>NC_045429.1:397631168-397945668 GCF_902635505.1 Sarcophilus harrisii | reverse complement strand
TTATGTTAAAGTTTGGTGCTTAATTGACTATAAGGACATATATAAGGGATAACCATATGATACTGAGTTTTCAAGCCTGGTTAACTTAAATGATGTTAAGTTATATTGACAGGAAAAATAGGTTCAGAGTTATGTACAAAGTTGGGGGAGAAAATAATGAATTTCATCTTAGACATGTTGAATTTGAACTGATAGCACCAGAAATGTCTAGAAGTTAGGAATAAACATGAAACTTGAGCTTAAGGAAAGAACAGAAATAGAAATACAAATTTTGGAGTCATTTGCAAAGAGGTAATACTTGAAATCATTGAAACATATCTATTAATGGTGAAAAAAAGGTAAAGAATAACATAAGATTATAGACTGAATTTTAAAATTTGCCCATGTAAACAGTTAGGAAGAAGATACTCTGGAGATGCAATTTATAATCTTAAGTACCTGATTTTTCAGATTTTTATGTTGTGGGACCTTTGGCAATCTGGTAAAACAAATGGGTTCCTTTTCAGAAGAATGTATTTAAATTCATAAAATAAAATATAATTATAAAACCATTTATATGGAATGAATATTTTTTCCCATCAAAATTCATACATCCTCCTAAACCTATCCATGGAAATTTACCCTCATTCAGTATATTCCAGGTCAAGAACTTCTGCAATGAGTAGGAAGCAACACATAAATTAGAGTGAAGCCTTGTTATTATTAAATAGCAAAAGAATCTTATAGATACTTAATAGAATATTTTCTAATATATAAGTCCTAATCATATTGTATCCTGCAGGTTTTTCACTCTTTTTAGAGTTTGATGAGCTATCTATAATTTTTTTTTTTGAAATGTCCCTAAGTGCTATCTTTCAGAACTCAAGGAGACTAAATTAAATGCAGTTAAGACTTTAAATTAAGGCCAATATATGACCTGCAAAATACTCTTTTTAACATGAACTTAAAAAATATAAAATTCTTCTTTCTTGACAGAGGTAAATATGAAAAGGGAAACAGATTACTTTTTAATTTAATGTTCCCTAATGCAGCAGCTTCTGATCAGCCTTCATTGTGATTGGTAAAAACCACATTTTAAGTGTCTACTCTATTATTACCAAATGGTGAATGTGAAATCTAATGAAACTACATAGGTATCTGTGTGCAATATAATTAATGTTCTCAAACATTATGAAAAATTAAATGAGCAAAAATGTTACCCAAGAGGCACATTTTGTGTATCAGTTCTTTAATTGTACAGTAATCTTGGCCTTGCTGTGTTTGTATAATATACCTGATTTTTCTTAAATGAAAAACTTGAAAGGTTTGTATGGGGTAAGACGACATTATGTATTTCTGTAGGGGAAAAAAGAGGCAGAGAACAGTTGGGAGCAGAACATGGATTACTTTACAATCTAAACATGCTCCATATATTTATGGAGATTGTTATTATGAACTTTGAGAATCATAATGCATAATGTTGCTTATTGACACTGTTGGGAGGGGAGCATTTTTTCTTCTTTTATGTACTCAAATGGAGAGTAATAATAGAAATGAATTGAAAATACTGAGTAAACTTACTTGCTGAGCCACATGAAATGTGTTTTTTTTTTTTTTCCTACCATAGGTATTCTCTAACCTTTGCATGGTGAGTTTGGGTTCATTTCTAGTTGTTTCCGTGGAAATATTTCTGCTGGATATTTATCATTGAAGATTTTCTTGTTGCATAGAATCCAAAAGACTTGATTACTACATTTAAGAATGAGAACTGGCTCAGGACTGGCCTTGTGATTTCATTGGTATGGAGAATTTTCAAATGAGAAAACTCTTTACCAACATCATCTGGAACTTTTCTTGCAAGTTAGAGTTGTTAGGAGCACTGAGAAGTTAAATGACATTTTAAGGTCCCACAAGCAGTCAGCTTATGTCAGAGATAGGATGGGAACTCAGGTTTTCCTAGTTTCAAGGCCAGCCAAATGTACTATATTTCTCTACATTTTAAAATATATAAAATCCAAATGTCTTCTGTAGATTTTTATACAACTCTCTAAGAGCTCATGAAATTATGGAATAGCAGTTGAGAATTATTCTAGGTAATTGTCTTATTCTTCTTTCTCCATCCCCTGCCATTCCTACAAATTATCTTATTTCCCATTATTATTTATCTATATGGTACCATCCAATTCATTAGTGATTCTGACAACAATTTGAGTTGACCAGAGTCACCAGAGTCACCACAGGTACCAGTTACACAGTTCTCAAGATAAAAAAGGAGGGGATTGATTTTTTTAAAATATTAAATGTTCTGAACATCATTATTCCAAATGGGAAGGGAGGGGCTATTTTGAAATCATTAATTCTTGAAATTCAGTATTCAATTGGTAAGAAACCTTTTTGTTTTGGGCTAATGATGGTTTTCTAGCAAAAAGTCAAGAAATTAAAAACATCACTTTAGTGAAGTTTTATGGGGGGACTCATTGATTTTAGTTGCACTTATATGCAGAATATTTTCTGTATAGGAAGACATTAACATGATTTTTAAATTAGATTATATATATATGAGGTACATGACAGTGGTATTCATTATTTCTTTATTGTTTTCTTTGTATGACTAAAATACAATTATAATCCAATTAACATCTAATTCAAATCAAGGGATACTTTTTGGGGAGGGGGTCTGGGCAATTGGGGTTAAGTGAGTTGCCCAGGGTCGCATAGCTAGTATGTGTTACATGTGTGAGACCAGGTTTGAATTCAGGTCCTCCTGACTCCAGTGTTGGTACTTTATTCATTGAGTCATCTAGCTGTCCTCAATGAATACTTATTAAATATTTTTATGTATAGAGCACTTTCCTAGGTATACTAAGAAAAAATTGCACCTTTATTTTGTCAGAAAGTACCAAGTTATTTTTCTAAAACATACCGATTCACAAGAATGAATAATTTCCAAGCTCCCTCTCATTTGCTAACTGGCATAATGCTATTTATGACATTTTAAAAAATAAACCTGATTAATCCCCATCTTTTGTGTTTATTTTCTGTTTGGGGAAATCATGTAACAAGTATCTTAGGAACCATGGCCAAATTGAGCCACAGTTGGGACTCCCTCTGAATTGGAGATGGTGGTTATGCCATGATGAGAAATGTCACGTTCCTTTGCCTCAAGGTGTTTACAACCCAATGTGACATGTTTGTAGATTAGGACAATACAGAGTAGAACATAATAGGGACAAAAAAGATATCCAGAATATTCCAGGAAAATTAAAAGAAGAAGTAAACATTTTGGGGGCAGTGGGCTAGAGTAGGAAATGCACTTTTTATATAATCATGTCCTTCTGGATTTGTTTTTATCTATATAGTGATAGGAATGAACCTAGGATTCTATTGGTATTGGGAATTGGAATAGAAAGAACCCTCCCTGCCTTTTTTTCCCCCCTTTTTAAAAAAAATAGTAGCTTTTTATTGTCAGAATATTTGACATTCATCTTTGCAAAAACTTGTGTTCCAAATTTTTCTCCCTCTCTTTCTTCCACTCCCTCCCCAAAACAGCAATTAATCCAATATAGGTTAAACATGTACAATAGAAAGAATCCCACTTTATCAATTTAGGTCAGCATCTTTTGTCAAAAGTACAGTTTTAGAAAGTGCCCTGGGGTACTGAGGAGTTAATTGCCTTGCCCAGAATAAAATACTCAGGATGTATCAGTGGGACAACACAAACTTAGGTCTTCCTGGTTTTAAGATAGATTTTCTCCCTGGGAGCTAGTTGGTATAGTGGATAGAGCACCAGACCTGAGTTCAAATGTGGCCTCAGATACTTAACACTTCCTGGCTGTGTGACCCTAGGCAAGTCACTTAACCCTAATTGCCTCAGGAAAAAAAAGATGATAAACTCTCTCTAGCCATTCTTCCTCACTCATTCTTAGAAGCCCTTATTTTCAGAAACCATAATTCATGGAGAGATTTCATAATTCTTAGATACTTTAGTAGGTGCTCTCATCATTCCCATTTTTCAGGTGAGAAAATTGAGGCAAACAAGGTTGAATAACTTGTCTGTGGTCACATCGCTAGTAAGTGTCTAAAAGCTAGATTTGAATATTGATCTTTCTGATTATAGGTCCAACACACTATCCACTACATAAACTAGCTGCCCCATTTTTCAAATTACTAATGGTATAAGCATGAGGTTTCCATACTGTCTTTGTGCCTTTAGCCTCTTTTAATTCTTAATTCTAAATTTTCTTCCAACATATTTTTAATTGTATGCTCATATGCCAATCCTTGTACTTAAATTAGTCAAGGCTCTTCTTAAAATGTTTTTACTTTCTCATCCTCTGCAACAGAGGTTGACTCACAGACTGCAGTCTCTTTCATTGTGATCTTTTGGAAAATGTTTATGACGAGCCTATCTAGGTGAAATCACAAAATGATCCATTTAAAGTCATTTCATTTTTGTCTTTACTGATGAAGTGAAATAAACTGTACCCACTACAAAGGGATATGATGTTTCTTCAAACATGCTACCAATTGGTTTATACTTTATTATTTTGTTTCTAATTTTTGCCCTCTTTTAAATTAGAAATATTTTTTATCTTTTCTCATTTGTTCACTGTTATGATATTTAAATGTTATAGTGACAATTTTCATAAAAGTTCATTAAGAAGCAAGAGGTTTGAAATTAGCATTTTGGAAAGCTTTCTTTCTTTCTTTCCTTCTTTCTTTCCTTCTTTCTTTCCTTCTTTCCTTCTTTCTTTTCCCTGAGGCAGTTGGGGTTAAGTAACTTCTCCAGGGTCACACAGGTAGGAAGTATTAAGTGCCTGAGATCAGATTTGAACTCAGGTCCTCCTGACTTCAGGGCTGGTACTCTATCCGCTGCACCACCTAGCTGTCCGCCAATTGCTTTGTTTTAAAGCTTTTTATTTTCAAAACACAATCATAGACAGTCTTCAACATTCACCATTGCAAAATATTGTGCTCCAAATTTTTTTTCTCTCTCTTTGTCGCCATCCCTTCCCCTACATGGCAAGCAATCCAAAATAAAGGCACTTTCCTTTTGCAAAATATTTTCACAAAATAGGCAAATATGATAAAATCATTATATCTTTCCAGAGGACAAGGACATGAATTCAGAATATTTTGTTTTTGCCTTTTTGGAAATTGAGTTGTTAAAAATAACCAAGATATTAGCTTTCTATTATAGAAGATATAAATATGCTACTTTTTATATATTTTTGCTCCTGTGATCTTACATAGAAAATCCCGTTTCCACATTTAGCAGGTGTCCTCATATATTGTTAGCATTTCACTACTAACTAGAACTTTTAAATATTTTCACTGATACTATTTTTAGTATCAGTGTTTTAATTTGCTTGAGGATATTATTCACTGGTAAGTGATAATTTTCAAAAGTATTACAAGAATTCTATGTGAGACTCTTTGATATATCTTTCTTCATATGATATTTTGTGAATAACCTTGTGGAGATTATCTAGCTCATCACATTTATTCCCATGTTACAGATGAGGAGACTAAGAGAGATTGCCCAGAGTTCCACTACTAGTAAGCATCCAAGGCATGATTTGAACTCATGTTTTCCTAACCCCAAGTCCTGTCCTCTATACACCATACTAACTATTGCCTCAGCAACACTATTTAACAACAACAACAACAAAAACATAAAGCATATTTTGTACAAGACACTGGGCCAATGGTTTAGCAAATCTATATTTGTGAAGTAAAAATGACAAGAAATTCTGAGAGAGATAGGAAGCAGAACATACCATATAAATAAAATTATCACCACAACTTCAACCACTCCTACCTACCCCCAAATAGATTGGGACCTAATAAATTCTCATTGATTGATAGAATACAAAATTAGCAAAATGAAAAAAAAAAGTCCTTAGTCTGTTTGATCCTTTAGATGGTTTGGGAATATTTTCAGCCCCAAAGAATGTATAGGCCTTTGGATTTCTTGTGTTATATATGGGAATTTTTGTGGAGCTATAGAGACACATATACATATTTGACTCTGTGTGTATGTGTGTATATGTGTGTGTACATATACACATTCATAAAACATGATCGATAATATATTTGTGTTTGTGTGTAAAGATACACAAGCATACATACATATATACACACATACATACATATTTACTCAAAGAGATTTCTAAAATATCAACATTGAATTATTTATTGTGGAAAATAAATTTTTTGTGCATTAGAATCAATTAATCTACTGAATGTTAACATAGCAGGTACTCTTTTCTTAATTTGCCACAGGAAAACTTCTACACTCATTAGCATAATAAGTATAGGTATGTTCACAAAGACTCTCCCATCCTCTTGGTGGATAATAACTTTTCTTCTAAATTCTTAAGTAATACTTTGGTTATTTTCTAGAAACTTATCTAAAGAAATATCACATCCATTTATCCCTCTTTTAGATTGTAGAATCCTGGAGTTCAAGGACCTTGCTTTATCTAAATTTTGTATGTCTCTAATACCTAATATAGTATTTTCTATATAGTTTTATGTTTATATATATGTGTGTGTGTGTATATGCTTATGCCTATTTAAAAGTACTTATGTCTAATAATTCCTTTCCATTGATATTTCATTTACAGACATTTTATGTCTTTAAAAAGTTAGCTTTTGTTGTTCATTTTTTGGTTAAATTAAAAATGGATTGTTATATTGTTTTTCTAAAACTTTCAGTTGAAACTATTTTCGTCATTGTTTTAAATTTGTTTTCCCAGTAGTATCAGTAGCATTTGAAAATATGACCAATTAAAACCTTTCTGAACTACCTCTGGTGCCTCTGGATCTTCTTGAATTATGAAAATCTAACCTTTCCTATTATAATAAATATTTTTGAAAGAGCTATTACATGATGAAATGATTAAATTATGCCCTGTAGAATAACCAATATAATAAGTAACTGTTCTGCAGGATTAGAAAGTGAGCATTCCTTAGCCTTCTTCATCTTTGTTAGTATTTATCAATGGATAGACAAATAGTAGAAGAATTTTGCATACCTGTGTACCAGTGAGGCTAAAAGGAATATGTACTCTCTCTCTCCATGGAAGAGCTAGAGAGGTGAATTGTGTTGCTAGGCAACAACATACTACCACAGTTAGTATTATTCTTTTAATTTATTTATTATTCGTTTTGAGAGTCCTGCTTGGAATCATTTGGGTAATAGTTAGGCATGCACACAGAAATCAGAAGAGGCAGAAATAAAATAAAGATCAGAAAGCAAGTGAAAGGGAAGCTAACATTATTTTTAAAGTAAACATGTAAATCATAAGAGAATGGCAAAAGAAAGATAAAAAATAGAAGAAAATGAAAAGGATTTTAAAAGTATGGAAAAATGAAATATGAAAGCTAGTAGTAAAATGGAAAATTAAAGTTAGGTCATTACTGTTGAAAGATATTGCATGTAATGTAGATAAATATGCTTATATTTATAGATGACAGAAACCTAAGAGGGATACTTAAGATGTTGAATGAAAGAATCAGCATTCCTAATGATAGTGGGCTCCTATATCTTTGAGCCATATCTAACAAGATGACATTTAATAGAGAAATTTGTTAAAGTTTTTGTTAGGTTCAGAACATCAACTTTATAAATATAAATATAACCACAAGTTCTTCTGGGGGGGAAAAAAGATTCAAAGGTTTTAGTGAACTTAAATTTGAATTCATCACCTTTTTCCCCCCAAACCTACCCCATTCCAAACTTCCCTATTACTGAACACTATCCTCCTTCCCAGGCCTAAAGCTGTGTCCTCCTTGACCCTTGACTCCTGACTCATTCTTACTGGCCTCTTCCCCTGTACCCAGAACATATATTTAGTCTGTTGTCAAGACCAAATGATTTTGCCTTTAGAAGAGCCCTTATCGCTTTATGTTTGGACTACTGCAGTGATAGTCCCAAGAGATTAAAGAACATTTTTTATATATGACTATTTATTATAATCTCCCCGTATGTTGGCCTGCTGTTTCCACATAAGTTATAGAAGTGTTCCTAATATTGCCTTCTAGGACCAAGAAAAACAAATCTAATCCCTCTTTCACATTACCATTGAAACATTTGTAGAAACATCTATGTCTAGGAAATTTTTATCTTCTCTAGTTAAGCTAAATACCTTTGACTATATCAAATTTTTTCAAGGAATAATTTTCAACTTCCTCATCACTTTGTGTACTCAGCCCTAGATATGTTGTAGTTTATCAATATCCTTTCACAGTAAGCCCTCCAGAATTATATATAATACTCCAGACTTGATCTGATCAGGGCAAGGTACAACAGACCTGTAAATTAATTTGTTAAATACACTAGTGTTGGATCGATGCAACCTCATGTTGTTGGCTTTTTTTTGGCTGCAATGGTATATTGATGACTCATATTATTCATTTAATTCCCTAAAGCTGTTAGATTTAAAGATTCTGATTCTACCATCTGTGTAAGTTATTCTCCCGCTAAATTTGACATTGTGGTAAATTGATAATCATGGTGTGTGTGTATGTATGTGTATATATATATATATATATATATATATATATATATATATGACTAAGATGCTGCCTGAGTTTCTTCATCTTTAAAAATGAGAGAATATTGAAATAGATTATCTGTAATATCCCTTCATGACTTAAATCATATGATCTGTGCTGATATTTTCTCATTCATTGATCATTTTTCAGGTAAAATCAGACAATCACATCTTGATACAATAGACTATACCATCATTCAGTCTATATTTTTTCTAGAGATATATAATGAAAAACTGCCTAATATAATCAATGTGAAGATGCAAAGTATCTACTGTCCGTATCATTCCTTTGGGATAGTAGTTGTCTAATCCCCCTTGGCAAACAGGAAGAGAGGAATCTGTCGGGATTCATCTTACTTATTTTGCTAGATCAAAATGATCATTTTAAAAATTTCTGATAATTTTCAATACACTACAGTCTTTTTCATAGGATCAATTTCAAACTCTGAGCAATAGAGTAATATATTTTCCCCCTCTTTCATTCTCTTGAAAATAAGCATAATATTTAATGATCTGAAGAGATCATTTACAGTCTTAGAGGGGAAAATAATACATAGACACAATTTTTCATAATACTACTAATAATGTGAAAATGTAAGTGAGGGACAAAATGTGATGGTGGTTTTAAGGAAGAAGTAAGCACATCTAAGTTGGAGGATCAAGAAAGGAAGATTTCTAAAATGGACCCGAAAAATCGCTGTACCAAACCATTGCACAATTAGAAGTATTCTTTACTTTCAATGGAAAGTTAAATTTGTGTGTGTGTGTGTGTGTGTGTGTGTATTGTGTGTGTATATATATTCATAAATATATACACATATATATCCATCCATTCACGTATATACATACACATACATGCACAAATACATATATAGAGAAATTATGTTATTGGTAAGGAGTTTTGGCATACTTAATTTATAAAAGTGATATATAATATTCTCTCCTACTCTTTACACATAGATATTGTATATTTTTGGCTAAAAATGTTTAATAAAAAGAGGAAATATATTTTTGACTTTTAATTAGTAAATCATCATAGGGACATATTTTTAACCATCTCTTACAAATGTTTAGTATTTGGACATTAGTAAGAGATGGTTAAAAAAATCTCATATAAAAAAATAGCTATAAACACAAAAAGCCCTTGGTTCAAAGTGGTACAGTGGATAATGATGTTGGATTTGACAATAGAAAGAAATGACTTTGAATCTTGCATCAGACTCTTACTAGTCTTTTGACCCTGTGGAAGTCAGTAAACCCCTCCCAACTTCTCTTTCCTCATCTTTTAAATGGGCACAATAATAGCACCCACCTTTCAAGCATATTTACTGTGAGGATCAACTGAGATAATTTATGTACAATATTTTACAAACCTTAAATCTATTTATATATTCTAGGCATTACTGCACTTGATTGTATTACCATATTTTTACCCTCAAAATAAACAAATATCTCCCTATCCAGTATGAGTCAGATTAATTTCCTTAGTCCCCTCCAGCAGTTTGAAAACAAAAAGTATGATTTCTATTGTTTTGGCACTTCTTTCCATTGAATACCTTTACTTTTTACCCATTTATTGTTTTCAATGATTATCACATGGGAATTTCAAGACCAGTCAGTCATAGGCAATTATGTGCCCTTTTATTGCTAGTTGACTGTTTTTAGTCACTTATTGCTCAAGACATGAAATCTGGGAGATTATACTCTGTGGATAATGGTTGCATGTGATATCTTGTTTGTAATAAAATCTTTGGATTAACGTCTTAGGATCAATTTAAATGCATTTAATAAGTTATCATCTGTTGTCTTGATTTTCAGAGAAAGCAGTATGACCCATTTTAGTAATAAATTGAAATCTCTTAGAGTTCTTCCTTTTTTTTCTTGTTGTAATTTAAAATTGTGCATATTTGCTCAATTCTCAGTGGCCACAGAATTCTGGAAGTCATCCGTCCTATGATATTTGAAGACTCCAGTTCTTTTCCTCTCATCCTGTCCCTAGTAGAATGAAAATAAATTATTTTCTTATCTAGACACCTTCCTTTATTTAACTATTCATCATAAAGAAAAACATCAATTTTTATTTTTTCCTCTTGAACTCTGAATACTCAATTATACTACACTCCAAGGTCTTCAAGCCAAACCTAGTCTCCCAATGCAATGTTGACTCTCACCTAGAAGACCAGAAGATCATAGATTTTGAGCTTAAAGGAACATTAGAGTTGATTCGGTCCAATTTGCTCATTTTACAAGTGATTTGGAGACAGGAGGACCTTAATCCAAATCCTGCCTCAAAGACTGTTATTTGCTTATTTCTCTCAGGGCATTATTGTGACAGTCAAAAGTAATGGCCAAAAATGTAAATATATAGAATTTCACAAATACTTAAAAAAAAAAGTTGTCAATTCACTTGAGTTTAACTCTTCTGGATCCCCATTTTGAGTTTTCTTGATGATATTAGAGTGGTTTGTCATTTCCTTCATCTCATTTTACAGATGAGGAATTGAGACAAACTGGGTTTAAATGACCTGTGCAGGATCACAAATCTAATTAATTTTATCTAATTAATGGATTTGAACTCATGAAGATGAATTTTCCTGAGTCCAAGTCTGAGTCTCTATCCATTGTATCACCTAACTGCCAGTGCCGATATTTGAGCTATATAAATGCTAACTGCTGTTATAATATTAATTACCAAGATTAACATGACTCTTCCTCCTCCTCCCACCATCACCACTATTACTAGTATTTCTCCTCCTCCTCTTCCTCCTCCAATAATCATCACCACTGCTATTACTCCAGCTGCTCTTATCACTACCATACCAATCTTTCCTTCTCCTAGTATTACCACCACCACTTCTATTCCTACTGACTACTACCACCACTACTACTATTGCTATTACTCCTGTTCCTCCTCCCCCCACACTACCATTACTACTCCAACCATCACTACTACCATCACCTCTCCTTCTTCCTCCTGTTACTACCATCACTACTATTACTACTATTCCTACTCCTACCACCATCTCTATCCTTTCTTTTCCTCCTTCTACTTCTTTTCCTCCTCTTAAGGCCACTTTCATTACCACTTCTCTTCCTCCACCACTATCACCGTTAATTCCACTACTACTATTATTCTGTTGCTGTTGCTGCTATGGCTACTCCATCACCATTACTGCTACCTACTAAATTTTAAATATTCTACATTTTAAATATTTAAATTTGTTAATATTTTAAATATTAAGAAACTGAAACCAAGATAAGAAATATTGGTTGTAAGTAGCAGAATAGGGATTCAAACCCAGATCTTCAGATTTTGAATTGAGAATTCTTTACCCTCCATATGTTATTCATTCATCCAACATATTATCTTTACTTCTTATAAGTCCATTTTTCTTACCTACCTGTTTTGATTTTTTTTCTAAATTTTTTCTTTTGTTTTTTTCTAATTATACATTTTTTCTAAACCTACATTAGTTTTAAAAGAAGAGATAAGAGTATATTTTTATTGCAACTAATTGTGTTTTTATATATTTATAAGTACTCATGCTAAATACCTATAAGAGATATATGCTTATATTATGTATATTGTGCCAGGTTACTTTCCTATATATAGTTGGTATAAGCTATTTGAAGGCTCAGATTCTCTTTGCTTTGTATCCCAATAGATCTACATACTCTATATAGTAAGTGCTTAAGAAATGTTTGTTGATTGACCCGTTGAATAGACACTCTCTTTTTTTCTTTTCCTCTTTCCTATACCTGAGATGGAAGGCAAATTGATATAGGTTAGACAAGAACAACACATAATTCTTCATGAAGAACATTGAGGCTATGTTTTGGTTAAGCAGGAAATACAGTTCAATTTCTCCCTTTAATGCTGCATACATAGTTTGAAGCATAGGGACAATACTAAAGAGGGTCATATATTTTGGCCATTATGAGGCAAGGAGCCATGAAGTAGGGAAATGGACTGAGATAAACTATTAACTCTCTCTTGAAGCTACATGTTCTAGGGAGCTGAAGTACTATCATTGGATCAACTAGCAAAGCAGAAATGTCAACGGGAAAGTTTTAGAGGTAGCATTTTGTTGATTGTTTTTTACTGTTATATCTCCATTTGTTTTGAATCTTTTCAAAAGAAGCAAATGAATAACATAATAATAGTTGATATTTTATGTCACATTTAAAATTTATAAAGCTTATTTTTATATATACATATATCTATATTTATATAGTTAAGGTGAAAGAATATGAACAAATAGTTTTTAAGGAAAGATTTCCAAACATAAATATCAATATAAAAGTGTTCCAAATCATTAATGATAGGAGAAATGCAAATCAAAATAACAAGTTTTCACCTCTTATCCTATAAATTGACAAAGGTGACAAATATGGAAATTGTCATTGTTAGGATGATGTGGGAAAATTGATCCACTATTGCATTCTTAGTGGTGTTATGAATTAGTACAAATTTCAAGAGTAATTTGTAATTATGCATGTAAAGTGACTAGTATCCCCATACACTTTGATCCAGAGATTCCTTTACTAGGCTCATATTCCAAGGAAGTCATTGCTAAGAATAAAGTCCCTGTGTAAGTAAAAATATTTATAACTGAAAGTTTAAGCATTTTTGATTGTAGAAGAGAATTAGAATACTTCGGGTGGGATGCATGAATTTAATGAAATATGACTATGCTCTAAGAAATTATAAAGAAGGTAACTACAGAGAAGCATGTAAAATTTTTCATGATCTAATAAAGAATAAAGTAGTCATGAAAACAACATGCATGATTATTACTATAAAGTAAATGCAGAGAACAACCACAAAACAATCAAAATGGAATGTTGCAAAATAAAGAACAAACCTGATCCCAAGGAATGGAAAATAAAAAGAAATACTTATCCTATCTCTTTGCAGATGATAGAATTACATCAGTATGATACAATACATGCTTTGGCTTACAGTAATTTTTGTTCTTTAGGTTTTTTTCTTTAAAATATTCTGGTAACATATAAATAAAAAATATGGCTGCAACTTTATTTTAAAATTATGTTTTGAAACCATTTAATCTAGATGATCTCATTCTGTATTTCTAGCATCATGATAAAAGGAGGGAAGCTTGATTTTTATAGTGGATATGAAATCACAATATTGAATTATAATTTCCAGATAGTTCTTCCATTTGGGAACTTGATATAATTCCATGAGCTGTGCAATGTACATTGCTGACAAAACACAATTCCCCAGTAAGCTTAAGGGAATTGTAATTTAGTCAAGCAGGAGGTAAATGAAAGGAGTATTAGTATTGACATTTAGTAGGGAATCCTTGTGTAGCATATATTCAAGTATTGATTATAGGAAGCATTAGACTGCTCAAACTCCACAAATCTACTACATCAGTATCTATTAACAAAACCAAAGAAAAATCTGTTAGAAATGCTGTCTTCAGGGATTGGAAAATACCTATAATAATGGCTACTGCATAGTTTATCCTTAGAAGGTCAAATGGAGAATTAGACTGGGGAATTGATGGAACAAACTTTCTGTAATATTCTAACTGACAGTGTCATAGTTTAATTTAATTATGGCTATTCTTCTGTTGTACTAATGATGAGTGATTTCAAGGATTACTATATAAAAATACAAATTACTAAGAGTAAATATTAGAAATTTCTCCTTTTTTTCTTGAACATATACAAACACCAAGCACAGTTATAAAAAAACCAGTTTTTCATGTTGTATATTCTCTTCCCTTGTGCATAATGTAAAAGCGTTTTTTATTTTATTTTGTTATGCCCAGTACATAGTGTGGTGCTTGGCATGTAGTAATCACTCAATAATTATTTGGTGGTTTGGATCAAATCATATGGAGCTATTCAGAATGCCCAGTAACTGGGCTAATAAAATATTCTCATTCCCATTTTGAGGTTAGAGTTCTAATCTGTCCCACTTATGTGATATTTATAATGGCAAGAGAAATAGACAACTTCCCCAAAAATGTATCAAAGAAAGCTGGGTAAATATTAGAATTGTTAATTGCTTTGGGGAGGGGAGTAGGAAAAGTGTTAATTAAGATAGAATTTAATGCCTTTTTTTTGAGGAAGTCTAATCTATCCAGCCATGGAAAGACAGAGTGAGCTGATGATTTAGGATTTGGGGATGAAAGAAAGACGGAAAAAGAAATATCCATTTTCTACTTTTGTGTTTTCTTGAATGAAGGCCAAATTTCATTATTCAAAACTTTGGGAAAGCCAAAAAAGTGGTTTTCCACTGATTATATGTAAAATCCTTTATACAAATTGGGTAATCATAGCTAAAAAGAGTTACCTGACTGTGCAGTCTCCTGTACTTCATATGCCATTAATGTATCAAACTAAAAAAAAATTAAATCACTTAGATTAATGCTCAAAAACTCCCTCTCCTGTATGTCTGTTGTATAGTATCTGAGCTCTTAAGAAAGTGACATATAATCAACCTCTTTTAAAAAACTCATTATCACACTCAAGTGTTTGGCTTCTAAGGATGTTGTGCTAATGAATGCTGAGTGTATGCTTTCCATATTGATCTACTTATTACTGATATTTAAAATTTTAGTACTGATAATCACTTATTATTCTGGGAAATCTGAATTATTTAATCAGGAGAAAACTTTTGAAATAACTGTCTGGTGTTTTATAAACCAGAAACAAAATTATAATAGGAGTTTAAACTGTAATATATTGCTGCAAGGATAATTATTAAGGGAAAACACAGCTGACATTTCCTGATTTATGCACACAATCAGAGATGGAGTCCAAGGACTGTGACATAATTATCTTCATGCTAACAATTTTTGTAAATCTCTTGACAGAATTTTAGCTAATTTTAAAATGCCTTCTGAAGATTAGCACTTAAAATTGTTGGGGAAAATAGCACAATTTATTAGCAAGGGTATAATTGTAAACCTTCCAAATACTCATTGTGAATATCATTTAGACAGTCACTCCTGCTTTACCAGCTGGTATATAAGACACCAGTTTATGGAGTCTTGAAACAACAGAGAGTGGAATCTAATTAAAGAGGATTACATGCCAAAGAAAAATTATTAAAAACAAGACTAATAGACAATTGTTATGAATTTAGAAGCTTCTGCCAACTTCTCTTTTTGATACAAATTTACGTAAGGAACTGTCAAGTAAAAGCCTTTATTCATCTAAAGCTAAAAGGATATGAGAAGACTTTTTTTTTCTTTCATGGTTTAAAACTGATAAGTTCTCTATATTTAAATTATAACAACAAAAACTAAATGGTTGTATTGATCTTCTCTCACATATTTTAAAGGTTTGTCTACTACTACAGGAAAAAAAAAGATTTACAGTATTTTTTTGCTTCATTTTATTTAGCTATGCAAAAGAAAACCCAATATTTTCCCCTCTAAGAACCAAAATTAGATCATAAAATTAGGTGGTCTTTACTGAGTCCTTTAGTTTATTCATACTTTTTTTCTAATTCACTTAAAAATTTTGGATTATGAAACAATATACCTATATATATATATATATATATATATATATATATTTATACATACACACAAAATTGTTTTTCCCAATTTCTAATGAGCCATTTTGTTACATTTGAAAGGAATCCCCCCAAAGAACAGAAGAACAGTGTAGTCAATTTAAAATAACATATAACTAGATTTTTACTGAGAAAAAAATAGACAAGCAGTTATTTGTTTTTTTTTTCCTAAAGAGAATATTTATTCTCAGCTTTTCCCATAGTATAACATTGCATTATGCCTAAAACGTGTATGATTTTTTGACAAGCTTTATATTGCACCATGCACTCATACTGAACATACATGTCTTTATAGATTTTAAGCACATCATACATAAATACAAGAAATCTATTATTAAAGATCATAAAAAAGAGCTTTAGGGTATATTGATTAGTAGAAGAAAATGTATTGATTGACTTGTTGGATGTCAGTTAATGAGTTTTTTTGTTTTTTTTTTTTTTAAGCTAAACTCATTATCTTTCTCTAAAAGTAGCTCCTTCCTCTGACTTTCTTATTTCTATTTCTGACTCAGACATTCTTAGAGGACCCCAGCCCTAAAACTATAGAGTTACCGACCTTTTACCCATAATAACCCAATGATCCCCAATTTAGCCCACTGCTCTTTTAGCTATGCAAACTCCTCTCCTGTCCTTTTCAGCTCAATGTGAGACCCTCGGGGCAACTTTAATCTAATATAAGTATAAGGAAGCTACTTCAATCTTGGTTCATAGGTGCCTTTGGGGAAATTGTTTCCCCTAACATAATCCACCCAGATCTACCATATCTTCTATATTGTGTTTGGTCAAGAAAGTCATCCTTTAAAATGTTAAGCATTACATTTTGGGGGTGATATTCAGTCAATAAGAACTAGAATCTCCTATTTTTTTTTTTTTTTTAATTTTAGGATAGAATAGTGAGTTGTATGAACACGGATGACTTGTAATTAACATAACAAATCTAATTATACTATTTTCCCCCCTCCATACCTAACCTCTTCTGAATTTCCTTATTTCTGCTGAGGACATGGTAACCTTTTACTTGCTCAGATATTCAGCCTTTTCATCCTACCAGTTTTACTTTCACTCTCCCCACATATATAAACAGTTGCCAAGTCTTTTGTATTCTATCTCTCCATTTGTGATAGGAAGGTTTTTTTTTTCCTACTTACAAAGTCAGTATTCTAATTCAGGAAGGTCTTTCTAACCTCTATTCTAAGCTATTGTGATAATTTCCTAATAGGTGTCTGTCTCTTCTTCAAACCTCTCCTCACTTCTAACTCTCTTCACTACAGGTATCATTGATTTTTCTTAAAGTAGAGGTGTGATGTTCTTTTTTATCTCTCTACCCCCAGTTATTCACAGACATTAATTACTAATGATTCTAATGGATCAAATAGATTTTATTTTATTTTATTTTTTGCACTTAAAGACCTTTAAAACTTGGCTCCAATTAAGCTTTCCAAAATAAGTATTCATGACTCCTCTCTATATTGTACAGTAAAGTAGTATTGGAATGTTTACTTTTCTCATACTCATACCAAGTCAATTAATCATTGTAACATGAATAGGGAATGAAAGGTAGAATATCATCAGTTAAACAGAGTAATGTAAAGAAATAAGAATGAATTTATGTTGAAAACTTTTTGCTGAATTCAAATCGGAGACAGTACATTTTATTTTTTATATGCCATTAATTCTTATATCCAGAATAATTCCTATTGAAAAGTTGTTTTTAACTGTAAGGACTTTTTTGTTTTATTATTGCATATTTTAAAATGAAAATCTAAGAAAGTCAGCTATCACTCAAATTAACTAAATAATTAGTATCTAATAAATTAGTTATCCCTTCAGGATATATACTTGAAGTTTTCCTGAATAATGAAGCATATTTAATTTCATGGTACTTGATGGCAAACAGTATTTTTGTATTTTTAATAAAAAAATAAAACATATTTTAATTTTGAATTATATATGGTGCTTCAAAATTTCTATTTTGTGTATGTTTTTGAAATGTACATAATACTCTCATAATGCACAGATATAATTTATACATAACTATCATCTATTTTATCTCTTTTTAGAGTATAGATGCTTATTTTTTATTGATGGATCATATAATTGTTTTTTTTAATTAAAGCTTTTTATTTACAAAACATATGCATGGGTAATTTTTCAACAGTGACCCCCTTGCAAAGCCTTCTGCTCCAAATTATCCCCTTCCCTCACCCCCTCTCCTAGAAGGCAGGCAGTCCAATACATGTTAAATGTGGAGCATATATTTGGAAAAAGTTTGGAAACCACTGTCTTCAAGTATTATTATATTTTATAAAAGTGAGATTATGAAAATTATTATTTGTTGTTGAGTCATTTCAGTCATCTCCAACTTTTTGTGATCCCATTTGGAATTGAATGCTTTGCCATTTCCTTCTTCAGCTCATTTTATAAATTAGCAACTGAAGCACATGGAGTTTCCCAGGGTCACATAGCTGGTAAGTGTCTGATACTGGATTTGAATTTGGGTAGATGAGTCTTTCTGCATCTAGATCCAGCCACTCTATTGCATCACCTAGGGGATTATGATTTTTGTAATAAAAATATAACCTAGATATTATAATAAAGCTAGAATGCTTATCTCCCAACCAGCGCTCTAGAATCTGATGGATCTGGATGATTATACTTTGAAGGAGAAGGTTAGAGTATGTGATGAGAAAGTAGAATGTGGCTGATGCTGCTGGGTTTTGACTCAGAGAGTCATCCACTGGGACAAAAAAGTGCTACTTCTATCTTGTATTTTAAAATGTGTATATATGGGGCAATTAGATGGCACAGTGGATAGAGCACCATCTCTGAAGTCAGGAGGACCTGAGTTCAAATCTCTTCTCACACACTTAACACTTTCTGGGCTGTGTGACCCTGGGCAAGTCACTTAACCCCAATTGCCTCAGCAAATTTAAAAAAAAGTATAGATATAGGTAGGGGTGTGTGTTTGCGCGTGTGTGCGCGCGCGCATGTGTGTGTGTGTGTGTGTGTGTGTGTGTTTCATAAAGGTACATAACTGGATACTAATAAAATACGTGCATAAAATAGATGCTTTAAAAATTTTTGTTGAATCGAAACCATGTGAATTAAACCTTTCAAATTTGCAATCAACAAGTAAAATTCTCCAAAAGGTGCTCTCCTTCACTTGATTTCCTTCCCCAGGATGTATATTGTGCCTTATTTCTCCTTTGAAAACTGCTCTTTATGTTCATTTCAGTATTATCAATCTATCATTTTTCTGTCTACCTCTCATCTATCATCTATCTATAGTGTATATGGGAGGGGTAGAGATGTATGATTGAACTCTGAATCGTTATCTCTTCAGCGATGGCTCCTTAGTAAGTTTTTCTATTGGCCATGTGAACCTCTGTCATTTCTATAGCAATAGATAAAGTAGTGAGTGTCGTTAAATAATTTGCAATAAAATAATACATGTTTATTTTCCTCTTCATTTCTAAGTAGCAAAGATGAATTGCTTTTGAATTGGCCTGTAGCAATGCTTGTTATAATATATTAAGAGGTTGTTTGGTGAACATGTCAATCTTTCTGTGGTGATATATAAATCATGAAAATAGATGAAGGACTCTTATATGGGGTATTCAGGGAAGATCTACTCCCTGGTGAGAGGGCTGCTTATCTACCTTTGTTGTCCATCTGTCACCAAACTCTCACCTGTGGCTCCAAGAAGCTGTAGCACGGGCAGCAGCCACATTGGTAAAATTGGTCTTGGCAGGCTGGTTACATCAGTTTGTGGACAAATGATTGTCGCAGACCTATCAGTGAGTTAGGGGGGTGTCTACCCCAATCATGTGATGACTTCCTCTGGTAGAATAGGAAGATGACTACAGTTTGTTCCAGTGTCTATGAAGGCTTGTGAAGCAGGTGTTGTAGAGTGTATTGCAGATTGGTCAGACACTGAAGATGTCAATGGCATTCACTGCAACCTGGGACATTGTCAGTTTTCTTGATTTTTGTCTTGCCATTGGATTTTAATGACTCTTAAAGAGAGAGTGAGACTTGAAAACTTTGTTCAACATTCTCTCATTTAAATACAATTCATGTTGAACTCAAGATACTACCCCATGATATCATTAGTCCTCATTGAAAATGAAGGATGTAAACAGTCCCATTTTAGAAAAAGAAATAGAACAAGCTATTAATCACCTCCCTAAGAAAAATCTCCAGGGCCAGGTGGATTTACATGTGAATTCTACCAAACACTTAAAAAACAATTAACTCCAATACTGTGCAAACTATTTGAAAAATTAGGGAATGAAGGACTCCTACAAAATTCCTTTTATGACACAGACATGGTACTGATACCTAAAACAGGTAGGATAAAACAGAGAAAAAAACTATAGACCAATTTTCCCAATGAATACTGATGCAAAAATCTTGAATAAAATATTAGTAAAGAGATTACAGAAAATCTTCCCCAGGATAATATACCATGAGCAAGTGGGATTTATACCAGGAATGCGGGGCTGACTCGATATTAGGAAAACTATTAGCATAATTGACTATATCAATAATAAAACTAACAAAAATCATATGATTATCTCAATAGATGCAGCAAAAGCATTTGACAAAATCCAATACCCATTCCTATTAAAAACACCAGAGAGTATAGGAATAAATGGAGTTTTCCTTAAAATGATCAGTAGCATCTAATTTAAAACCATCAGCAAGCATCATATGTAATGGTGACAAATTAGAACTATTTCCAATAAAATCAGGGGTGAAACAAGCTTGCCCACTGTCACCATTACTATTAAATATTATATTAGATATGTTAGCTTTGGCAAATAAGAGAAGAAAAAGAGATTAAAGGAATTAGAGTAGGTAATTTGGAAACCAAATTATCACTACTTGCAGATGATATGATGGTATACTTAGAGAATCCTAGAAAAACTACTAGAAACAATTCACGATTTTAGCAAAGTTGCAGGAGACAAAATAAATCCACATAAATCATCAGCATTTTTATATATTACCAACAAAGTTCAGCAGCAAGAGATATCAAGAAAAATTTAATTTAAAATAACTGTCGATAATATAAAATATTTGGGAATTTATCTGTCAAGTCAAAGTCTTCCACTTCCGTGGAAAAGGAAGGAATTTATGACCAAAGAAGAACTGGAAATCATTATTGATCACAAAATAAAACATTTAGATTTTATTAAGTTAAAAAAGTTTTGTATAAACAAAACTAATGCAGACAAGATTAGAAGGGAAGCAATAAACTTGGAAAACATTTTTACATTCAAGGGTTATAATAAAGGCCTCATTTCTAAAATATATAGAGAATTTACTCTAATTTATAAGAATTTAAGCCCTTCTCCAATTGATAAATGGTCCAAGGACATGAACAATTTTCAGATGAAGAAATTGACCATTTTAGTCATATAAAAGGTGCTCTAAATCACTATTGATCAGAGAAATGCAAATTTTAAGACAACTCTGAGATATCACTGCACACCTCTCAGAATGGCTAAGATGACAGGAAAAGAAACTGACTAAGGTTGGAGGGGATATGGGGTAACTGAGACACTAATATATCATTGGTGAAATTGTGAATGCATCCAGCCATTCTGGAGAGCAGTTTAGAATTATGCCCAAAGAGTTACAAACTGTTCATAGTTTTTGATTCAGCAGTGTTTCTTTTGGGCTTATATCCCAAAGAGATCTTAAAAGGGAAAGAGATCTTAAAAAAGGGAAAAGACCCACATGTGCAAACGTGTTTGTGGCAGCCCTTTTTGCAGTGGCAAAAAACTGGAAACTGACTGGATGCCCATCAGTTGGAGAATGACTGAATAAGTTATGGTATATGAATGTTATGGAATATTATTGCTCTATAAGAAATGATCAGCAGGATGATTTCAGAAAGACCTGGAGAGACTTACATGAACTGATGCTAAGTGAAAGAGCATTTATTGTACATGGCAACAACAAGATTATTTGATAATCAATTTTGATGGATGTGGCTCTCTTCAACAATAAGATGATTCAGACCAGTTCCAATGATCTTGTGATGAAGAGAGCTATCTATTCCTAGAAAGAGGATTGTGGGAACTGAGTGTGGTTCACAACATAGCATTTTCCCTCTTTTTTTTTTTTTTTTTTTTGTTTGCTTGTGTTTTATTTTTTTCCTCAATTTTTTTCTATTTGATTTTTTTGTGCAGTAAGATAATTGTATAAATTTGTATGCATATATTGGGTTTAATATATATTTGTTCCCTGCTTATTGGATTATTTGCCACCTAGGGAAAGGAGTAGGGGAAGGGGGGAGAACAAGAGGTTTTGCAAGGGTTAATGTTGAATAATTATCCATGCATATGTTTTTAAAATAAAAAGTTTTAATTCAAAAAAAAGAAAATGAAAGATGAACAATTGGTATAAATAGGAAAAGCCAATAAACAATCTTGGTAGGGCATAATGTGATGCCCCAATTTAACTGAATTATTAACTATGCCTTGAATAAAATTATTATAGCCCCACTACTTTGTTCCTTGCCATTAGGACAGGAGGCCCTGAAATACTATAGAGTCATAAAACTCCAGGTGGCTTATGTCTAATGCCTGCTAGGATAATTCCCCCTGTTTGCTGTCTCTGGCCCTGGATTTGCTGTCTCCTGCCTTCGACTGCTTGTCGAACATCTTTTGAGGGTGTCGAACATCTTTTGGACAAGAGTCCTTTTTGACCAGCTAGCCCAAATTCTTCACTATTAAAATATTAAAAACTAATCTCTGTCTTGCTTCTGTTTCTCCAGCATTACAATAATTTAAATAAAATTTAAATTCACAAGTGAGTGAATAGTATTCTGATAATATAAACTATCAGAAGAAATAGTTAATATTTTTTTCTAGTACCTTTGGTAACTTTTAACACCATTTTAAACTTGTCTTCATCCGGCTTAATCTGACTTCAGCAGGGCAACGATAGAAATGTTTGTGTATCTAACTATAGGTCTAAAATTCATTTGCAATTTATGAAGAAAAACATAGGGAAAAATTCAAGAGTTGACTTTCCTTGTAAAGGATAATCTCACTCCTTCCCTCTTTCTCTATCTTGCCTCCTCCCTATTTCCCTCCTTCCTTCCTTCTCTCTCTCCATCTTCCTTCCCTTCTCCTTTTTCTCTCCATCTGTCTCCCTCCTCTGTCTGTCTGTATCTCTGTCTCTCTCACATACACATGCAGACTTTCTTTGCAATAGGATGAATCAAGTTTTTTTGTTTGTTTGTTTGTTTTTAAACTCCTTGGTGCTAACCTATTCTACCACTGAATAGGGATTGCACCATTTTAGTCTTTCTGTTTGTTATTGTTTTCAATGTTTGCATGAATAGTAATGAAAATCTTCCTAAGAGCTATAACTGTGCAAAAATAGAGAGGCTTTATCTTGGTAGTGAGCACAGTTTCCATTCCTAGAATATAAGTGGATTAACACTAACTAAGGATATCCTGCTTAAGTTTAGGTAAATGACTTCTGAAGTCCCTCTAACTCTTTGATTCTTTGATTGCAATATAGTCCAAAAGAAAAAAATTACCTATTCTTCTCATTTAAGCCAATGTTTTATTGTACAAAATTAATTAGAGATTGTTGTAATTTGTGGCACTGAGACTTGTCAATAAGAATTTGCAAAAATTTAAACAAATATAAATACAAAAGTGTTTTGCTTTTTATTTTAATTTTTTTTTTTTTTGCTTTTTAGAAAATGCTTCAATGTGTACCAAATAACTGTTGTTCTTGATTCATTTTTGTATTGAAAAGAGCAGGAGTGAAGACATCTGAACCTATAGTTGTGGTTATGTTGTTATTAATTTGCTTTGTGACTTTACACAAGTTAGTTATCTTCTTGAGTCCTCAATTTCTTCATTTGTTAAACTGAGAGAGGTCTCTAAGATTTCTTAATTTCTAAAATATCACAATTCTATTCTGTGAATACAATTCTAAAATATTGAATATTTAGAAGATTCATGCAAAAAGAAAAACTAAAAAATAGGACAGAGAATAATGATTATGCATATATGATACGATCTTGAAGAAATGGGAACATTAAAATAAAGATAGGAAAGAGTTAATTGACTATTGTTACTTTCTCTAAATAGATTTTTTTTATTTTTGAATTGCTTATCCTTATCTTTTGGGATAAAAGATTAATTTTGAGCCTGTATGGTATTTTATTTCTAAAATTGACATAGAAGTGATTTTCAAATGTCTGTCTAATACATAATTCTTACATAATTCTTAGACATAATTCTTAGATGGTAGGATTGTTAGGTGACAAATTTGGGTCAATGTAGCAATGTTGGACCATATGTTCTCTTTCTTTCTTTCTTTCTTTCTTTTGAGAAAGGGTTAACTATTGCCATGTAAGTAATTTTAAATAGCTCATGATTTTGTTGTTGTTGTTAAATGTACAACCAAGGTACTATCTGTTATATAATAATACTATTATGAATTTTCTACCTTTATCAAAACTTTATCAAAACCATTTGCTTTCCAAAAAGACATGTATGTATATATTTCTGTGTGATTCTCTGGAAGTATTGTAAACAAAGATTCATTGTGGGCTAGCCATCATTAATGAAATGACATTAGTTGAACATGATTATGTCTTAATGTTCCCTGAAAGGATTTGACTAGTTAAGACATACAAAAGAGTAATGCAATTATATATTGAAATATGATTCTCTTGATTAGAATTTGAACCATCCTACTGATATTAGATACTTACCCTGACTTTAATACAGCTTTAATTACTTGAACCATTTATTAACATTTGACTTCAGATTTTATACAAGTACATGTATCTCTGTGTGTGTGTGTGTGTGTGTGTGTGTGTGTGTGTGTGTGTGTGTGTTGGAGACCACCTCCTGTAGTGAGATGAAAGATGTGACAACATACCAGGGCCAGTAGGAGAAGTCCTGTTTATGGACTCTTCGAAGTTTATTGATCAGAGAGACATATATACCTCAAATGCTCATAAGTTTGCTACAAAGTATATTTTTAAAAAATTCCTCTAGCCTAACAAAATCTCCTATGATGTAAATGATTAAACCCCTTAAGTCCCAGATCTTGGTTACTTACACAGAGATGTAAATAGTTGAGATACACATCAGAGTAAAGTTTATTATATCATTGACTCGGGTATCTTTCTCCCAAATACCTTTAGTCTCCTTTTGGACATTCTTTCCTGTGCTAAGTTCAAAGGTTTATCTTTTAATCCAAAGAGTAGTATTTGCATTTTGCTTCAGTCACTAGAGTATTAATTTATTATATTGACAAGCAGTCTCTGATATTTCAGTAAGGGAGTTTTGGTGAGCTAAGTTATTGTAAGACTCCAAACCTGGAATGGAATCTTACCTCCTGACCCTCTGTTTGTGTGTGTGTGTGTGTGTGTGTGATGAAATACAATAATACAATTATATATTGAAATATGATTTTCTTGGTTAGAATTTGACTCTCTCTACTGATATTACTTGCCCTGATTTTAATACATTTATTAACATCTGACTTTAGATTTTATACAAGTGCATGTTTCTGTGTATATATTATATATATGTACGTGTATATTTACCTATATCTAATCAATAGATATTGATCTATATATTACAATCAATAATTATCAATTCATTTATGTATAGCTATTAGTCTATCAATGGATCAATTGCTAGATCTCTCTTTTAGAATGCATACATGAGAGGAAAGATTCTGTCTTACATTTCTCTTTGTATCTCCCATGCTTAACACAATACTGGGGATATAGCAAGTGATAAATAAATGCTTTTTCATTCATTCATGATACACAGTTACTATTGTCTTCACTCCCCTTTTTAATCATGAGGAAACTGAGTCTCAAATAGATTAAGTAATTGATTCCACTGCTAGAAAATTGCAGTATCAAGACATAAACCTGGGTCTTCTGCTTTTATAGTCACTCTGACACACCATTTAGTATGCAAGAAAGAACTAGATTCAAAGATACCTTAGGCACTGTTCTTAGAGCTATGGAAGAAAACCCATTTGTCTCTGATTGACTCATGGCCTGCCAGCTTTGTGCTAATGGTCCCCTCAGGCTGTTATGGTATACCCTTTGTCAAAGGAACCCCTGTGGATTCTGCTTCCTGTGGAAGAATTAAGCTTTAGCTTTGTCTCTAGAGGGTGCTTGGTGGAGGGTTGGAAAGGTATACTGATACAGAAAGGGTGGAAGACTGGAGCATTCTTCCCTGGCAGAGATTATCACCATCACAGGATCATAAAGAGGCAAGTTGCCCACTACCTGTTCCCTTATCTCAGGTACTTTATATTTTGACTATAAAATTATATAAGAGAAATAGGAAAACAGAGACAGGAACCAGAACTTTATTATTTTATTTTTAAACTAGGTTTTTATTGAAGTTTTTATTTACAAAACATATGCATGGGTAATTTTTCCAATATAGACCCTTGCATAACCTTTTGTTGCAAATTTTTCCCTCCTTCCCCCACTCCCTCCTCTAGCTGGCAGGTACTCCAATATATGTAAAATATGTTGAAATGCATGTTAGATTCAAGATATGTATATGTATTTATATAATTATCTTGTGCAAGAAAAATCAGATCAAGAAGGAAGAAAAAGAAAAACTAAGAAAGAAAACAAATAACAACAGAAAGAGTGAGAATGCTATGTTGTGTTCCACACTCTGTTCCCATGGTTCTTTCTCTGGGTGTAGATGGTTCTCTTCATCACTGCACAAGTGGAACTGGTTTGAATCATCTCAAAATTGAAGAGAGCCATTTCCATCAGAATTGATTGTTGTATACTCTTGTTGTTGCCATGTATGATGATCTCCTGGTTCTGCTCATTTTACTCAGTATCAGTTCATGTAAGTCTTTCCAAGCCTCTCTGTATTCATCCTGTTGGTCATTTCTTACAGAACAATAATATTCCATAACATTCATATACCATAACTTATTCAGCCATTCTTCAATTGATGGGCATTCACTCAGTTTCCAGTTTCTGGCCACTACAAAGAAGGCTGCCACAAACATTTTGGTACATACAGGTCCCTTTCCTTCCTTTAGGATATCTTTGGGATATAATCCCAGTAGAAACATTGCTGGATCAAAGAGTATGCATAGTTTGATAATTTTTTGAGCATAGGTCCAAATTGTTCTCCAGAATGATTGTATCCATTCACAACTCCACCAACAATGTATCAGTGTCCCAGTTTTTCCACATCCCCTCCAACATTCAGTATTATTTTTTCCTCTCATTTTAGCCAATCTGACAGATGTGTAGTGGTATCTCAGAGTTGTCTTGATTTGCATTTGTCTGATGAATAGTGATTTGGAGCACCTTTTCATGTGGGCTACAAATAGTTTCAATTTCTTCATCTGAAAATTGTCTATTCATATCCTTTGACCATTTATCAGTTAAAAGTGGCTTGAACTATTATAAATTTGAGTCAATTCTCTATATATTTTAGAAATGAGGCTCTTTGGTATATAAAAATGTTTTCCCAGTTTATTGCTTCCCTTATAATCTTGTCTGCATTACTTTTGTTTGTATAAAAACTTTTTAACTTAATATAATCAAAATTATCTATTTTATGATCAATAGTGGTCCCTAGTTCTTCTATGGTCACAAATTACTTCCTCCTCCATAAATCTGAAAGGTAAACTAGGCTATGTCCTTCTAATTTGTTTATAGTATCATTCTTGATGTCTAGATCATGAACCCATTTTGACCTTATCTTGGTATATGGTGTTAGGTGTGGGTTTATGCCTACTTTCTGCCATACTAATTTCCAATTTTCCCGGCAGTTTTTGTCAAATAGTGAATTCTTATCCCAAAATAAACCTTTGGGTTTGTCAAATACTAAATTGTTATAGTCATTGGCTATTTTTTTTCTGTGAACCTAACCTATTCCACTGATCAACTTTACTATTTCTTAACCAGTACCAAATGGTTTTGATGACTGCTGCTTTATAATATAGTTTTAGATCTGGTACAGTTAGGCCATCTTCATTTGCTTTTTTCTTCATTAATTCCTTTAAAATACTTGACCTTTTGTTCTTCTGTATGAATTTTGTTGTTATTTTTTCTAGTTCAGTAAGATAGTTTCTTGGGAGTTTGATTGGTATAGCACTAAATCAATAGATTAGTTTAAGGAGAATTGTCATCTTTATTATATTTGCTCGACCTACCCATGAGCACTTGATATTTTTCCAGTTGGTTAGATCTGACTTTATTTGTGTGAAAAGTGTTTTGTAGTTTTGCTCATATAGTTCCTGACTTTACCTTGGCAGCTAAATTCCCAAATATTTTATATTATCAACAGTTATTTTAAATGGAATTTATCTTTGTATTTTTTGCTGTTTGATTTTGTTAGTGATGTATAAGAATGCTGATGATTTATGTGGATTTATTTTGTATTCTTCAACTTTGCTAAAGTTGTGGGTTATTTCTAATAGCTTTTTAGTTGATTCTCTGGGGTTCTCTAAGTATACCACCATATGATCTGCAAAGAGTGATAATTTGGTTCCTTAATTACCTACTCTAATTCCTTCAATCCCCTGATTTTAACGGGAATGGTTCTATTATTCCCATTACACATGATGCTTGCTGATGGTTTTGAATAGATGCTACTGACTATTTTAATAAAAAGTCCATTTATTTATATACTCTCTAGTGTTTTTAATAGGAATGGGTGTTGGAGTTTATCAAATGCTTTTTCTGCATCTATTGAGATAATCATAAGGTTTTTGTTACTTTGGTTATTGATATAGTTAATTATGCTAATAGTTAGAAACCAGAACTTTAAAAAACAGTTAAAAAAAGAGATGGAAGAAAATAATTTTCTGTCATGCCAAATTTTTAAAAATGTATTTAATATTTTTTCCCAAATTACATTTAAAACAATTTTTATATTTGTTTTTAAAACTTTTGAGTTCCAGATTCTCTCCCTTATTTCCACTCCCAATTAAGAAACCACATGTGAAGTTATTAAAAATACAAGCTATATCCATAAAAGTAAAAAATATTTCAGTAAAAGTCATATTGTAAAAGAAACTAAATTTCCCATTTTAATTTAAAAAACCCTCAAGAAAAATAAAGTTTGAGAGAGAATACTTCAATCTGTATTCAGATACAATCTGTTCTTGTTCTGGGATATGGATATGATTTTTCAACATAAATCTTTCAGAGCATTCCTGGATCACTGTACTGCTGGGAATAGCAAAATCATTTACAGCTGGTCATCCCAACACATTGATATTACTTTGTATATAGTTTATTTTCCTTTGCATGAGGTCATGGAGGACTTGACAAGCTTTTTTTTTTTTTTTTCTGAGAACATCCTGTTTATCATTTCTTATAGAACAACAATGTTACATCACAATCATGTACCGTAATTTATTTACCCGTTCCCCAATTGATCAGCATCCCCTCAATTTCCTTTTTTTGTCCTGAGAAGAGAACTCCTATAAATATTCTTTGTATTTATAGATCATTTTCCATTTTGTAAAACCATTTTTGCTATTTGTGCCTGGTGGTGTTGTTGCAAGATCAAAGGTTATGCATTAATTTATAGCCCTTTGAGCATAGATCATAACTTGATATTTATCACTTGAGGCATGGCTTTTATTTATTTTTTATATATGTGACTGATTTCCCTCTATGTTTGAGAATGAAGCCTTATCAGAGAAACTTGATTCAAAATTCTTTTTACAATTACTATTGCTAACTGTATTTCCCTCCATTTATTCTTTCTTTCCTTTTAACCTATCAGTCCTCAAAAGTGTTTTGCTACTGACTACTCTTTTCCCCAATAAGCCCTCCCTTTTAACACCCACCCCCCTTCTTGTAAGTCATTGGCCTCCTATTTTCCCCTTGCAGGTAAAATAAATTTCTAAACCCATGTTAATTGTGTATGTTATTTCCTCTTTGAGCCAATTCTGATGAAAATAAGTTTCACTCATTCTTTTCTCCCCCTCTTCTCCACTATAAAAGCTTTTTCTTGCCTCTATTTTATGGCAGATAATTTATATATACCATTCTCCTTTTCTCTTTTCCTTTCTCCCAATACATTTCTCCTCAATTTCATCCTTTTTAAAAGATATTATCTCTTTATATTCAACTAACATTTTTGCCCTCTGTCTATATACACTCCTTCTAAAAGCCATAATAATGAGAAAGTTCTAATAAGTAATACAAGTATTATCCACCTTTGTAGGATGTAAACAGATAAACATTATTACATCTCTTATGCTATCACTTTTCTGATAACCAACTTATACTTCTTCAGAGTCCTGTGTATGAAAATCAAATTTCCCATTTATTTCTGGTGTTTTCATTAGAAATGCTTTTCCTCTATCTTTTCCTTTGAAGGATTATACTCAGTTTTGCTGGGTAATGATTATTGGTTGTAATCCTAGCTTCATTGATGTACAGAATATCATATTCCAAGCCCTTCCGTTTTTTAATGTAAAAAGCTGTTAAATTTTGTGTTATCCTGATGGCTCTATATACTTGAATTTTTTTTTTTCTTTCTGAATGCTTGCAATATTTTTTCCTTGATCTGGGAATTCTAGAATTTGGGTATAATATTCCTGGCAGAAAGATTTTGAGAAATCTTTCAGAAGATAATCGGTAGATTCTTTCAATTTATATTTTCTTCTTCTTCTTCTTCTTTTTTTTTTTTTTTGGTTTTGCTTTATTGCATCTTGATTTCTCATAAAGTTTACCTTCCATTCCCTCAATTCTAATTATCTTCCTCATTGAATTTTTGTACCTCTTTTTCCATTTGGCCAATTTTGCTTTTTGAAGCATTGTTCTCATCACTGGTTTTTTGTATTTCCTTTTGCACCAATATCAATTCTTTTTCTAATTGTTCCTCTATCTCTCTTACTTTATTTTCAAAATCCTTTTTGAGCTCCTCTATAGTCTAAGCCCAATTCCTATTCTTTCTGGAGGCTTTGGATGTAGAAGCTTTGACTTAATTATCTTCTGAATAGATAATCTTCTTTGTTATCAAAATAAAAACGTTTTTTGTTGTATGCATGTTTCCCTAGTGTGTTACTCAGCTTTTACCTCTTTTATAAGGTAGAGCTCTGTTTTTAAAGTTGAGGGTGCATTGTCCCAACATGTTTTCAAACATCCTTCTAGGGACCCAACCATAAGCCCTCTTTTCTGCCTTGGAATTGTTAGCAGCACCCCTGACACATTGTAGTAGTAAAGTATAGTGTGGTAAAACAACAGAGTCCTGTTTAATTGACACTGGAACCTGGTTAGGGCTGGGACTATGCTGAGGGTGCCATGTACTGGGATTGCATATTAAGATCCCACTCTGATTCCACAGGTCTTTTCTGCTGAACTTCCAAGTCATCTTTAGTTTCTCTGGGCTGAGAGGTCTAAAAATCATCAGTACTGACAGAAATCCCTAAACTCATTACTACTTGCACTAGGTTCCCACTCTGCTTCCACAGATCTTTTTTGCTGACCCTCTAAATTGTCTTCAGCTGGAAAATGTTCTGCTCAATCTTTTGAAAAGATTCTGATGCTCTAAAACTTGTTTAGAATCATTATTTAAAGGAATTTGGAACCATTTAGGGGAGAGGTTGGGAGAGTTCTTGCCTTCACTCTGCCATCTTCCCAAAACCAAATTATTAATTGTTAAGATTGCACAGATCAATCTGATTGAGTGTTGTTTAAGAATTTGTGCCTTGTAAACACTTCTAGCGTTGTTAGTGTCAGCTGATGACACAGACCCCCAAGGGAATAATATTATTCCAAATGCTCATTTCTGTTGATCAATTGTATTCATAAAAGATGAAGCCAGGTCTATTTTCTACTGTTTTTAGACAAATCAAAGTTGGCTTGAAATGACTTTATGCTTATGGAGAACTGCACATAGTGGACCACATTAGGATTGGGCTATATTGAAGAAGCAGATGGAGAAAAGGGTTAAACTATGATTTATTTGTAAGGTTAGGCTAAAAAAAAAAAAAGACTTCTTGTCTTTTTGTGTATTTGCTATAAAACTAGGTAGCTTAATTCTGTTCTTGGTTCTAGGCTGGTTTCAGATGCTGATTCAGGTACTTATTTAGTTATGTTACTCTGGGCAATTCACTTCTTGTTATTACCAGTTTTCTCCTTTGTAAAATGGGAAATAGTAGGACCTACCTCACAGTGTTAGTCTGAGGATTAAATAAAATAACAGATGTAAAGTGCTTTGTGAACCTTAGATTGTCAGAGTAAATGCATCAACATCATCTCCATCCCAATCCTTATTATTATTATTATTGTATAATTATGAGATGTGAGTGGAAAGTGAGTTGAAGAGCAAATGGGAGAGAGGGTCTGTTGACATTGCCACATATTGAGTCCTATGACATTTGCTGAAATGAAGGTCGTTTATTGTTGGGGTTTTTTTGGTGAAAATTTTGTCACAAAGCTAATCTCAGACTAGGACAGTGGTTTTACTCTCATTTAAAAATGATTCTTTTATCCCGCTTCCAAAAAAATAAAGCCTTTCAGTGATTTGTACTAGGAACATAAATGAATAACAAATAAAATCACTACATATTTTCTCATTAGTACTTGAAAAAAAGAGGAACAGGCACTTAAATAAAATCCCTCTATTTTCTTGATATAACAGACAAGAGAGAAGTGAGGATGGTTTTTATTAAATTAACCATGGTAGCAATTAGTAATGTAGTTGAAGATAAAAAAAGTCTACTATAGTGATTCTTATCCTGTTTGATTGAAAAAGCGTGAATTTTACAATTCAATTTAATATTTAGATTATAGGCTTCTAATTCTATCATATTTAGGAACTTGGATAAACATGAATATAGTCTCCAGTAGAAAATATATTTTTAGAATATGATCATTTTTAATAATTTGGATAAAATTGTGATATTAAAACTGGCTTTTTGAATATGTGTATCTGGATATACTCACGCACACACAAACATATATAGTTCAGCAGAATGTATTTTATGAAGCCACACAATTTCCTCAAGGACTTATTTAATTTTTTAAATAAAAAAATTAGAAATTAGGATCTTACATAATCTTTAGGGATCTGAAAAGATATATCTCTTTTTAAAGTACATTTCTTACTCTGTTTCACATTAATTAAGTATGCTATAGCAAAGAAAATGTATAATATTTAAACAAGCAACATTTTAGTCTCTCAAGAAAGCATCTTTATTTAAAATAAGCAAAATGCTATCTTTTGTTGGTGCTTGTTTTAAGTAACAATTATGAGTTTGAAAATATACCCTAAAATTTTAAAGCTATTACAACTCTTCAAGTGAAAAACAAAATGTTGTTCTGTATTATTTTTTTCATTTTTTGACATATCAGAAACTCTTGAAATTAAAAAAATGCCACCACATAGTAATTCAAATTTAATATAAATAGAGGATGCTGAATGATATAATTTTTATGTGTTTTTAGATTTGTGGGCTTATTAAGGTAATAATTTATAAGTGAAATTACAAATGGACTATACCATATTGGCTTGATCCTACAAGGATTGTTGGATTGAGATCCTAGGAGGTCTTAATGATCTTCCCCAACAATTAGCATCAAATGATCTGTAAATGACTGCCTTTAATGGTAACTCAATAGCCATATTAGAAGAATAAAAAACAACCCATGCAGAATTTAGGTAACTGGAGGAAAGATTTACAGCTATGAAACTTTGGAGTATAGTTAGCTGGATCTTGGTCTTCAAGTGGATGCAAAACTACTGAGTGGTTTTTACTAGGTTGTTTTTTCTTTTGCAGATCAGTTTTTTATTTGTACTTTCTTATAAAATGCTGGCCCATAGCTCTCTTGCACTTACAGTAGGTCAAATATAAGACTTTGGTATTCATTTATGTATAGGAAAGAATCTTGCTATCTCATGTGGCTATGAGCTTCCTATAAGTTTCCCCTCATATATCTTGGAACTGATAAAGTTAGGGGCCAGTGTTAAAATTTAACTTTATAGTAATCCTGGAGCCTAGATCTATGAAACATTACTTCCCACAGGCCTATGGAAAACCACCTATATTTCTGCTATTATTCTATACTGGGCTCGCTATGTTGTTACCCATATATAAGTGTTTATTGACACTGAAGATGATGTCTTCAATAGACTCTACAGATGAATAGTAATACAAAGGAAATGGATTAATGGATAAAATTAGTATTATGGAACAATAAATATATTATTAGAATAATTGAATGTAAATACACTCATATACCCATCTCTAGGGGTTGTCAATTCAATTATATATCATAATCTATATAATTAGCATCTTATATACTTTTGTGTTTTATTCTTATTTATCTTACCTATCATATGCTTATGAGTCCCTTTTAAGAGATTTTGCATCATTCTGCTATTAGCACAGTGTCTTCTGGAAAAATGAACAGTTATAGAATTTCATTGTCAGCAGGAAATTCATTTTTATCTTGAACTAGATATAATGCATAACAGCTGGAACTGGAAAGTCTAAGTCTTCTTATTTTATAGCACTATTGATATTAATAATCAGAGGCTGGCCAAACCAAACTCTTTATATGAACATCTTTCAAGAAGCAATATAGTTTGTTGGAAGGAAGCTTGATAAAGTAGATGGAGCCTTGAACTTTGAGCAGTGCTAATCTGAGTTGAAATACTGTTCTAGATACTTGCTAGTATATAAATCTGGGAAAACTGCTTAACTTCAATCAGTCTCAGTTTCTTCATTTGTCAAATGGAATAATAAAATCACCTACTTCACAGAGGCATGTAAAGATTGCTAGCTATTATTAATTTCAAAAAAATTTAAGATATTCAACAAGCAATAACTATATCTTATTTTCTCTATATTTTAGTCAATTATATAAATAAGCTATCTACTTTAGAACATCATTTTTAAAGTCAAATTCTCCCTATTCATACTCACATGGATCTAATATGCAGTTTATACCTTTAGAGCTCATTCTCATAAAGATTTCAAAGAGATAAGAAAAATGACATATGAAATGATGAAATGAATATTGCTAAATAAGTAATATCTTCTCTCGCATAATAACAAAATTGATTTTTTATTTCAAATATTAAAATGTATTCCTCCTTCATATTTGGTGGCATCAAGGATCAACTGATTCCTTAGTGCCCTCAAAACTCTTTAAACTCGGCCCAAAACTTGTCTGTTTTTACCCTATTTTGACCAATTGGTCTTCGTATATCTATTTTCTTTGGGACCATTTCTATTTCTTCATTCTGTATGTTAGAAAATGGGGTGTGCATATGTGGTAATTGTACTCTCCTTAAGAATAAAAACAATTTGTTAAAGAAATCCTAACAGATTACTTTTCCCTCCCCAGACTCTGTTTGGTTTATTAATTGTTCACATAGTTTCAATTCTTACATATTGTTGAAGTGATCTGGTTTAATTGAGATTCTGATCAAATGTTCTATAAATTTATTTTCCTTCTATTATTCCCATTATTTTATGAAGCAGTAGCATCTTTGGTAGAATTTTATAATTCAGTTTTTTATTCTAAACTGATGTTGTACTTGACTGTCACATTCCCTATTCCCCTGCTTGTGGGGGGGAAAAAAAGATCAAGTGTTTCCTGGTTAACAAGGTTGATAGTCTACTTTGATCTTTTCATTGTAACAATTGATTTGCATTAGTGGAAATTTAATAGGAAATGATAATAGTTTGTTGCTATGTTCTTTAATAACATTTCCAGTTTTCTAATTCTTTAATCTCAGTGTTAGGATTTCAAATCCCATATTTGATACAATCAGATTATATAGCACAAGTAGTTGGGATTGTAATTAGACTATTAAAAAAATCTTCACAATTATTTGAAAAGGACAATGAATTATCCCTCCCATCATTTTTCCCTTTTGCTCTGATTTTTCTCTCCCAATAAAATTCATAAAGCAATGTGTGTTAAAATAAATAAATTTAAAAAGAGACAGTCAAATGATCATCCTTTCATTAACATGTTGACCTTATTAATAAAAATTTTAAATTACCCAGGAAAAAAAAAAAAAAAAGAAAAGAGCAACGGAGACAGTAAGAGCTGATAAAGTGTTTGAACTGTGGCAATTCTGATAACTTTTGTTCAAATGTATAATTGTAAAATCTCTCCCTTCTGACCACCAAAAGTCCATTAGTCACTTATAAAAAGGGAAAAAAGAAAACACTTTAGTAAACCTAACCAGCACATCTGACAACTCAAATGTTACATGCAGGGAACCTTCTTCTAGTTCCCCACCTTTGAGAACAGGAGCTTATACATTATCATATTTTTTCTTCTAGATTGGCCATTAGTTTCACAATTGTTTAAATATACTTCAATATTTTTGTTCCTTTCCAACTTTTTAAGTATAGAAATTAATTGTTTTATTCAAATTTTGTTATTTTTAGTGTTTTAGAATTAATTTAATGACTATGAAAGCTGTCTCATGATCTAACACTCTTTATTTTGTTTAAATTTCAAAGAGTATTCTGGTATTCTAATAGTTTATTTTACTGGATCAAATTGCATGGTCCCTGAGGTTCCTTTCAGCTGTGATATTTTGTATTTCTATGGTTTTGTGATAATAGCTAATGTGCTGTGGATTTTGCATATTATATCTATATAATTTTTACACAGAGAAGATATAAAATACAATATAATCTATAACAATTGAAACTTTAGACCCTCATTGAACCCTTAGGGAATGATTTGGCAGAAGGCCACCAAAGCTAGGTTTGTGTATTTTTTCTTTTTGATGCTTAGTTTCCAGATTCTACTATAATTGCTGCCAAAAACTCAGCACTTGGGAGTTTAATTGCTCATTATATTTGTCACTGCAGAGTCAAAGCCCCAAATAAAGACTGTTTCATACAAAATATTTATGGACATTAATTTGGCAGATGTATGTATATGTTCATGTACATACATACATGTTTAAGTATATGATCTTTTTATTTTCTTGAAGCCTGTATATATTATAAATTATGATAGTCACTTTTCCCTCTAGATTTTTTTTTTGATACTCAATGTAAACATTAACGAATTTAACATTCTTGGAAAATAATTTGATAACTACAATTTGATGAATGGAATTTCCCTCTATGTCTGTCACCATCATTGGAGTGTAAAGATGAAAGAGGGATATTACAGTGCTTTTTAAAGGCTTTTCTTTAGATCACATTAAAAGGAACTGGCAGGTAAAAGAGGAATGTGCCTTTAGCAAACTAAAAAATCAGTAATTCTCCTTATTTCTTCCTAAACCTATCTTATCATTTTTACATGTGATGAAATTTTCACATATGATTGGGTAAATATTTTGAAACCTAAATCTGTTGATTTATTTATTCACAATTCTTGGGTATCTCATGGCAAAATGGAAAGAGAAATTAATTCTATGTCAGGTTGATAGGATCATAAATCTAAAATTAGTGGAAACCTCTACTTGATAATCCTTTTTTCACTATTTGATTTTGTAACCCTGATAAAATGAATGACTTTATCTGGGCCTTTGTTTCCTCATTTGCAAATTAACCTTATTGGAATAGAACACTTCATAGACACCTCCTAGTTGAAATAGAATAATTCTAAATTATACATTTATGTTACTTATGGGTAGCCTCTGTTTTCATGTATCACCTTCTTGGGTAATGTTCCAAAGGCTCCTAAACTCCTTGAGGACAAGAAAAATAATCATTTTTTTTGTCAGTGGAAGTCTTATCATTGTAAGACTAAGTCTTATCAAAGACTTAGTATGGTACTTTTTATAAAAAGTATGCAGAAATAAATGTGTTTGGTGATTTAACTCAAAACCTCTTCATTACTTAATTTATAGAAAAATTAGGTTACAGTCTTTGTTGCAAATTCTCAAAGCCTAGTCATTCTTCATATTCTTGTAGTATAGCTTCTGTCCTCATAATTCTACAGAAATAATTTGCTCCAAAATAACAAAATACAAGTTAATGACAAAATCACTCACCTTTATTTTGACCTTTGTGTTGCATTTAACATTGTTTATGGTTCCTTTTTTTAATTGAAGTTTTTTTATTTTCAAAATGTATGCTAGGATAATTTTTTCAACATTGACACTTGAAAAACCTTGTGTTCTAATTTTCTCCCCTTCCCCTCCTCCCCCCACTAGATGGCATGTAATCCAATATATATTAAACATGTATACATATGTTTGCCTATTTTGAATTTAACATATATTTTACCAACTATCTTGCTGCACAAGAAAAATCAGATAAAAATGAGAAAGAAAATAAAATTCAAGCAAATCACAACAAAAAGTAAAAGAAAATGCTATTTTGTGATCCATGTTCAGTTCCCACAGTACTTTCTCTGTTGGTAGATGGCTCCCAATATCACAAGATCATTGGAAGAGCCCTGAATCATCTCATTGTTAAAGAGAGCCACGTCCATTAGAATTGAACATTGTATAATCTTATGGTAGCCATGTATAATGATCTCTTTTCTGCTCATTTTGCTTTACATCAGTTCATGTAGGTCTCTCTAAGCCTCATTGAAATCATCCTGCTGATCATTTCTTACAGAACAATAATATTCCATAACATTCATATACCATAATTTATTCAGCCATTCTCCAATTGATGGGCATCCACCCAGTTTCCAGTTTCTTGCCATTACAAAGAGGGCTGCCACAAACATTTTTGCACATGTGGGTCCCTTTCCCTCCTTTAAGATCTCTTTGGGATATAATCCCAGTATAAACACTGCTGGATCAAAGGGTATGGACAGTTTGATAACTTTTAGAGCATAGTTCCAAATTGCTCTCCAGAATGATCGGATCCATTCACATTTCCAATAGTGTATCAGTGTTACAGTTTTCCCCCATCTCCTCCAACATTTGTCATTATCTTTTTCTGTCATATTAGCCAAGATGATTCCCTTCTTGATACTTTTTCCCCTGGCTCCATGAGATTTTTCTTTTCTGTCAATTTAATCGTGCCAGTTAAATATCCTTTGCTTCAATTCATAGAACATAGAGAATTGGGTGTTTGAAAGAGATCTCACTCTAATCCATACTTGAAAATTTGGTGAATTTAACATAAGTACTGACCATCCTCTTCTTGCCATAGCTGAGTGTCTATTCCTTCCACTCCCCTCTTTCTCTCTCTCTCTCTCTCTCTTTCTCTCCAGCCTGTCTCTAGGATAATCTCCTTCATTTTCATAAAGACTGATATGAACTGTTACAAGTAAAGTGAGCAACACAAAGGGGCAGTTAGGTGGCGCAGGGGATAAGAGCACCAGCCCTGAAGTCAGGAGGATCTGAGTTCAAATTTGACCTTAGACACTTAACACTTACTAGCTGTGTGATCCTGGGCAAGTCACTTAATTCCAATTGCCTCAGGGGAAAAAAATTGAGCAATACCAGTTGTAGACTGTAACCACAATATTTTAAAGATCATCACTATAGAAAACTTAGCTAGTCTGATAAAGACAATGATCCAAAACAATGTCAAAAGAAAATGCTATCCACCTCCAGAGAGAGAATTAATGTGCTCTGAATGCATATTTAAGCATATATATTTTTGGAAAAAAATTTTCTCAATACTATTTGTTTTTTCCAAATACATGTAAAGATAGCTTTCAGTCCTTATCATTTTTGTAAGATTTTGTGTTCCAATTTTTTCTCCCTCCCTTCTTTATCTCTCCCTTCCCCAAGACAATAAGCAATCTAACATGATTTTTTTTTTTTACAATTTAATTTTATTTGTATAAACAGAATAAGAAAAAAAAAAGAGGAAAGGAATACAAAACAAGTTAAAGCAAAAGAGGACATTGTCATGTGCCCAGCAGAACATCAGAGAAGATTCAAAATATATAACAAATTACCAGATCAAGACAGTATATATATTAGTAGAAGAAATTATATTAATGAATGTCCATTTTTTCTTTACTTCCTTGTAAATTGTTCTTTGATCCTCTGCTTTATATCTTATTTACTTTATTCTTTTCCTTCTTTTCATCTACCCATCCCAAGCAAGCTACAGTTAAGAAAAGATATGTATACATATGTAGATACACACACACACACACACACACACACACATATATGTTTGTATGTATTTCTTGTACCTCCTGACTCTTTGCCGAAATTTTGCTCCATAACTTGCCTTGTTGTTACTTCTTGATCACCCCACCATGGATCCCTCCATTGTCTACTTCCCTTATCCTTTGCTTGCCCATCTACCCATTTCTCCCCCCTTATTTATTTATAGATTTTGAAGGGTGCTCTACCCTGGTGTATATTTAGTGTTACATACTGAACCTTTCCTGATGTGAGTACATTTTCAGAAGAATTATGAGCTTTCTCCCCCCATCTAATGTCTCTGTCTCTTCTTCTCTGCACCTCATTTGTATAACATGATTATTTTTACCTTCTCTGCTATTTTTTCTTTTGAGCTACCCTAGTATTGATGTGAATATTAAACATATAGTATGCATTTCCCATGTAAAAAAAGCATAAACAATTTGTTCATGTTTAAGCAGTTTTTCCATGCTGAGATTCTTAAAATTGATCTTGATATTGGCTCGTATATGTTAAATTTTCAGTTAAATTTGGGTTCAGTTGATAGAAAGTCATGAAAAATCTGCAAATTTGTTGAATATCCATTTGATCTCATTCAAAATTATAGATAATTTTGCTGGATATGATGTTTTTGACCCCAAGCCTAATTCTTTTGATTGTTGGTAGATATGATTGCAGGACCTGTAATCTTTTATTGTCGCTACTAATAAGTCTTATAAAATTCTAACTGTAGCTTTAGTGTATTTGGATTTTTTTTCTTGTTTCTTGCAAAATTTTTTCTTTAATGTGGGGATTTCAAAATTTGGCAATAATATTCCTGTGTGTTCTAAACAAAGAATCTCTTTGAAGTGGTGATAATGGGATTTTCTCTATTTCTGTAATGCCAGAGAAACTGAGTAAGAAAGAGATTAGTTTTTAATCTTTTAATGTGGAGGATTTTAGGTTAGCTGACCAGATGGGACTCATGTCCAAAAATCATTTCGACTCAGCAGGGAACTTATAATAGGGTTTTAGCTAACTGGGGTTTGCAAACAGAATGCATAACCTAAATATACTGTCTTACAGGGGACACAAAGGCAAATAGGTGGGGGGGAGGGTGAGAACACTGGGTGAGCAGACAAGCCATAATTCCAGGAAAGGATCATAACTTAATCCTGACAGGATAAGAGTCAAGATAGGAAGGTTGAGGGCAGGAAACAGTGAGGTAAGGGGCAATGCTCAAATTAGCAAGGATAGAGATAATGCACCTGGATTTTATGACAGGATGGTATGTAAACTTATATTGAGTAGGTGAAATTTGCTATGTAAATAGTTTCCTAAACTCTCATTTCTATCCCTAAATTTAGCAGAGCAATCCAGGTTAAGGGTTATGGGACATAGATACATATACAGGGCATTCAGTGGTCAAAAATGGAGTCACTTCTATTAGCTATGGCCTAGGGAAAAAAAAAAATCAATCCTCATAATTCTTTGAAAGATTACCCATGAAGTAGTAGGCTTTGCTGGTACTAGATAGTAAGCTAGTGTGAGACAGGGAGGACAAGTAAAATGATTTCCTCAGAGTTTCACAGGAAGGAAGTAGATTAGACAGTTTCTAGATTTAAGTTGTCTGATTCTGAGTCTAGTTCTCTTTGATAAGATCACATAATTTGGAGATAAAATGAACCTTAAGTAACATATGGCCCAGGGGTTCTTAAGCTTTTTTTGGTGTCATGGATATTTTTGTCAGTCAGTTGAAAATCCATGTATTCTTCTCTGATAGTATCGTTAAAGCATAAAATAAAATCCATAGGATTCCAAATGTAAATCCTATCTCAAAGCCCATTGGTATAGGAATTTCTTTTTAGTGGAGATGAAGGCCCTGTTCCATTTGAGGGGTGGAACAGAGTTGACAAGAGACAGAGATCTTTAGTCTAAAATACATTTGGGATTCTTCAGGTCTACTCCTTGATTCTTGTTAAAGTATCTAGTAACTTAATTTCAGTATCAATATTAGTAATGGCAGAGTATTTTATAGATGCCATTTATATTCCTTTTGAATTTATTAGCCTTGTTGTTTCTTGGACAGGATTATCTCTAAATTCAGGGCTTTTTTATTGGTTGACAATTATGTCTGGAATTCTCACCTTCCTCATTTCTTCTTGCAGTATACCCTGCCCCTGCCTTCCTTCAAGTACCAGATAAAATTCTGTCTTCCCTAATTCCCCTTAATCCTATTACCTTCTCTTTTAAATTCTCTCCATTCTATTCCATGTATTTTATGGTTGCATGTAATTGTTTTTATGTTATGTCCTAAACATACATTAGAGTGAGATTCTTGAAATCAGGGTCTAATTTTGTCTTTCTTTGTATCCCAAGTGTTCATCACTGTGCTTAACACATTATATGTGCATAATAAATACTTGTTGACTTCACTTAAAATCAAAATAGTGGTATTGTGTTACTGTAGTGAAAGAAAGTAAATATCTTGCCATGGGCATGATTACTCTCCTTTAAATAGCTAAACTAAGGTCTAAAAATATGTCTTTAATTATTATAGATGAAATTACCAGTTCTAGAAATAGTTCTAACAGTGAAATCACACCTTTAAAAAATTTTTTTTGACCTGTTCTTGATAGTGCCATTTACTCAAGTTAATTGTTCCCAAATAATTAATCTCATTTGATATAATGAGAGTTTCTAAATTTATCCTAGCTAAGGAAATGTTTCTTTGTGTTTTTTTTAAGCCACATTTGATTACCTCATTGAACAAATAAACATGATAAAAATGACTCAGTCTTTAGAAGAATGTAAAGACTTTAGTAAAGAAGATAAACAGTATAACTATAGGATTAGGATCTTCTATAAAATATGCTACTGTACAATTATTTACATTTATTTTATGTTCAATCATAATCATTAGTTTGTGTCTTTGCAAGAAAAATAAAGTTAGATTCCTTATTTAATGAAATGTTTGTGGTCTCCCTTTGAAGAAATTGTTAACAGAAAAATCATTTAAATATGTTATTGATGCTCATTTTAAAACATTTCTATCACTTCTTAATTATTCCTGCAATCCTTATACTCTGGATGGATCCTGCCTTGAAAAAGAATTTAGTTAAGCAAAATGAGTTAACAGGCAGCATGGGAGACTGGAGAGAATAATAACAATCATTCCTTTTTGAGAAATGGGAGGAAAGAATATGAACAATAAATTTGTATCTATCAACAATTCTGTGGATAAAAAAAAAATCTCCAAATTACTAATAATTAGAGGACTCCAAATAAGAACAACCCTAACTTTATAACTCACAACTATCACATTTTCAAAAGCAACAAAAAAGAAAATGATAAACACTCCTGAAGTAGTTGTGAATAGATACAGCTATTCTAGAATGCAATTTGGAACTCTGATCCTAATATCACTAAATTTTCCATACTCTGACACAGTGATGAAATTCTAGGTTTAATTTACCAAGGAGAGCAAAGAAAGAGGAAAGGGAATTATATGTACAAAAACACTCATAGCAATATTTTGGCAAATAGCTAGATACTAAGGAGGGAGGTATCGATTGGGCTAAAAATATTGGGATATATAGAAGCAATTCAGTACTATAGGGCTATAAGAAATGATTAAGGGATTGTGTGACAATCAATTATGATAGATTTGGCTATACTTAGCAATTCAGTGGTCCAAATAAATTCCAGTAAACTTTGGACCATCCACAGCCAGAAAGAAAACTATGGAGACTAAAGATCGAAGCATTCTTTTTTTCAACTTTTTTTCCTTCTTTCTCCTGGTTTTTGCCTTTTGTTCTGATTTTTCTCCCAATATAACTCATATAGAAAATGTAAAAAATGAATTATATGTATAACTTCATAAATAAATAAATTAAAAAGAATAATAATAAATGAAATGATGAAAGCAAGATTTCAGGAAGGAAAGGTTTCAGAGAAATTTGCAGAGATTTCAACAAACTGGTATACAATGAAGTAACTAAAACCAGAACATTTTGTATAATAACAACAGCACTGGGGAAAAAAACAGTTTTTGATAGAACTATGAACACTTCAATGATTAATAACCAATTCTAGAGGATTGATGTAACAGACAACCCACATCTTGACAGAGAAGTGATGGACTCAAGATACAGAATGGAACATATGTTTTTAGACATGGCCAATGTATTTGTTACCTGATTCTTTTTTCTTGTTCTTTTTTCCTACTTAGGGGAATGGTAAAGAAAAAATGAATACCTATTAATTGAAAAAGATTGAATGAATCATATGAACAAGATAGTCATAGTTTAATTTCTGTGGAAAACAACAATTTGTTTTGTTAAATTTATTTTAGAAAGAAAGATTCTGTTTCTGGAGTCAAGGGTCAACAAACTAGAATCTTATAGAGATGAAAAAATGGGTCATTTATAAAATTGTGCAGTGGTCATTACCCACGTGTACATCTAGTTTTAGAGGGAAAAAAAGTGTAGTTGGTTAAATAATCTCTGAGAGTCACTTTAAGTTAATTGTAATAATGGTTTTGAATGAGACAAATGCAGATCTGGAAAACCATTGTGAAATCAGTGACCCTTCCTTCCTCCTTTCCTTCATTCCTCCCTCCCCCCTTCCCTTCTTTACCTCTCTTTCTTCCTCCCTCCCTCCCTCCTTCCTTGCCTCCCTTTCTTCCTCCTTTCCTCCTTCTCTGCCTTCCTCCCTCCCTCCTTGCTTTCCTTCCTGCCTTTCTCCTTCCCTCCTTTTCTTCCTTCATCCCCCCCTTTCCTTCCTCCTTCCCTCCCTTTTCCCCTGCCTTTCTTCCTCCCTCCCTCCCTTTTTCCCTACCTTCCTTCCTCCCTCTCTCCTTCCTTTCCTCCTTCTTTTCTCCTTCCTTCTTACCTCCCTTCCTTCCTTTCTTTTCTTCCTTCCTTCCCTCTCTTTCTTCCTTTTCTCCCAACCTCCCTCCCTTGCTTCCTTCCTTCCTTCAATCCATCTTTTTTGTTTTAATGAAGCAATTAGGATTAAGTGACTTCCCCAGGGTCATAGAGTCAGTGACTTTTCAAGAACCATACAAGCTAATTCATAAGCCTTGAGTAGGAGGAACAAAGCAATGGCAAAAACATTCTTGAACACCATTTAAAAAATTTTCCAATATGAATATTGTTATTCAATTTACTGAATTTTTTTATTCCATTTTTTGCTACATGTAAAATACAATATATAATAATAGTCATATAAAAAGAACATTGATTAATTTTTCACTTTAAAAAACCCTTTAACTCATTATTTTCTCAAATTTGGGGAAACAAAAGTCACTATTAAGCTTGACATCAAATTAAAATTTATTAAGTTATTTAATATAGTGTTCTTGAAATATTGCTTAGAAATAGAAAATTTCCAAGTGCAAAATGTAAATTACTTTCAACTTTCAATAGTAGAATGGATTTCATTTTATTTTGAGAAGTGGATTTGTCTTTAAAATTTCTAAAATGTCAATTCAATATTTTTATTTTATAGATCTGATTTTGAGTATTAATTAAGTCATTTTGAATAACTTTTCTTGATTCAAAAGGATCCTTACTCTGTCATTATCATAGACATCAGATAGTGTCCTGGTGCAAAAACATATATTTATTTTTTAACAATTCTTTTTTCGGTTTTTAGTTTGAAATTCTTTCCCTTAAACCCACCCCATGCCCTATCCACTGAAAAGGAAAGGAATATAATAACAATTTTACAAGTGAAATTATGAAAATATATCTTAATATTAATTGTATAACAAGAACAAGAACAAAAAAGAAAATAAAGTGAGAAAAGTGTACTTCATTTCAGAATTAAATTCCCTCACTTCTTTCTCTGGAGGTTATAGTATTTTTCATCACCACTCCTTTGGAATTACCTTGGATCATTGCATTTATCAGAATACCTAAATTTTTCACAGCTTCTATAAATATTTTTGTTCCTATAGATAATTGGGATGCAGCTTTAATAATGGTATTTATGGATCAAAAGGTATGCATAGTTTTATACCATAGTTCCATTTTTTTTCTCCAGAATTGTAAGATCAGTTTACAACTCCACTAACAGTTCATTAGTGTACATAGTTTCCTTCATCTCTTCCAGCATTTGTTTTTTTCTAATAGGTGTGCTTGTGGTAACCTCAGAATTACTTTAATTTATATTTCTCTAATCAATAGTGATTTAAAACATTTTATATGACTTTCGTTAGTTTTGATTTCTTCTGAAAGCTATCTGTTCATATCCCTTGACAATTTATCAAATGGGAAATGGCTCTCATTTTTATATATTTGAGAAAAGGTGTGTTTATCAGGGAAACATGAAATTTTTGATATTACTTCACTGTTTGTGGTGCTTTTTCTCAAAATATGGTTTCCTTGATATTCTTTTAATTAGTTCTGTGTTTGTTTTTGCTTGGATATCATGATTGATACTTTTGCCTTTTTTTTATATATATACTTCAACTAAAGCATGATAGGTTCTGCTCCATTTCTCTCTCTGTTTTTCTCACTCTGCCTCTGTGTGTGTGTGTGTGTGTGTATCTCTTCTCCATATTTTGAGTCCATGTGTATGTATTTCTAGTTTGTTGTAAACATCATATTGTTGGATTCTGGATTCTAATCCATTGTACTGTCTGCTTCTGTTTTATGGATGAGCTCTTCTCAATTATATTCACACTTATTACTATATATTTTCCTACTTCCTATTCTCTTATGTTTATTCTTCTAATGATCTTTTTATCTTGCCCTTCCTCAAAAATCTGTTTTGCTTCTCATCATTGCCTCTCTTAATCTATCCTGTCTTTTATGATCCCTCTAATTTCTTTTTATTGCCTTTTTTTTCTCTATTGGGTAAGACAGATTTCTATATACAACTGAGTTTGTATATGTATGTGTGTATGCAAACATACTATGATACATATACACAATATATATTCTTCCCTCTTTAAATTAATTTTGATGATAGTGAGATTTAAGCATTGCCTATTCACTCACTATTTCCTACATTAAATATTTTCTTTGGTGTCTCTTTTAGGTGAGATAATCTCCATTATGCCTCTCTCTGCATCCTTCTTTCCATCCTTCTCTTTTTAACTCCATTTTATTTTGAGATTATCTCAATATAAATGATTCACACCCATGCCTTCTATGTAGTCTTTCTAACTGCCTTAATGATGATAAAGTACTTGGGGATTATGTGTATAATACTCCTATACAGGAATATGAACAGTTTAACTTTATTGAATCACTATTTTATGTTTATATTTTTATGCTTAAATCCTGTGTTTGAAGGTTAGATTTTCTATTCATGTCTGGTCATTTCATCAGGAATGATTGAAAATCTTCTATTCCATTAAACATTTTTTTTTTTCCCTTGAAGGATTATACTCAGTATTTCTCGGAAGGTTTTTCTTGTTTCTGACACTTGCTTCTTTGCCTTCTGGAATATAATCTTTCAAATTCTCTGCTCTTTGAACATAAAAGCTGCTAAATCTTGTGTTATTCTGATGATGGCTTTGAAGTATTTGAATTTTTTTACTCTTTGTGTCCTTTAGATATTTTCTCCTCGATCTGTGAGCTCTAGAATCTGGTTACAACATTACTTGGAGTTTTCATTTTGGAATTCTTTTAGGAAGTGATTGTTGGATTCTCTCAATTTCTATTTTGCCTTCTGGATCTAAAATATTTGGGCAGTTTTCATGGGCAATTTCTTGAAATATTATGTCTAGCCTCTGTTTTAATTATACTTTTCAGGTAGTCCTGTGAATTTTAAATGATCCCTCCTTGATTTATTTTTCAGGTATTTTTTTTAATGTCAAATTTTCTCTTTTTAAAATTTTTGTTACTTTGTTTTATTATTTCTTGAGATCTCGTGGAGTCAGCTTCCTAGTTTTTAAGGAATTATTTTCTTCAGTGAGCTCCTATGCTTCTTTCTCATGTGGCCACTTATATTTTTTAATGTATTATTTTCTTCAGTTTTTTAACTCTTATAAGAAATTTTAATTCTCCTTTCATATTTTTCTTGCATCACTCTAATTTTTTAAAAATTGTTCCTCTATCACTCTGACACCTTTCTTTAATGCTTCCATTTTTCTTGTTGAGCTTAGGTTCAATTACTGTTTATTTTTTTTTTCTTTAAGACTTTGGTCGTAAATGTTTTCATTTTTGTCTTTAGATTTTGTATCTTGGTCTTCCCTTCCATCATAGTAGCTTTTTATGATTAGATTCTTTGTTGTTCTTGTTTGTTAATTTTTTCCAATCTATTTATTGATTTCAAATCTCTTTTTAAGCTGGGCTTGTCTGAGGTGAAGAAGCATTGTCCCTAGCTTCAGGCTTTTTCACATGGCTGTGTTCACTGCAAAATGTCAGTGCTTTTAAGATGTTGTAATATGGGAAGAAATGTGGTCATTGCTCTCCTAGCCTAAACTTTGGTCTTTATACTGAAAGGCCCTTCCATAGCTGCAAATGCCAGTGCTTTTCTTGGCCCTGGGTGGGACTGTGAGCAAGTCTTCCACTCTTCTACAGCCACAAGAACTTGTACTCCTCTTTGATTTGGTTCTGCAATCAGAACCCCTGCTCCCTTGTGATAAATGAGAAGCTTTTCTCTCCATCCTGGAACTATGACCCAGCATTGCTTATGGGCAATAGAGTTGCCAATTAATACCATCTACGCCTAGTCCCAGCAAAGGGTCCCCTATAATCTGTTTCTAACCAATTGTACAAATCAAACCTTTTATCATGTCTGGATTGAGAGCTCCAGAAGCTGCTGCTTCTTTCAAAGCTGCGTTTAAGGCCCTGTCTATTCAGTTCAGCCTGGCCTACATCCTAGTATCACAGATCTCTCGTGACAATCTCCTAAGTAGTCTTGGGCTAAAAAAAATGATTTACTCTGACCTTCTGTTGACTTTGCTGTTCCAAAATTCAATTTGAAGAACTATTTTAAAGTTATTTGGAGATGGATGTTAGGAGAGTTTGGCTGGGTTGCTGTCTTTAATTTCCCTCCAGATGAACACATTTTGATCTTGATATGGGTGTGGTATAGAAGTTAGAAAGTTGATTGTTGTTTTGAGTCCAGAATCTTGTATTGATTTTCCTTTCATGTAAAATAATATATTTCCAGTTTAGTTCACATGAAGAAAGCATCTGTTAGTACTCAAAATAGTCTAGAAATTCTACCATTTTATTAAATATTCATTCTGTCTACCACATTTTGGAATACTTATAAAACGATTTCCATGACAACTATATCATAGGCTACTTCTGTTTGGTTACTGAGTTCACTGTCAATTCTAATGAATCCTATCCAATTAAAATTGTGTGCATAATTTGTGTAAATTCTTAGTCAATATTATTAATTATATTTGCAGATAGAAGCATGTAGATACTTTTTCCTTCCCATATTATAGCAATTCATGTCATGCTTTCATATATCATAGGCCTGTCCAAAGCTAGAAAATAATTTTGATGACATCAAGCACACGACTCTTGGTGAGCGAGGAGCTCTTCGAGAAGCAATGAGGTAAGTCTGGGTCACCATGGCAACAGTCACAGATGTGGTAAAGAAAAAGTCATTCTTCATTATTGGGGGAACAAATGAGTTCATTGCCACCATTCAGCTCTGTTCTCTAAGGTATTAATTTGTCAGTGGAGAGGCTTCCCTTGAGGCTCTACTTTGGTTTTGAAGCTGCATAAATGTTCAGCCTCGCTGCACAGTAAAAAATGTAAATGTTTAATTTGTGACTTAAAATGCTTAAGGGGTGTCTTGTTTTATATTTATACTAAACTGTGTGAATGAATGAAAATATTGTTCATCTAAATTCTGCCTGTGTTGGAGGGATTGTACAATGACTTGGTATTATTAATTTATGTTTATATTTTTTTAAATAGCTATGTATTTTCAATTATTAGACTTTAATAGGGTCATATTCAAATAGTGGGAAAAGTTTTTTTTTCTCATTAAATTTTTAAAATATTTTGCCTTGTTTTTACTATATTTGTAAATCTACATATTTACAGATATAATATTTTGGGGTAAAAAAAAGTTTTACAGTAAGAAGTTTTATGGTGAATGTCATCATTATTATTTCTCATGAACTTGGGGAGTTTTCTGGTAACTTTTAGTAAAGTATTTTAAAAACATAATAGTTGATTGGACTCAAGGAAGAAAACATATGAAATACTTTAAATGGGTTTGGAGTAAAATTCATTACTTGGCCTTAGAAAATGGAATAAGTGAATCAATTTTTTAAAAAGTTCTGTTCTGGACATATGATATAATTATTTTTAAAATGGTTATAAGTGTTTATTTAGTGTGAAGAATTGATATTGATTTTTAAAAATATTTCTTTTTCCTCATCTTTTTTCCCCTTAAACTTGGAGGTTAAAGAGGAAATGAACAAAAAAATTAACATACAAGGATTATCTAACTAAATGCTCAGTGAAGTAGTTCAGACTCTATTCCATTTAAAGCAATACATAGTTACCATATACCTTAGTTTAGAAGCTGCCCTCATTTAGTAACCTCCCTTTTTACCATGCAAGCAGCAGGGGAAAGTAATTAAATTTAATAGAAGCTGCCCTCATTTTGAAGCCACTTCTATTTAAAACCGCAGGGGGAGGTAATTAAATTTAATGGAAACAGTAGCTTCTACACAAAGATACATGGTACTTTCTATATAGATGATTATGATGTCACAAAAAGAGGAATAATATATGGCTCGTAAGAAGGAATTACCAGCTGGAGCAAGTGAACCTTTTTTTTTTTTTTTGGTTGTTGTTGTTAATATCTTTACTAATAAAAAGAAAAGGAAAAGTAAACCTGAATACACAAATGAAATTGTTCCTTTGAATGTATCTTTGAATAAAAAGCACATATACACTGAGATAAAATTTGTTCATAAAAATAAATCTAGAATCAACATAAGACATAATTTTGAGTTAATAACAAAAATTATAAAATGAATTTGTTTTTCTGTATAATAACCCCTGTGTATTTGCAATTTTTGGAGTCAAAAATAAACATTTTTATTTTTGGAAACTATTTATTCTCTGTGTATCTACTAATGTTTTTATTATACAACTCAATCACCCATCTACAAATTCAGACACATAAAATACAAGTGAATGCTGCCAGTTGGGCTTTAGAGCAAAGAATTAAAGAACCCCAAAGAAAACAATTGTTGAGAAACAGAATTATTAAAAATGGATTAAATGAGGGAAGGAGAAAAAAGAAGGAGAAAAAAATCAATAGAAATAGGGCAAAACATCCCTAAGGGGTATATGTAGGAATTATTTCTTTTATATATTTATTCATTTAATTAACTATTTTAAACCATTTTACAAATTACATCAACAGGTACCCTTTATCATATTCTCCCCAGGTAGGTCCTATTATGGAAAAACTCCAACATCAGACCAATAGTTGAGATTATATTTACAGCTAAATCAGATATTTTCATTACTAGTAAAAGAGGGGGTCCAGATAAGTAAAATTAACAAATAACTCAAAGATTTTTAATATATTGTATGGCTTTACAATACATTGGATACTTATTTGAAATGATACTTTTTTTTTTTTACTACTCCTTAATAACATTACTTTTTAATGCAAAGTATTGCATTTTCATGAACCATATAGGAAAAAAGAAGGCATAGGGGTAAAAAGTACAGTGTGTGTGGCAGGAAAGAATAGAAAGAGTATTGAACTAAGAATCAAAAAGATGAGTTCAAATCCCATAATACTAGGTATTTTCAGAAACTTATTAGTTCTATAATCTCAAAGAAATCATATTATCTTATCAGTTTCCCCACCTATATAATCGACATAATAATAATATCATCTATCTCCCAGGAGTGTCATGAGGATCAAATAAAATTCTTGTAAAGTGCCTTGGTTTGAAAAACTTAAAGTGCCGTGTAAATGTTATCATCGTCATCATTTTTATTGGTGATCTCCTCATCATAAACATCATCATTCTCTATTAACTAAATTCTGTATAATGGAAATTGAATGTAAATCCTAGTGATATTCCAACTTTTATGTTCTGTGATTCTTGGGATCTATTCTTTAATATAATGGAAAAAACGGTTTTTGAAAGTGTTTTTTTTCTACAGCTTTGTTCAATGTGAAAGGTATTTCCACACTTGAACCAATTAATTTGCAAGTACAGAACAGACAATCACTACAGGAGCAGCAACTACAAGAGGACACATTTTTTGAGTATTATATTTATGAATGGAATTGACTGCCTTCATATTAATGAGCCCTGTATTCCTAGAAATGTCCAGTAAGAAACTCAATGACTCTCTGTGAAAAATGACAGGAAAATGAAAGGAAAAATCTTTGCATCATTTAATTGATCATTCAAAGAACATTTATTAAGTGCCTGCCATACACCAGATATAATTCTAACCCTGGTGATGCAAATACAAATACTGAAAAATGCCTACTCTCAAGAATTTTATTACATTGATAGATTATTGGTCTATGTGGTATATATACCTTTCCAAGATGGAAACAATATAATTCAATAATTCTAATGATACATAAAAGGGTAATTAGTTAACCATTAAATGACCAATTAAATAACCAACTAACTGACAATATTTTTTAAAGTTCTTAACACTTCAAGGAAATAAGAAAAATATATTTAAAATAACAATTAGAGTAGATTGAAATCCATAGACGATGTATGTTTATTCAGAGTGCCCAAAATTGGCACATTTATTGATAGATTCTTGCTTAATTGCTGATGATAGCTGTCCTTATTCTTGGTTGTGGCATTCTAGGATCTTGCATTTTCTATGCATAGTTCTCTAGGCATTTGAAATGCTTTCTAGTGGTACTGACATATGAGAGAAAACATGTTAAGACTGTATACTACTCTTCTGTGGCTGCCTTAATGAAACTTAGAGATTAAAATTGAAAAAAGTAAATTTATACTTTTTATAAGTATATATACTTATATATTATAATATATTTATTATATTACATATCTATCTATCTATCTATATATATATATATAATTGGGCCAATTATAGTAAAAAGCAGTAGTTCCAGTATCTTTATCATGAATACATTTTGTTTCATATAAGTAATGTCACTTAAAATTTTTAGAGTGAGGAGATAATCATATGAGCAGAGCAACAAGAAGAAGCAAGATAATAGTAGGATCATGTAAACCAAGGGCAAAGTATTCAAGTATCTCCAAATGGTAAGGAGTTGTAGCATCCTGGTGTTGAGCATGATGATCTTCAAGCATGCCCAATGGGGAAGGTATCCTCAAACCCTTCAGTCTGAGTCTTTTAGGCTTTCCATAGTCCTTGAGTTCTGTGGTGATTACTGGTTCTGTTCCACATAAAATAGTAATATGGGCAATGGAGAAGAGAACCATGTTTGATTCTCTTTCACAAGTACAGAGATTAAAAATGGCTAGAAAGCTATGTATTTCTAATTTGAAAATTACAAATGAGGAGGGAGAAATTCCTAAGATAGGGGAAGAGAAGAAGATGTCTTACAGCAGGCAAAGATTATTGCCTAAAAGAAACATTACAAAACAGAGCAGAACAGAACAATGTTGAGATTTTCTGTTATACCATAAGAAAGAAAAAAAGAAAAGTAGGTTAATTTTTTTTAAGGGCTGAGAAAATCATAGTACTGAATTTAGAATTTAATTTCTTATATTCCCCTCTAATTCTTTAATAGAATAATAACATCAATAATAATCTTATACTTGTGTGTTTTTTAAGGTTTATGAGTATTTTACTTTTTTGTTTTTCCTATTTTCCAGATGAAATACCTTGAGGTACAATGTTAAGTAACATTCATGGATACAAAGCTAACAAATATCTGAGATATTATCCAAATCTAGGTCTTAGACTCTAAGTCCATGTCACTTTCTAATACTATAAGCTGCCTGGTTTATTAAATAGGAAAAAAAGAAAATGGTGGTTCTCTAGGAAAAAATATAAAAAATATAAAAAGAACTTTAATCTTTATTGACAATTGTAATCTTACAAACAACAATAACAAAATAGATCCATTAAGGTGATAGATTGCTGAACCTGGAGTAAGAAAAGCCTGGATTCAAATCCTGGTAAATCATTGGCAAATCACTTGATCTCTGTAAACCTCAGTTTCCTTATTTCTAAAATGAGGAATATCTTCCAAGTTCCCTTCCATCTCTGAACCTAGTTTCTTCTGAGACTACAGATAGAATAAGAGCACAATTCTAGCTTACTAAAAAAATCAAAAAACCTTTGAGGTATCAGAATTTTAGATAAAAAACTCAGAGAATATTTTATTTTACAATAAAGAAATTATGTTCAAGTTGTTGTGCAAAGGGTGAATCAACTAGATCTATCCTCTCAGAGCTCTGATTTAGCCTCTGGCTGACCCTGTCGATGATTTGAGCTTTATAGCACTAGATGGCAATATTGAGTTGAAGAGCTGGGCTCTTCAGGTATGTGCAGTATTTTCTCCATCTAGGCCTCTGTCTAGGAATATATTTTCTTAGATAGAGGGTTAGATGCATAATAGAAATATATATATATATATATATATATATATATATATATATATATATACATATATATGTGTGTGTATACATTCATATATGTGTATATATGTGTGTATATATAAAGATGACTATGCTAAAAAACAATTTTAGAGAATTCAGAAATATAAAAGAATTTAACATTTTAGTTTTTAAGAAGCTAAGTACTTTAAGAAATTTTCTTTTCCTTAAGAAAACTAATTTGTTCTTTTATTAAGGTTAGTCCCTTTCTGGTATCTAACCACTTTAAGATACCATCTTATTTTTATCACTTTTTTATGATATTTTTCCTCTGGAGTTTTTTACTCTATGAGTCAATCTACTAGTATTGCTATAAAATCCCTTGCATTAACCTTTAATATTAATTTTAATTGTCAATCCTCATATCTCCCCATTTCAATTTCTTGACACCAATAAAACAGTTGGCATGTCTACCCCTCAGATGAATGCAATCTGAAATTGACCTAGAATCAGAGACAAGGACTAATAATAATTTTTTCAAGTTTTTATAATATCAGCTACATAAGGAAGAGATTTTAAATATTAAACACAGTAACTGCAAAGAATAACAATGGACCTTTGTATGTTTATGTATTCATTAGAACTAGAAAAGGGCCTTGTATATTTGAGTGGATTGATTAATTGTCAACAAATAGATATCAATATTTTCAGTCATTGCCCTCTAGGATATTGCTGTTTATAAACTATACAGAAAGCAACATAGTATTATGTGTACTCAAATGCTTTCTAGTGGTAGTGGTTTATTAAAGAAAATATTTTAATGAGGCATATCAGCCTCATACTTTAGCTTTCTGGGAGGACTTAGAGATTTCTATGGAAGATGCAAGTGAACCAATAATACTTAAAATCAATATATTCGAGTTTTAGTACATATGTTTTGCATAGTTTTTATTGTTGTTTATTGTAATTGTTAAATCAATCCAATGACAATGAATTCAAATAGACAAATATTTATTCTGCTTACTAAGTGCAAGACTCTGTAGCAACACCTGGAAATTTAAAAAAAAAAAGATAAAATGAAATCACTTCTTACTAGATTTAAACCTAGTAACAACTTAACTTCTGCTGAAAGCATGCACTTCCATTTCTTATAAGAAATTCTTTCCTCTTAGGGCTATGTTGCCATAGTTCATGATGGGATAAGTCTGGCGCCGTAGGTTCTGAAATAGGTATACTCCATAATACCCTTTGAAAACTGTCTCCTATAAGGAGACTATATACTTCTAATACTCGGTCTGGCTGCTGACAGCAATTGGTTTTTAAAGAGATAGAATGGTTATGGAGCAAAAATCACCTCTCTGAGTTCATGTAGTAGGTAACTACTGCAAAATATTTGTTTATCACAAAGCAAGACTTATAGGGTGAAAAATCAAGAGTATTTGTTATTATTATTCCCGAAAATTGGTTCAAACCTCAGGAAAAAAACCTAAACAATTATGAGAATTTTAACAAAATTTCTTATGCTACAATTTATGTGACAGAGAAAAATCATTTATATATTACAATCTTGGACATTCCCTTTAGGTTATACAAAGGTAAAAAGAAGGTAGGTCCATAATTCTATGCTTCTTTTAATGTCATCAAAGTTGGAAGAATCTTAGTTAAACCAAGTTGAGTTATAATCTCATATATTCTCTAAAAATTCAAAATTTGATAAACAATTGGTAAAGTATACTATTAAAATAGTGCATTTCATAAATATAAAGATCTATAAAGATTTATCCCAATCATGCTTTCCAAAAATCCAACCATGAATTATTCCCATTATCTTCTTCTCTACTTCTATTACTCTTGCTAAGAGTTTGAGAAATACATGAATCAAAAAAAAAAAAAAAAAGAGAGAGAGAGAGAGAAATACATGAATCTGTGGAGATTAGATCTTTTAAAAATTTATGTAAACTAATCTCATCTGCACTCTTCCCCCTTTCCCCACCCCTTAAGCAAGGCAATCATTCTATACTTAATTGAATCACTATCCCATTCTCCATAGTAACTATACCATACCTTTCCCTGTCTTTTCAAGCCTCCTATATCACCTCTTTCCTTAATCTTTTATCAGAGGATCTAGCCTTATATTTTACATTATGTGAATAGGTTCTCTCTTCTTTTCTTTTAATTTTCATCTCATATCGCATCTACTTAATGCCAGTTTTAGATAGAGGTAGCCAACCCCTCTAAATGTGTCTTTTCTTCTCCAACAGATTACCTCACTCTCTTCTCTACTCACAATCTAATCTTGAATATCTCTCCATTTATTGACTTCACTTGACCCAAAGGTTCCTGACATCAACCATCTGAGAAAGCTGTTTATATTAGGTACCTTTGCAATCTGGCCTCCAACTTCCATTTTTTTTTTTTTTTTTCTGTTAGACTTGTGCCTAAAATAAAGAGTGCAGAATTTTCTTCTATACTGTAAAACTAACATCCTTAACTTTTCCTTTATAGATGTGATCTATCATGTCAGGGATGCCCTGCCTTTTTATCCTCACCTCAGAGAAGAACTCCTAGATTATTTTTTCAAGAAATAGCTGGGATATCATCTTTTACATAAGACCTTCTCTTGTTCCCCATTGTTAATATTCTGTCCTCTCAAAATTATTTTGAATTAGATCTTACTTCTTTTGTACCCATTTTCTTGTTTAAATGTCATATCCAGGGAAATATAAGAGCCCTCTCCCTCTCCCTCTTTCTCTCCCTCTCCTTCTCTGGCAATTGGGGTTAAGTGACTTGCCCAGGGCCACATAGCCAGGAAGTGTTAAGTGTCTGAGACCAAATTTGAACTCAGATCCTCCTGACTTCAGGACTGATGCTCTATCCACTCTATCAACTAGCTGCCCCAAAATATAAGCTTCTCAAGTCAGGGTCTAGGAGAGGTCTTGCAAAAAATAGGTACTTCAAGATGTTTGTTAAATTAAATTATATTTGCTTCTCTTTCTCCCACATACACACCTAATGCAATATATGCACACACAGTGTTCATCTATGTATTCACATATGTGCAAATACACATATGCACATACATGCAATGGGACTTGGAAGACTATTTCTTTATAATTTTTCTATTATCTCAACTTGTCTTTTAATCTACAGAGCAACCACAAGCAAATCTGGTTGCATAATAGAATTTGTATGTGATAGAGATTAATTTAAACAATATTCAATCTAAATAATGCAAAACACCAGTCTAAAAGAAATAGAGCCCTAGGAAAGAATTATATTGTTTACTTATGAAACCTGTTGTCATTTCATATTAAAAATGCCATGTTATTTACCGACAAACTAAAATAACATTGCAATGTGCCATTTTCATGGCAATTTGATACTATTTGAGGGATAATTTCAGCTTCTGAAGGAATGTATATTATTGGCCTGTGGGGTATCACTATTTCATTTATTTTGGAGAGAGAGTGGGGTAAAACAAATAGCACCACAGCTATTTGAACTGAAGATGAAATAGAATTGAAATTTACATTTCTACTTGGCATCAAAGTCTGTATTAAAGGTTTGTGAAGAAGAAATTTCTTTTGTTTTACTCCCAAAGAATGTTACAAAGCTCAGTTGTTAACATAGAGTGCCAATTATTTTTAGATACTGACTTTGAATGAGCAGCTAATAGTTAAAATTATTTAGGAGATAAAAAATTGGTACTGTGAGAATTAGCTTTAATTTTAAGTATCCATAATTGAAGTGCCACATTATGATTTTAATGTTATGGTAATCTTGTTAACATGCCGTTGTGTATATGCTATCATATTTTAATGTAGTTGCGAAGCTTAAGTAAACTATAAACTAAATTGCTTTTTGAATCAAGCTTTTACAAGTGGAAAATTATTGGTTTACATGTTTTGCATACATATATTGTAATCATATTTGGCATTTTCTACAACAACTTAAGAAGAACAATAGAGTAGATTTATACATAATGCCTAATTGTGTTTTAAGAACATTAGAATCTTTTGTTAATGCCCATTCTTATTAATTAGGGCTCATTCCATTTTGTACTCTAAGATTCTACCACATTTTAAATGTTAGCCTTGTCTTTTGGGAGATAATACACGGTAGAAATAGGTTTCCAAAATCTTGCAAACAATCAGTGCTCTTTCAGGTGTCTACTATTATTGCAGATAGATTGAATTGCCCCTGTTTTTCGCCACCATCTATTTTGATGACATTTTTGGTTTTACAAAATAAAAAAAATGCATTCCATGCTGTCTAATATCAAGTTTACCCAATGAGCAAAGTTAGCCTTTTTTACCTTGTCTTTGCTTCTGGTTCTGCTGAGTATTAAAATAGTTTGAAGCAGATATTTGTTGAAAAGCATTATTTCATTAGAAGTGCTTCACCCTGTCTCTGTTATCTACTAGTTAGTTTAGACACAGAGATCCTTTGAAGTTTCTACAACTTGATTCACTGTGAAAATAATTTCATTATTTTTCAACAAATATTTATTAAACAACTTTCTATCTTCTAGTTGGGCCACTAAGTATGCAGTGGATAGAGTGGCAGGCCTAATATCAGGAAGATTTCTGAATTCAAATCTGACCCCACACGCTTATTAGCTGTGTGACTCTGGGCAAATCATTTAACTCCATCTGGCTCACTTTCCTCATCTGTACAATGGGTTGCAGAAATAAATGGCAAATTGCTCTAGTATTTTTGTCAAAAAAATTCAAAGTAGGGCCACAGAGAGTTGGATATGACTGGAAAAAATGACTGAATAACAGCAAATTATTCTACTTGTGCAGTGTAGGAAATACAAAGACAAAAATGAAATGATCCCTGTCTTCAAGTAGGTTTCACTCTATAAGGCATTTCCCTCAGGTTCCCTAGCTCTATCAGGGTTTGGGAGTTTATTATTGTAGAGTCTGTTTCCCATATGACCCCGAAAGAGTTCATATATTTTCAAAATATAACTAACTTAGAACTTGGGGAAAGCTGTGGAGTATTAGAAGGTGTCGACATTAGAAATCAGAAAGCCTGGCTTTAAATCTCAGCTCAGCAAATTAAGTTTAGTTGCCACTGTCAGAGACTCACTTTGAGCTAGATCTCTGAAATCTTTCTGATCTAAATTAAATAATCTTATGTATCCAACCTTCCTAAATTTCAGACATATCTGTAAGCAATAACCTGAATAATCTAATGTTTGTAATATACCCTAATAATCTGAATGTTTCAACCAGCACATTAAAATCTTCATATGTCAGATTAAGGATATGATCTTTTAGTGCCACAAACCTGAACTTCCTATTAACTTCACTGTTTCTGTTGGAGATAGCACCATGCCCTTAGTCTAGCCATACCCTTAGTCTAGCATGTTTGAAACCTCAATGACTTGACTTTTCCCTTAGTCACCTCTCATACACTTCCTGTAACCATCTTTTCTGAATTTTCTTTTTGTAGTTTTCTTACATAGGTACCCTCTTCTCTGTCCTTAATGGTACCATTCAATTACAGGCTCTCATTAGAACATTCCTGGCTTATTGAATTACTTTCTAACAGCATAGGAATTGAAACTAGAAAGGATTTTGTTATTTGATGATTTGTTAAAGAAATTGGAAATGTGATCCAGGAGATGAAAACAATCAAGAAAAACATGACTCCTCTATTCAGGTATTTGAAAATCTATATTGAAGAATTTATTTTGCTAGGACTTAGAGGATAGACTCAGCAGCCAGACTGAGGAATACCATACCAGGGGAATGGTGGCAGTGAAGTGCCATAGCTTCCTAGGGCAGCCTAGTGATGAAGTCATCCTGGCCTCTGAGTTCTGGCACAACCCAGTTTCTAACATGGCCTAGAAACAAAGTCCCATGGCCCCCAGTTCAGACCAGCATGATTTTTCCATAACTGATTGTCCAGGGGCCAGCCCTGACCACTGGCACAACCCAGTGGCAAAACCGTGCAGTCACATTTGAGACTATGACCCCTCTAATACAGGAGCTGAATACAATTTTAACATAAAATCATGGCATATACTGGAAAATTAATAAACAAAAAAGATCCCAATCATAAAAAGTTACTATGATTTCAGGGAAGACCAAAACACAAACTCAGAAGACAACAATTTCAAAAGTTCTACATGCAAAATCTAAAAGAAAAATATGAATTTGTCTCAAACCCAAAAGGAGCTCCTGGAAGAGTTTAAAAAGGATGTAGAAAAATCGAATCAGATTGGGAAAAGAAATGAGAATGATAAAAGAGAATTATTTAAAAAGTCAAAAACTTGATAAGAAAGCCTAAAAGTGGAAGTAGTTTACAAAAATTTCTGAAGAAATCAATTCTTTAAAAGGTACAATTGACCAAATGGAAAAGGAAATACAAAAATCCTCTAGGGGGTAGGGGGAACTCTAAAAGATGCTTGAGGCTGGATTTGAACTCAGGAAGATGAGTGTTCCCAATTCCAGGGTGAGCACTCTTATCTATTTGCTTCATCCCTCATTTTAAAATTTTTATTTCCCAGATTGCACAATTTGACAAAATTTTGAAATTTAGTTTAGATCTGGTTATAGCTACTATATTTCCAAAGCCTATGGAACTTTTCCTAGGAATGAAATGAAAGTTTCTCATCTTTATTCAATTTATAGTAACTATTCTAATCACAGAAAAATACTGGATTTTACAATAAGTATTCAGATCTTTGCTTTAGACATAGTTTAGCACTATAATATGGCTTTTAGAAGCATTATTTATTTATATATAATGAAGAGTACTTTTATACACTGTGTACCATATTACTGATCAACTTTCCAGTTTCCTTGGGAATAAAAGTTTGACTCATTTTGTTACAATGCTGACTCCATCTTGAGAGTAGCTTCTGTGATTGGTATCTCCACTTTGACTTCTAAATTATAGAAATTCCAGTGGCTTTATTTAAAGGCCCTTCATATCATCAACTCTTCTTTGAACTGGGTGTTTGTCATTTGTTTACACAGGTGATATGTGCAGTTGACATCTTTGCCATGTTTACAAACCAATTCTCTTCTTCCCCTATGTTCCACAAGTTTAGAGTAATTTCTTCTTTCAGATGGGAAAGAAGAATGATTTACAAGAAAGCTAAATTACTCACCAGCATCATATTTGTCATTGTCATCTTTTTTCTTCATCTTTCTTTCCTTCTTTCATCCCTGTAGATGATGTTTCTAATTTCATATGCACTGGAGGGATATTGCCTGAGACATTTCTTACCTAGGGGTATAGTAACTGGATGGTAACTCAAAAGAGGTGGAATTTAAAAGACATTTTTGAAATAGTGTGTTTTTCCCCTGTACTTGAATAAGGGTAAAGAATTTTGTGTTTGGATAAGGAAGTTCTTGTTTTGATAGAGGAAAAAGAGAACTATAATATGTATTATCTTTGGTGTTCAGTCTACTAGAAATAAGCTCTGGACTTTCACAGACTGCTTTAATTTAAAGGACAGTTCCTATCCTACCCCAAATCATAATTCTTTGGCTTATTTTGACCACTCTCAAATTTGGTTTGGGAGCCTCAAAAGAAAGCTTATGATTAGGATTGCAGAGGTGTGAATAAACAGGTCCACGAATTTTCTACAAGCATTCAAAGGTATAATGCAAATTGGGTGTTGAGAGCAGCACTGAGTTCATCCTACAAAAGAGACATACAAAAGAGACATAAGGAACTCACAGGAGCCCATAAAATTGACATAATTTTCATCACTTTCTAATGATTCCTGCACTCTCTTCAAGGATATCTACATTCTCCCAGAAACCTATGGTTTGTAGTTACCTCAGAGGGAAAATAAAAACAAACCTATAGTTTCTAGAGACTTTACTACCACTCCTTACCTCCTCCACCTCCAGCAATTTCTTGAGTACCTTCATCATCCTCAGGTCCCACCCAGGGTCACTTATGGTTCTCTTTGTGTCTGTCTCTCTGTCTCTGTTTGTCTCTCTCTTTCTCTCTCTGAATTATATTCACTCTTATATAATTCAAATATGAAAATAAACCTGCAGGAAATATTAATTTGAGATAGTCACCTGAAATCTTTATTCTTTGTTAATATTTAAATCTGATTCTTTACCATGGATACATAGTATGTGTATGTATTCTAAGAATAATAATAGCTAACATATAGAGCTTATTATGTTTCAGGCACTGTGCCTGAACTTTACAGTTATTTCATTTGATCCACATAATAGTCCTGAAAAGTTGGTTTTATTACTCTTCATATTTTATAGATGAGGAAACAGTCAAACATGGGTTTAAATGATCTGCCTAGGTCATATTAGTAGGCATCTTATCTCCAGGAGGCATAGTACTCTAGCCACTGTGCCACCAGCTGAACCAGATGCCATGAAGCAGTAAGAAAATCCATTTTTCTCATTTCTATCATGGTTTCTTCCATTTTTAAGAGACAAAATAAGATGGCTATAGATATATCTATTTCTGAAGAAGTTGTAACTGTGAATAAAGAGATCTCTGGCAGCCTATATGCTAAGGAATCCTATGGGAAATCTATGCTAGTATAATAAATGAGAACCATCTCTTTCAAAAATATTTAAAAAATATCAAATAATTTGAAATCCCAAAGTTATATATAATTGAAAATACTCAAAAAGTTGATGGTAAATAGAAATATGACTCTTTTTTTTTAATAAGAGGCTGAAATAGGCCTAACTTCACTGCTTCAGTAATTTCAAAAGCTTTCCCTTTGTGTTGCCAACAGTATTCTAACTACTCAGATTTCAACTTCTCTTTTCCTTAATAAGCTTTTCTATAGAATTAGCTAATAAACTGATTTCTGGTGATGAATCCCTTCAAACTTAAAAACAGTGCTGCTCAAACAAAAGGCAATTCATAACTGGGGTTGTAGAAAATACTTATAATTCAGAAAAAGTCCAAAAGAGAACAACAAAGTTGGGGGCTGAGGCAAAAGGGAACCTGTTATATAAGGATTGATTGAAACAACTGTAGATGTTTATATTAGGGAAGGGAAGATTTAGGGGATGGAGAGCCATAATGACTGCCTTCAAGTACTTGAAAAGTTGTCATGAGGAAGATAAAATTGATTATTTATGGTTGGTACTACAGAGAGACAAAAGTAGAAGTTGTGGCTAAAAACTCTGGAGACAAATTTAATCTTGATATCAGGAAAACAACTTTTTAAAATTTAGAGCTATCAGAAATCAGAAATAGTTATTTCAGAGATAAACCTCACTGGAGGTTTTCCTGGAAAGGCTTTTAATGACCAAGAGTCAGATGTGATAAAGAAGGATTTGTTTGGGGGGTAGGGCTTTGAGAAGAGAACTTCTTAGGTCATTTTCAACTCAACTCTAAGTTGATGTGATTCTGATGAACCTCTTCAAATGCAGCCAGAATGATTCTCTTCTAATAAAGAAACAAGACATAATTGGTCTGTATCCAAATCTTTTGGCCCAGAAGGACATGTCAGAGTTCATAATTTGCTTAATAAGTATTCAAAAACTAGGGTTATTGTTTCACTCAAAGAGGCATTCAAAACGTACTAGGGCAAACTTAAGAACAAGAATGAATTTCTGTGCCCCAATTATCAGCCATTTCTCCAACTTTGTGAGTATGAAAATTGTCTTGAGTCTTCCCCTACCCAATTACCTTACAACCACCTTAACTAAATGTAGGTGTATTGTGTGAGTAGTCAAATTTTGAATTTAAACTTTTGGGAAATATCAGTACTGTTTGAAAACATAGAGTTTCTTCTTACAGCAAAGCTCAATTGAGTGTCTTATTTTCCAATTGTGTTATCTCTAGTGTTCTACAAAGTGATTGACCTCACTGTATAGATTTATAGTATAAATCAACAAATCAACAGAAACAGAAAAAGTCTCATACAGCTCTTGATTGTAACAAGGATAGTCCGCAAGAGAGACTATTTTACAAAGAGAATATGTAGAGGTTTAACACTGAATTTTTCCCCCTAGGTCTCATAACCTTATGAATGAATAAACTTGATAATCTTCAGTATTCAAATAGTATGTATAATTTAGATTTTTCATTTAGAAGTTTTATTTTTTTAAACCATAAAGGAAAAAATCAGCATTTCTTCTCTTACATTATATACATATACACATATATTTCTACATATATGTATATATCTTGTTTCTTTAGGATGAGAATGATAATTATTTTTATAATGATTCTTTCATCACCCTTTTATAATAAAGAACAATTTTATAATGTCAGGTGACCTAAGGGCAGGCACAATATCTGATCAGCAGTTAAAAATATCAGTTGAATTTGGAAGATTTCAAATAAATGGAACTTAGAAAGATAGCTAAGAAATATGATATACCTATAACTAAAATGCTGAGTATATGATAAGTGACATTTACACAGTGCTTTAAGGTTTGCAAAGCACTTTATTTATTGGAGCCTTACCACAACCCTTCAGGTATGTGATTACTGGCTTTATTGCCCACATTTCATAAATAAGGAAACAGAAACACAGGGAAGTTACTTGTTCCTGGTCACATAGATAGTAATTATCAGAAATAATATTTGACTTTGTTTTTCTGATTCTGAATTTAACATGTTTTCCACTGAACTGAACTGCTTTTCTATGTGCTATAGACTAGGAAACTATAGTCATAGAACAGAAATTAGTGTCATATTAAAATTATTAGTTAGCTATTTTATATCTCACAGTGGTTTCATAATACAATTTCAATTTCATACATATTGAATGAATACAATACAATAGGCCAATTTGTTAGCCTATTTAAACAACCTAAGAGTATTCAAATATATTGGTAAGAAATCACAAATATTTACTGTTTCATTATTAATTACTGGATTTTTAATAAACCATACAAAATGATCCCAATATATATGCAGCTCTTTAAATGTTTTTAAATCACTGCTCATATATTGTCTCATTTGATCCAAAATAGAATACATATCTATATGATAAATTCCACAGAATTTTAGAAGTTTTGAGAGCCACTATCTTTTCTTAGGTGAGTAGAGAAAAGAAGGGGACGTTTTTAGAGGGCATGAGATCTGATATTGTGAAAAGAAAAAAAAAATATGATGAAGAATAAGGATACAGAATCCTTAATATTAGTACATGATAAAACAATGGAACATCACGAGGGCCTCATTATATTATTTGGAATAAGATATCAATTAAAAATAATTCAAATTCTCAGCTTTCCTTTTTCTTTGTTCAAGAGCTAGGAAGAGATTTTATTGTAAAGTTATATTATAGCATTGATCTTCATCTATATTATAGTATCCAGAATAATTCAATTCAGTTTCAATTAAACAAGCATTTATTAAGCCCCTACTATCTATAATACACCCAATATTAAAGAATAAAAGCTTAAAAATGAAAAGAAAAAAAGAAAAGAAAAGAAAAGAAAAACCTTTCCCTAATGGAAGTTTTATTTTGTTTTGGAGGATAGTTGCAACATGAAACCATTTTCCATATCTCAAGTATACAAAAATTAATAATACAATAACATGCAATACAATAATATAATAAATACAAATAATACAAAAATTAATCAAAATAGAAAAATGAATAGTCGGTACAAAATATTTCCCCATGTCATAGACATATTTTCCCACAAGTGCATAAAGTTCAGGGGAAATTGGCCCTTAAGTTTTGAGAGTACATATGGCAAAGAGATAATTTATAACAGCTTACTGTATTAAGGGCCCTTTTCTCTTTTAGCCTAGTCTTCATAATCTCTTTAGGCATGATGTAGCTTTCTTTTTTAGTTCCTTGTAGAATACAGATGGGGAGGGTTCAGGTGGTTCTGTGGATAGAAGACTAGATCTTGAGTTAGGAAGACTTATCATCCTTAATTTAAATCTGGTCTCAGATACTTACTAGCTATGTGATCCTGGGTAAGTCACTTTGCCAAGAAAACCTCAAGGGGATCACAAAGTGGCAGACACAATTGAAAAATGACAGAACAACAGGAAGGAAACTGAAACTTCCCTTATTCAATGTGTGTGGTTTGCCTTTGGCTTTTGATACAAGCACTACCATCTACTCTCCTAAAATATGTCTATGGAAAGTATACAATTTTCTGACTTTGAGCTCTTCCTCTGGTTAAGGGGTTCAGGGAATGATATTCTTCTTCCTCATAGGTAATTCCTTCTCAGTGGATTTTCTAGACTTTTCTCTAAGCTGACCTTGCCATTGTTATGTTTAAATCTAAACTGATGATATTTTAGCCAGCTCCACAGGTAGTGATTGAATCTTTTGGATAAATCCCAATTCATTTCCTGAGTAGATGAATTTCTTTTAATCCAATGATTTTTTCTGATGGCTTCTTTACCAAATTGATTAACTAAGTTGTTTTCATGTAGTTTAATGGGTTTGGTTGGTTGATTCAAAAGAAGTATTCTTACTTGATCAAGATAAGTTGAATGGGTGATGAATTAATTGCTTCAATGGACCTCCCTTATACCAGGAAACTATAAACCATGAAATAATCTTCAGTTTCAAGTCATGTGTTTTTCCTTTTAGATAAAAAAAAAAATTGAAAACTGATAGAGAACTGAGAATCTGACATTTTTTGTACTTTTATTAACCAGACTTTTATAGACATTCTTAAAATTCTAAAACATGTAGTCTTTAATTTACCTTCAAATATATTCTAAACTAAATGCATTTATACAATAAGATGATAGAATTCTTCAAATTGTTCAATAAGCTTGTGTAGAAAAGAATATGTAATAAATTTTGAAGAAAATTTTATAAAGGAAGAAACTTTTGGGGAAATAATATTTTATAATAACTTTTGCCACACAGGATTCGTTTGAAATGATTTTGTAGGTGTATTTATCTTTAACCGCCTTATTCTTCCAAACCAACCCACACCCACATATTAAATTTACCCTGGTTCCAGGAACTGTAATCAATTGGATGAAAAAGAGGCAGTAGTTGTGAGAGCAGACAAAGATACATTCCATTTTTTGTCATTTTATCTTGTTATTTTCTATAATGAAAAGACAATTTTATTTCGTATCAGAATTGATCATGTAGTCACTGAATAGTTTGTCAGTACTTCTTAATACTCTTCCAATCATACCTGGAGAACACATTACTGATCATAGATTTTTAAAGGTCAGACTAATCTGTTCTCTAAACAATAGAAATGTAAAGCATCAAAATAATGATTCACTAGGGAGAATAATGATTATCATGATAGATGTGGATACTGGAACATGTAAATTCAAATCTCATTGCAAGTCACTTAAGAATGGGGGTAATAAACATGTTTCATAGGGAGGTTGTAAGGATCACATTTATATATATAATGTATACATGTATACATACATCTATAGCTATAGATATATACAAATATATTCCAGTGTATATTTACAAATGTATGTACATACACACACACACTATATATATGGATATGCATATATAAAATGAAATGCATGCCAAACATTAAAGTGCTATAAAATTTTCTTAATGCTATTACTAATTAATGATAATTACTTGCTATTTTCTTGGAAGGAGATCTGTAGTACAATTTCCTTAGTAGTTTTATTGAATCTTATGCTATTGGATATCTTTATCAATACCCTTTTGTTGTTGTTCACTCATTTCAGTCATGTCTGACTCTTAATAATCTCATTTGGGAATATTTTTGCAAAGATTCTATAGAGATTTAGCATTTCCTTTTCTATCTCATTTTCCAAATGTGAAAACTGAGGCATAGAAGATTAAGTACCTTAAATGTCTGACAGCAGATTTGAATTTAGAAAATTGGGTCTTCTTGATTTCAAGCTCAATGTTTTATCTGCCCTACCACCTAACTGCCCTAGTGAATACTCTAGATAAGAACATGCAGATTATATTTTCAGAAACCATGAAATTGAGAATAGCTAATACTTTGGATTACAGAATATCCAGATCTCAACATTTGAGAATGATGAGATTCATCATTAATAGAAGATTTCCACAAATAGACTCCTGTACATTAGGGACACAAAACAAAAGAAATCAACAACAGCTTTGGAACTGCAAGATAGGAAAGATATATTTAGATAGAATTTGATGAAAAAAAAAATTTGAAAATTATAAGGGTTTCTAAGTTCAACATGAGAAAGTATTATAAAACAGTAATGAAGGAAGCTCCTGCAAACATAGACTTCATTAAAGGAGACATAGTGTTCATTATATGAGTTGCTAATCTCATTGTATTCTTCCTTCTTAGATTAGACCCTTACTAAAATGTTGTATTCATTTAGGAACACTATGCTTCAAGGAAGAATACTGCTTATCTAGGGATCATCTAGATGAGGATGGAAAGGTGGTGAAGGAGACCATATCTATCAACATGGATCATATGAAGAAACTAGAGATGTTTTGTTTAGAGAATAGAAAACTTTACTTGATCTGCTACCTTCAGGTTTTTGAAAGGCTGTTTTGTGGAGAAGGGAGTATTAGATTTATTTGATTTCAGAGGCAAATCTGGGATTGATGAAAGGAATTATAAAGTCAATTTTGACTTTACATAGGGACAAACTTACTGTGTCCATCATTCAGAAGTAGAAAAACCTGCTTTGTGAGGTTTTCAAGTGAAGACTGGGTGATCATTTGGGAGTTGTTATTTAAGAAGGCATCTTTAGGCAGATAGCAATTGCCTTGCAACTAAGAAATTGTGATTCTTTGAATATTTCATTTTATGAACAGCATTACTAATTACTAATTCAATATTATTGCTTCTATACCAAATATTAGTTTGTTTTTTAACTGCTCTGTAGTTATAGAAAAATTCTTACCCTGAAGTCTGTCCAATTCTCTTCTAAATACCTTCTTTGATGGATCTGCAATTCCATTATTTTAGCCAATTCCTCCACTGGTACAGATTTTTTTCATTATTACTTAATAAATGAAAGACTGAGGTATAAGAGACTTTATATTTTAATGTCTTTGGGGGCTAATTTTGAGTTGTTTATTTTTCATATTAGTATGTGACAACTTTGCTTCTTTTTATTAGCCATGTCCTTAACTTGGTCTTTTATGACATTTCTTGGTAATGAATTGGTAATAAGTGACACCTTCTTAATATCTGTTTTGGAATGGAATTTTAGTTTAGCCTTTTAGTTACTTTTAATTTTATTTTCTTCTCAATTTATAGTGTCCTACGACTCACTGACATATAGCATCAAAAAAAGGATAAAAAGATGGACTGCTACTTCATGCAAAAGGCTAAGATCCTTAAATGTGATTAAAAGTAAACTTTCCAAATGTCTGCTAACCCACTTTCTTCCTATTCATTTCTGGATTCAGTTCATTATCTACTTCAATGTTTCCAAGATAATATGTGTGCATGTGTCTGTGTGCATCGGTATATAGTTAGAGACAAAAATAAAGAGATGAAGAAGCATGCATAAAGTCAGCTATTGATGACTTCTTAATCTCTTTGGTGAAGAAATTCTGTCTGTGTTCTTTTCAAAATTCTTCTTTAAGATACCTTAAAAAGAAAATTGAATTTCTTGAAATAGATCCCTTCTCTTTCTAATTATGTCCAGCTGTTCTTCTTAAGTTCATCTTTGGTGACAATGCCTTGTTCTCAAATTGAGTATTGAGATTGTAGAATCCAAGTTTTTTTCCCCCCTCTTCAGTGGCCAATGGGAACATATTTTAGAATTTTGGCAGATCTGCTCCATTTCTCTTCTATTTGTTGTCTTTCTGGTTTCATCTATGAAAGCTCACAGGGTTATATAACTCAGATGACTCCCTTGCCAAGGTCTCTTCAGGTTCCCACTTATTCCTCAACTGCTTTAAAAAAAAAAAACTATTTTGTATTACCGGGCTATTCTTAGTTTAATCTTTTCAGAATAATGTTGTTTTTAATGCATAAAATATATAGGATTACAAAGGTGATCAATTATATACAAAAATACATTTCTAGAGTATATACATATATACACACTTTAGAACAACCCTTGAAATATACAACAGAGAAATTTCTAATTTCACCCTGTAGATATTGAGCCAATAAGGTGACATTTTAGTTATTTCATACTTATTTACTCAAAATTTTATCCAGCATACAGAAAACGTGGACTTCCATATTAAAACTAGGCTAAAGCTAGGTATTCTCTGAGCTAATTTCCCTAAATATCTGCCTTCAGTAAGAAGACTAGAGTTCAGATTCACTAAATGGAATATAGATACTTCACTGCCAGTCTCATTCAAGAGAATTTGGTTTTAATAGAAAGATAGAATGACTTAGTTTAGATGAAAGGGAGATTGGAAAACGAGGAGAAAGTATCCTCCATGCATGGACCATTTAAATGGTCCTATACAGTAGTATCTGAGGAGTCTACCATACTCCTTATGTCTCCTATAACCATGGAACTTGACTAAGAAAAAAATCTCTGAACTTGCTGGATTTCTTTTTTTCAATTATTATTATAGCTTTTTATTGACAGAACATATACATGGATAATTTTTCATCATTGACCCCTGCAATCACTTCTGTTCCAAATTTTCCCTTCCTTCTCTCCATCCCCTCCCCTAGATGGCAGGCAGTCTCATACATGTTAAACATGTTAAAGTATATCTTAAAAACAATATATGTGTACATATTTATACAGTTCTCTTATTGTACAAGAAAAATTATATTTAGAAAGGGTAAAATAACCTGGGAGGAAAAACAACAATGCAAGCAATTCACACTCATTTTCCAGTGTTCTTTCACTGGGTATAGCTGGTTCTGTTCATCACTGATCGATTGAACTGAATTGGATCCTCTCATTGCTGAAGAGGGTCATATCCGTCAGAATTGATCCTCATATAGTATTGCTGTTGAAGTGTATAATGATCTCTTGGTTTTGCTCATTTTATTCAGCATCAGTTCATGTAAGTCTCTCCCAGCCTCTCTGTATTCATCCTGTTGGTTGTGTCTTACAGAACAATAATACTCCATAACATTCATATACCACAGTTTATTTATCCATTCTCCAATTGATGGGAATCCATTCAATTTCTACTTTCTAGCCCCTACGAAAATGGCTGCCAGAAACATTTTTACACATGCAGGTCCCTTTCCCTTCTTTAATATCTCTTTGGGATATAAGCCCAGTAGAAACACTGCTGGATCAAAGGATATGCACAGTTTGATAACTTTTTGAGCATAGTTCCAAATTGCTCTCCAGAATGGTTGTATCTGTTTACAATTCCACCAACAATGCATCAGTGTCCCAGTCTTCCTGCACCCCCTCCAACATTCATCATTATTTTTTTCTGTCATCTTAGCCAATCTAACAGGAGTGCAGTGGTATCTCAGAGTTGTCTTAATTTGCATTTCTCTGATCAACAATTATTTGGAACACCTTTTCATATGAGTAGAAATAGTTTCAATTTTATCCTCTGAAAATTGTTCATATCCTTTGACCATTTATCAATTGGAGAATGGCTTGATTTCTTATAAATTAGAGACAATTCTCTATATATTTTGTAAATGAGGCCTTTATCAGAGCCTTTAACTGTAAAAATGTTTTCCCAGTTTGTTGCTTCCCTTCTAATCTTGTCTGTATTATTTTTGTTTGTAAAAAACTTTTCAACTTGATATAATCAAATTTTTCTATTTTGTGATCAATAATGATCTCTAGTTCTTTGGTCAGAAATTCTTTCCTCTTCCACAAGTCTGAGAGAGAAACTATCCTATGTTCTTTTAATTTATTTATAATCTCATTCTTTATGCCTAAATCATGAACCCATTTTGAATCTTAATCTTGGTGTACAGTGTTAAATGTGGGTCCATGCCTAGTTTCTCCCATACCCTCAACTGCTTTTATTGTTTTGTCAGCGAGGATCATAACAGGGGAACTAGACAGCATAGTGAATGGAGTGCTAGGCCAGGAGACAGGAAGGCTCATCTTCCTGAATTCAAATCTGGTCTCAGACCCTTATTAGATCTGTGATGCTGGACAAGTCACTTAATCCTGTTTACCTCAATTTCTTCATTTGTAAAATGAGCTGGAGAAAGAAATTAATGAAAAACCATTTTGTGCTAAGTATCTGTGCCAAGAAAATGCCATTAAGAAAATGTAATTAAAAACAACTGAACAACTCCTGACCCAGATGCAATTTTCAACTCATACATTCTCATCCCTTATATGTCTAATTGTCAAGATCTATTGTTTCAACCTCATACCTTCTTCTCTGACACTATCATCATACTGGTACAGGCATTAATCACTTCATACCTGGACTATTACAATAACCTGCTTATTGATCTCTCTCTTTCAAGTCCCACTCCTACTCCAGTCTATCCTTCACTCAGTTAAATTGATTTCCTTAAAAGCGCAGATCTTGGGCAGCTAGGTGGTACAGTGGATAGAGTGCCAGCCCTGAAGTTAGGAGGACCTGAGTTCAAATCTGGTCTCAGACCCTTAACACTTCCTAGCTGTGTGACCCTGGGCAAGTCACTTAACCCCAATTATCTTGGGAGGAGGGAGGATCTCATTCCCCAACTCTAATCAATAAATTCACTGGCTCCCTAGTATCTTCAGAATTTAAAATTGAAAACCCTCTACATGGCTTTTAAAGGCCTTCATAATCTGATTCCTTTCCACTGGTCCAGTCTTAAGGCATTTTACTCCTTCCCTATCCAGTGACACTACCCTCACAGCATTTTTTGGACTATTGACCATAATTATAATTCTCTCTCTCCTCATTTCTGCTTCCTAACTTCCATTATTTCCTTAAAGTCTCTGTTAAAAGCACAGCTTCTAAAGGAAGCCCCTCCCAATCCTTCTTAATATTAATGCCTTCCTTTTAAGACTACTATTTTTATGTAGTTTATTGTATTGACTTGCTCATTAAACTGTGACGTCCTTGAAAGCAGAAAGTATTTTTTTTTGTTTTGCCTTTCTTTGTATCCTTAGATCTTATAACAATATTTTATATATAGTATATTCTTTTAAAATTCTGCTTAATTAAAGAATAAGAAAAAGGAGTACATACTCATCAAATGGGGAATGGCTGAACAAGTTGTGGTACTTGAAGGTATTGGAATATTATTCCATAAAAAATGATGAGCCACCTGATTATAGAAAGGCCTGGAGAAATTTATATGAACTGATTCTGAATGAAATGAGCAGAACCAGGAATACATTGTATACAGTAATAGCAAGAATTTGTGATGATCAACTATGAAAGGCTTGGTTCCTCTCAGTAGTTAAGTGATCCAAAGAAATCTCTGTTATAGACTTTGGACAAAATGCTAGCTACATCCAGAGAAAAGCACTAAGAAGACTGAAAATACTTCAATGAATGATATGTTCACTTCTTTTTTCCTTTTTTAAATCTCTCCTATAGTTTTCCCTTTTGCTCTGATTTTTCTTTCCCAACGTGATCCATAAAGCAATGCATATTAAAAATAAATAAACTTACTACTAGAAAGAGAGAGATGGATAAATAAAGATGTAAATATGTATCTTAGAAATAATTTGTTAGTGTATTTTCTTATTATTTGGAGGAAAATATTTAATATAATTTTGAAGTAACTATTCTTTAAATGTTTAATAAACTTGTAAATTTAATGAAAAAAAGTAAACCACTTAAAAATTAAACAATAAAATGCTGCTTAATTGATTGATTTTATGAAACAGGGATGTCTCAGGCTTTTGTCATTCTCATCTATTAGTTTTTTTTGTTAAATAAACTTTTATTCCAGAATCTAAACCAATGTTTTCATGGATTGTTTCTTTATTTGATAAGGGGATTTTGTCTGGGTTTTTTGTGATCTGAGAGTTGTAGCAACTGCGTTATATTAGTGATGTTAAATTTCTAACTCGTTATGAGTTTATTAAATGGCAAGCATGAATGACAAAACTAGGTTCCAAGTAGCAAGAAGTCTGTTATGGTGCTAAAATCTAAAAGCCTTCATAGAGTCACAGTAGGGATTCAAAGCCATGAAGTCAGTACCAGAAAATTCAGGAAAGGAGTTTCAGCAAGTTGACTATTTGATTTCACTTGATTCCATAAAGCTTTAGTGGTTTTTTGTATTCCTTATCATTTCTTGATCCTGATATATCACTGGTGTTCAAAACCAGAGTCTACTGAGCCTCCTGCTGTCTTACCAACTTGTGCCATCTCTTGCAGGCTACATTTTTTTGATCATGTATTTATTTCTCCATTCCAAGGCCTTCAGGCGCATTTTATGCATTTTTTCCTACTCATGATCCCAACATAATATTGAATTGGACAGTACATATGGATCTAGCTTGTTTTTCATTGTTTTAGAGAATATTGAAATTCAGTGAGGAATTCCTTGTTTCGCTGAAATGTTTTTACCATGTGGCTTTGTACTAATTAATTTGAAACATTCTTCAGACCCGAATAAAAATGTATTGAAAACACTTCACATATAAATGTCACATTAGAAAATGAAAAGTTGTCTTATAAAGATGTAATAACTATTTATCACCAAATTTGGAAAAGGGATTAGCTGTTAATTGGTCAAGTTAAACAAGATACAATTAGGGATAACTTGGTCTTCTATTCTCAATTTAATGCATGAAAGTATAGGTTTACAAATCCTAGGAGACAAGGCTAAATTAGCTTTAATTGTCCTTTTTATATGACCATTTAGGCAGCTAACTTTCCTAAGGTGTCTGTTTTTATAGCTAGAGTATGCAACTTGTTATCTTCTCATCTCTTTAATTTCCTCCTCTTTTCTCAGGAGAGGGTTCCATATCATTGAATAGGCTACACCTAGGTGATCACATTAAAATGAATTTTACTTTGCAATAGGAAGATAAATGTAAGGGAGATTCTGTAGAGATATTTAATATCAAAGATACACTATAGGATATGTCTAATTAAAGTTTTAGCAAATAAATGCATTTATTTATTTCCCTCTTTGTGAATTCCTATAGCATTTTACAATCTCTGAATCCTCTGAAAAATATCCAGTTTGAGAGACAGAACTGCCTATAGGCAGAAGGCTTCAGGATATCATTTATATATATTTGCGATGTTTATCTTCCTCTAGCTTTTATTAAGGTTACATTGGCAAGTGAGTCTATTCCTAAAGGGCTTTTGTTCTCTGTGTTCTTTATCGGAAATAAAAACTTATGGTGCCCTTATAATCCATTCTTCAACAAATGCAATTAAATTTCACAGGTGCTAGCTCTATAAAGATCAGACTCTAAACCAGAAATATTTGAAATAATACATATCTTGTTTTCCTTAATATATCTTTGATAAGAGAGAATGAAAGTAATAAATATATTCTTTAAACATGATAGGTTCTTTTTCTTGATTGGAATATTTCCTAGAATTTTCCTTGATGCTCTCATGCTTATTTTTCACTAAGGAAAATATATTTGTTTACAAGAAATGTATTATGATCAGAATAGAAATGTATTTTTCACTAGAAGATAGACTGAGATCTTGCAGTCAAACTATTTGCCACTTGACAGAATTTTATATAACTAGATTAGCCTTTTATTTTCCTGAAATTGTAATTTATACCAAAGAAATTTCCTGGTCAACAGGGTGGCAAAAAGGCAAAGCTCCTGAGGTCCAAGTCATGTTGAAGATACAAGTTACCTCCAAAAGGAAAGTTACTCTATTATTTTGAAGCTGTTATCAATTTTATATAATGTGTGGTTACAGCCACAATATGTCATATTCCTCTAAGGGGAATTTATTATTTAGCACACTTAATTTAGAAATACAAATCAAGAGCATTTTACTGAAAAGGATAGGTGTTTTTTTTTTGGGGGGGGGTGGGGGAGATAAAGAAGAAGTTGAGTCAACTTTATGCAACTAACAAAGAGAAAAAATCTGATATATGGAGTATCAAGTTTACAGAGACAGGATCTGTGCTTGCAATGTTATTGGTGTAAAAACTTGATGTTGATGTAAACTCTTCTGTCAATTCACATTAAACTTTTCTCTGAAACATCTAGAAAGATCATCGTTGAGGTTGCTCAATTATAAGGATATAAGGACTAAGAAAACCACATCAGTAAGATCTATGGTCTCTTGGATTTTTATTTGTTTTATTAAATTAAATTAAATTTATGCCCAATTTTATTTTATATGCTTAGGGCCACACTCAAGAATGTTTTAGTCTAGTGTTACAGACATATGACATGTCTGGTCTAGAGCACAGAGAGATCCAGTGCCTTGCCCAGATTCACACAGCCATAATGTGTCAGAAGCAGACTTGAACAATCAGGCCTTCTTGCACTTGAGGTCATCTCTACCCACTACATATCATATACCACTTTTGCATTTTATGATATATTGACATTTTTAGAAAGGCCTTCTTCAAGAAAATTTTCTTTCCTTCTCTTGTTTAACTCTGTCTTTTTGCCATTGTTACTTGGTTATGAATAAGTTTATTATATTTTAGATGAGTCAAAACAGACATTCAATCATATAAGTAGGAACAATTGTCATCATGAAGAGCTTTTTCAAGAAAACATTTCTGATGAATATCCTTTAAAATCTTTTCTGTCATACTCCTTTTCTCCTTGACAGAAGACAATGATTCAAAAAGTCTTATGCTGTATGTAAGGAAAGGGCATGAAACAAGAAAGTTATTATACTAGCTCAGTGATATGTTATGAAGAAATATATTTGCCATAGTATGGCCCAATTACAAAATAGTAAAGCAGGAACAAAACACAATAATGCTGTTTTTTCTATTTGTCTCAGTAAGTTTAGCACAGCAGGAAACGGGGGCATTTTTCCTAGATAGTGCATCAAATCTGCAGTTTGAAATGGAACTGCAAATGGAAGTTATTTTAAAGGCATCATATATAAGCTAATAACCTTGGTTATATAAATGAGATAATTATATAGCATGTAATATATTTAATTTAATTTTACCTTAAGTATTTCATACCTTGAGTTAAGGAGTATTATGTATATGGATGGAGAAGATGGGGTATTTAGTTTGAAAAGTTTAGCAAACTTACATATTTAAGAAATATTAAATCTAAACTTTGTGACACTTTAAATGTTGCTTATGCCTTTTTAAAATTTTCGTGCTAAGCTTACTTAATGTTTTCTGGTAAAAAGTGTTCATATTTGTTTATGAAACTATATGGTAGATGTATATCTAATACAACAATAGACTTTCTTAGCAATAACCTGAAACAACTTCTTTAAAATATGGTGGAAACTTATCCTGATCTTCAACATTCAGCCCTAGTGACTGTTTTGATATTTTGATAGGTCACTGATCTCATTAATGTATGTTCTCTATCCAGTGATACATATCACAAACAACTATATCTTTCTTATCTGCTGTGTATCTTGTTCTTGTGGTCCCATAAAATATGTACTAGGTCTTAACCATACATATTGGGTCTTATGTCTACTTGTCTTGTAGAGTAATATCTTATAACCTAATGACTACTTGGCAACTTTTTAGCTCTAGGTACTTGACTAACCCATCTTCTCTTTTAGTTATACATTTCTCTGATTATGTGATGGATGCCATATCCCTTTTGTACTTCCTCTGGTATGCAGTGCCTGGCTTATAGTCATTCAATAAATTCTTTATAAATTATCATAAGGTCTTAGATCCATAACTGGAAGAACTAATTGAATTAATGTTTTTTAGCTAAGATACAATCACTATTAATTTCTCTATTAGCCTTTTTGGTCAGGAGTTTGGTCAGAAGCAGAATTGTCCTAGATCAGACTTCTTTAGTGTTCATCGAATGTTTGTATCAACTTGTACTGGTATCCTTGGTATCCTTGAGCAATGTAACTTAATACCTTGAGAAAACAGCAAGAGGGACCTGGAACATATAAGTCATGGGTCTCGTTTTAAAAATAAGTCTAGGAGAATTAGTAAACAAACAAAAATAATTAAAAGAAGACTCCTTTGGAAAAAAAAAAAAACAAACTTATGATTTGAGGACTTCCAAAGAAACAAACTCAGCAGAAGAATATAATTATAAAATATATACAAGCAAAGGTGTGTCTCTCTTTCTCTGTGTCTCTCTTCCTCTGTTTGTGTATATGTCTTTCTGTGTATCCCTCTCACACATGTGCACATATACACAATATTTTAAATTAACATAATGATAGTAATTGAACAACATAAAATTGGGGCAGCATAATAAAAATAGTTCTTGAGGGAAATGTATTTTTAAAAAATTTGTCAGTTTTTATTGATAGAACAGGTCAGTGAATTGGGTATCTTTTAATACAAAAGCTTAGATAATCAATATAGGAAAAATAAAAAATAAAATCAAATATCTAAAAAAAAAATAGTTTCACGAAAGTAGAAGCAAAAGGGAAAATTTCAGATTAACAGAATGATAAATTTAAGTTATCCAGTAATTAAAAAAAATCAAACTGAACAAGTCATAAATAAACTCACAAAATGAAGGAAAAACAGTAGCAGATGGTTTTAGAAGCAAATTTTATTGACCATTTAAGAAACAATTTATTATACTTTTAAATATGTTTTTGAAGATAGGAAAAGAAGGGATCTCATTACATTCCATTTTCTGATACAAATATGGTAATGATACATAGAGTACAGAGAGTAAAAACATAGGAAAAATTATAGAGCAATATACCTAATGAGTATAGATGCAAAAATTTGAATAAATACATAAATATGAGCAAAGGAACTACAGAACATATAAAAAGTTTAAAGAGTGTGAACAGGTTAGAATTATAACAGGAATTCAAGATTGGTTCAATATTAGGAAAACTATAAACCTAATTTAAATTTACCACTTTAAGAATGGGGATTTTTAAAAAATCATCTGCATATATAGAAAAAGACTTTTGACAAAATACAACACTCACTCTTGTGAAGAACATAAAGAGGAACAAATGTACCCTTCCTCAATATGGTATATAATATTAAGCTAAAAGCAAAAGCCAGCATTAGATGTAATGCACTTAAAATATAGTCCTTTCAGCAAAGTTCAAGGGTAAAACATCACAGTCCATTAGTGCCATTACTATTTGAGAAATTGCTTAAAATAAATAAATAAATGAAGCTTACCTATGGCAATAAGTGTAGGAACTGCATCAACTTTATCCCTTTTGAAACTCAGGACTTCCATCTTCAAGCATTTCACCAGACTAAACCTCCCCTAGTACTAGAAATCAGACGTATATATTATCAGGTTTCAAAAGAATAGAGATTTGAAAGATTCCAGTGATTTTTTTTTCTAAATTCATTTCTCAGAATGTGGAAGAAATGTCAATATAGAGGGGAAAAGAATTAGAAAATGTGAGAGAAAGAGGAAAAAATGAATGAAAATGATGTAGATCTGTAGCTACCTCTCATGTAGGGAAGCAAGAATTAGATGGAAGTAAACCTGAAGACTGGTACTAAAAACAGGGGAGGGGAAGAGCTGAAAAATAGGAAAATTTAGTAACATGAAGACTATGTAAATCTTTTGCTGTTATTCAATGATTTTTTTTTAGTTGTATATGATTCTTTGTGATCCCTTTTGTAATTTTCTTGGCACAGGTACTGGAGGGGTTAGCCCTTTCCTTTTTCAGCTCATTTTACAATTAAGAAAACTAAGGCAAATAGGGTTAAGTGACTTGCCTAGAATCACACAGCTAGTAAGTATTTGAGGCCAGATTTAAATTAATGTTGTTGGAGTCTTACTGATTCTAGATCTGGTACTCTCTCTACTGCGTCATCTAACTGTTCCACATGTAGAGCTAACCTGCCCCTATTTTAATGCTGTTGATGCAGAAATGACAGGAAATTTTCCCTGACAGTTGAAAATTTGTCAGGTCTGCTCTAACCTAGTATATAACACTAGAGACACATAGAATAGGTTAGTCAAATATGTATTTTAGCTACCATACCATGAGGATTATCCTTGTCACTTATCATTTTTGAGGTATAATGATTTTTAGATGACCTTTTGACTGTAGCAGTTTTGTTATGGATTTTTGTTATGCAGTTTGAAAATGGATTAAAGTATTCTCAGTTAAAGCTTGTCAGGGCAGTATCTGGAAGCTACATTTCAAAAGGAATAGGTCAGACTGAGATAAAGATCAGAACTGCTGGTTGATACAGCACATTCTGAACTGGAGAGAGAGGATCATAAGTGGACCCTTCACCTTTGCTTTCTCAGTTGACAAGTCTGGACATAGAATTGTATAATCTTACAGCTAGAAGAGACCTTGTGGGTCAACAGTGAGAAGCTGGCTTTTTTCTCTTTTCAAGTAAAACCTCATCCACATGTTGTTTCTCTGGAGTTAGCAATTATTATAACTTGATGAAAGAAATTCTGCTAAACAAATATATGGACAAGCCAACATGATGTAGTGCAAAAAAGAGTGGCTTTAGACTCAAAGCCAAGATTCATACTTCTATTGACTATGGGCAAATCTAATTTTCTGAAGACCACAGTTTCCCCCTTTGTTTCTCTGGATGACATCTCAAGATCCTCTTAGTTCTAAATCACTGACAAGTTGCAATTCTCAAAATAGTAATTAAAATTCTCTGAAAAGCATTAAAGTACTATGTAGAAGGTGATTAAATATAAATCAACACATGCTATATTCACTTTTTCTTTTTTCCTTGTTTTTTTTTCCTCTCGTGTTTTTCCCTTTTGCTCTGATTTTTCTCTCCCAACATGATTCATAAGAAAGTGTTTTTTTTTAAATGAATATACATGTATAAACAAAAAAAGTTACTTGTTTTTTAGATGTAACTGGAGTAAATAATTTTTAAATACTAAAATGTATATGTATATATTTAAATTTATTCCTCTGTTTCCCTCAAAAATCCCATGAAACCAAGCTTCTAAACTGAGTCTAAAGAAATGAAACTACTCTTCATCTCAAGATAGATTGGAAAAATTTCAAGAAAGAACAGTCTAATTGAGGAGCTCAGACAGAGTCTGAGAGGGTATTAATCACATTAGAAAAGCAACTGAGACTCTTGGTCCTGGCTAAGTAGAGGAGCAGACCAGATTGGCAGCATGCAGTCCCAACTTAGAGAAAGCAAATTCTGGGAAAACCAGACTGTTTCCTAGAGAGCAGTTAAAGCTAACCTCTGTAAATACAAAAGGATCCTGTACTCAAAGCCAAGGTTCAGAAGTACATGGGAAACTCGGGACAAATCCCCCTTTTGCCCCAAGAGCAGAAGTCGACTATAAAAGTTAAAAAAGGAGGAAATATCAAGAGAAAAGAAAAGAAAATGAGCAAGAAATAGAAAAGAACCATGACCATAGAAAACTACTATGCTGATGGGGAAGACTAAAATGCTAACTCAGAAGAGGACAAAATTATCTACAAAGAAAATCTCAAAGAGTGATAAAAGTTTTAAAAGACAAATAAGAGAGGTAGAAGAAAAAATGAGAAAAGAAATGAGTGGTATGCAAGAGAGAATAAGCAGCTTGGGAAAAGAAGGCAATTCTTAAAAAATGCAATTGGCTAAATAAAAAAAATCCACTGAAGAAAACAACACTGTCAAAATTAGAATTAGTCAAATGAGAAAAAAAAATACAAAAGCTAACTGAAGAAAATAACACATTAAAAACTAAAACTGGGAAATGAAAGCTAATGACTTTATGGGACATTAAGAATAAGTTAAACAAACTAAAAAGAATGAAAGGAATGGAAGAAAATGTAAAATACCTCATTGGAAAAATAGTTGAACAGTGGAAAATAGGACAATTTAAAAATTATTGATCAACCTAAAGGCCATGACCAAAAAAAAAAGAGCCTGGATAGCATTCTTCAAGAAATCGTCAAGGAAAATGGCCTCCTCCATATTCTAGAAAGAGAGGGGGAAATAGTCATTGAAAGAATCCACCAATAACCTTCAGAAGGAGATCCCCACAAAAAATTTCCCAAGTAACATTGTTGTGAAACTTCAGAACTACAATCTCAAGGGAAAAATAATGCAAGCTGCCAGAGAAGAGAGCTTCAAATGCAAGCTTCTACAGTAATGAATTGGAGGATTTAGAATACCATATTCGAGAAGGTAAAGGACCTGGATTACAAACAAGAATTAACTATCCAGTGACACTGAGCCTCATCTTTCAGGGGAGGTGATTAGATTTAGTTGATGTAGAAACGACAGACCTCAAATCCTGAGGTTCCCAAAAGCAAAGCAACTCCAGAACAAACCCCCAAAGAGAGACATGATCTGGTGCCCATTTCACAAGGCTTTCAGGGAAGAAGATGGACATGCAATGATATAGTGTTGTTTCCTGCTTTCTAGAGACCCCAAATTGGGAGTGACAAAACATATCATTGCTTTCTAGAACCCCCACACCAGGGTAATTAAAACATACTGTCATATTGGAAAAGTGATGAGGCAGAACTCCCAAGGATGGTGGAAAAAATAGAGTCCCTTTATTTCACAGACTTTCCCTCTTTTATATCCTCATATTCTTATGTAACAAAACACTGGGTATGCGCCAAGTATATACTGCACATATGGGATTGCATAAACAACTTGCTATTGTATGTAGTTTGCTACCTGGTATCACTTTTCCACCTAGTAACACTCTGCTTCAATCACAACACAGGTTGTTACCAACCCCTGATTTCTCAGGAAGGTCAAGAGCCCTTAAGGGAAATGAGGAGTCGAATGAGACATTGTTAGTAGGTTCTCTCTGGGCTGAAGGATCTTATACCTCACCCAGAGTTTCCCCACTGTCTGTGACCCTCTACAATATAGGTGAATTTCATGTATTTCTAATGGAAAGACCAGAATTGAAGAAAAAGTTTGATCTCCAAACATAGAACTAAGAGAAGTATAAAAAGATTAAAAAAAAGAACTCTTGAGAACTATATTTCTGATATAGGTATACTTAGAGAATGCAGGTATAATTTGATTTTATTATGATAATATGAAAAAGAAACTAGAGGTGGAAAAGGGATTATACTGGGAGAAGAGGAAAAGGAGACAAAATAAGGGAAATTACATCTACGAAGAGACAAAGAAAACCTATTAAAAATGTGGGAAAGAAGGGAGGGGATGAGCATTGTGTGAATCTTACTCTCATCACATTTGGCTCTAAGAGAGTATATCAGACATATTTGGTATCATAAAGAAACTTGTCTTACCTTATAGGAAAGTAGGAGGGAAAGGGGAAAAAGAAAGGGAAAAAATAATAAAAGGGAAAACAGAAGAATAAAGGAAAAGGTGTAATAAAGGGGGAAGGGCTCTAAAGGGGGAGGACTGTTTGGGGGAGGTGGTCATCAAAAGCAAAATCCTGGGGAGGAGTGAAGGGGGGTATAGGAAAGAGAAAAGCATAACTTAGGGTAAATAAGATGGCAGTAAATAGAAAATCAGGTATTCTAACTGTGGATGTGAATGGGATGAACTCCCCCATAAAACGGAAGTGGGTAGCAGATTGTATTAAAAGTCAGAATCCTACAATATATTGTTTACAAGAAATATATTTAAATATGATATGATGGTATATTTAGAGAACCCTAGAGAATCAACTTTTTTAGTTGATTAGAAATATCCACAACTTTAGCAAAGTTGCAGGATACAAGATAAATCCACATAAATCATGAGCATTTTTATATACATTACTAACAAAATCCAACAGCAAGATACAAAGAGAAATTCCATTTAAAATAACTGTTGATAATATAAAATATTTGGGAATATATCTGCCAAAGGAAAATCAGGAACTATATAAGCAAAATTACAAAACCCTTTCCACACAAAGAAAGTCAGATTGAAACAATTGGAAAAATATCAAGTGCTCTTGGAAGGTCAAGTGAATATAATAAAGATGACAATACTACCTAAACTAATCTATTCATTTAGTGCTATACCAATCAAACTTCCAGGAAACTATTTTACTGAATAACAACAAAATTCATATGGAAGAACAAAAGGTCAAGAATTTCAAGGGAATTAATGGGAAAAAAAAGCCAATGAAGGTGGCCTAGCTGTACCAGATCTTAAACTTTAGTATAAAGCAATGGTCAGGGGCAGCTAGATGGTGTAGTGGATAGAGCACCAATCCTGAAGTCAGCAGGTCCTGAGTTCAAATCTGGTCTCAGACACTTAACACTTCCTAGCTGTGTGACCCTGGGTAAGTCACTTAATCCCAATTGCCTCAGCAAAAAAAAAAGAAAAAGAAAAAGAAAAGAAAAATAGGGAAAAAAATAAAGCAATGGTCATCAAAACCATTTGGTACTGGTTAAGAAACAAGAGTATTTGATCAGTGGAATAGGTTAGGTTCATAAGACAAAATAGTCAATGACTATAGTAATCTCATATTAGACAAACCAAAGATCCCAGCTTTCAGGATAAGAACTCACTATTTTTCAGTGACTTGTGACAGCAAATGTTCTCATAGCTATAGTTTTACTGTTATAAAGTCCTTCCCTTTAGTAATTCTACCTGGATACTGACAATTGGTCTTAATGCTTCTAAGTGGAGATTAGTGAAGTTGGAAGATTTATTTTTCTTCTAATTTATATTTCTTTGTTCTTAATATCTTTGGGTTTCTTTCCCATTCTTTGTAATCTTAGAAAAAATTCTAAAATTTAGCAGTTGACCTGACTATATTTGTATATTTTCTTTTGAAATATCTTCTCCAAGAAATTCCTCTGATTAGAACTCAAACTTTAACATTCCAATTGTTAAAGGGTTGCTGACTCTTTCTATCTGTCTTCTCAGGATAACGCTGGCTTCTTTTTTATTCTTTGAACAGATACTTTCTTGTTTGGCTATAGGCATTTTTATTTTTTAACTATCCCTCATGCCTGAAATATTATCCCTCTTCATCTCTACCACCTTGCTTTTTGGCTTTCTTCCAGTTTCACCTGAAACCCCATCTTCTACAGAAAATCTTTCCAAATCTCATTTAATTCCAATGCATTCCTTCTTTTAATATTTCTCATTTAGTATGTGTATGTGTGTGTGTATATATATAGTACATAATGATTTGCTTGTTGTCTCCTCTATTGGACTGATCTCCCCATGAGGGCAGGGATTTTTTTTTTAATCTCTTTTTGTATACTTAGCACTTAGCCCAGTTTCTACCACATGGAAGATTTTTTTTTAAATGTTTAGTGACTAGCTGTATTTTTATATTTTTTCCTCTATGAAAATAGGTCAAAGTTTGCAATTTTACAAAGGTTTTGTTTTAGTTTTGTATTGTCTAGGAAAAATATTAATAAAACAAATTAATAGCACAAATTAGATTGCAGGGAAATGATTAAACTAAACAGTTGAACAAATTTAGGTTCCTAGAATTAAGATAAAGAAGTGCTTGTGAGTGTGATGTAAAAATACCTTTCAGTATCATAGATCAGGAAAATGAAGCCCAGAGATGTTAAATAACTTTTCAAAAGTTCCACAAGTAAGAAATAGTCCATTGCTTCATATTCCAAATCTAATACAATATCTATTTTACTACTCTTTAACTGACTTTCAATCACTTTAACATTCATTTCTAAAACAATTTTTCTATTAATTAAAATAATCATTACATACTATAATTATCTTATGCCATAATTGATTAATGTCTGTTTATGTTATACACATGTATATAGATAAAGATTAAAATCATCATATATCACTATTGATATTATGTCATAATTAGTTAATGTCCACTTATACTGCACACACACACACACACATACACACACACTCATATTTGCACATTGTCTCCCCACAAAAATACGACCTCCTTGATTGTAGGCCCTATGTTCATGCCTTCCTTGGCATTTCTAATACTTAACGTAGTATCTGGTACATAATTAATATTTAAGAAATGCTTGTTGACTGATGATTCTAAGTTTGTCTTTATGCCAGTTATTCCATATATATGAGGAATATTTAAGCGTCAGGTGTTAGAAAAAACCCAAATAAAATATTTAAAACCTTTTAAACCCAAATAGCCATTTCTATTCCTATAAAGTGTGATATAGACACATGGAGTTCTATAAGAACAATGCACACATGAAAGTAGAATGTCACTCAGGGTCTTCTAATATTGCCAAAAAGTTATACACAAAATATTGTAAGGTACAATTAAGGTATTTCACTTATGTTTTAAATAAAAAAAATTCATTGCTTTTATCAAGGCAATTATTTTCGATATCACAAGATTGGATCTTCCCGTATGACAAAGAAAAAACATTAGGCAAAAACATGTTATAGAAACCTTGTCTTACAATATAGTACTCTGTATTTAGTAGTCCCCTATCCCTTTGTCATGATGAGAGAAGTATATTTTCTTGTCCCTTCTTCAAGACTTTGGTTTTTCCATTACTCAGTGTTCAGATTATTTATTGATATTTCATTTGCATGGTTGTAGTTATTGCATATATTATCCTAATATTAGTATCACATACAATTTTCTCCTCTCTTACTATTCACTCTTACTCTATATACATATATATGTATATTTTAAATTATTTATAACTTTTGTTTTTCTTTTACCTTCACTTGGTTATGTATTACATCACATATTACAGTTTGTATAGTCACAACACAATTGAAGACTATCTAAAAGTTTCTAATTCTTTGCTGCCACAAATGAGTTGCTGAATACATTTTCAAGTTCATTCAGTTTTTATTTTTTCTTGTATATTTTGTCTTCTTGGGATGTGTGCTAAACAGCAAGCTTCTGAGTCAAACATTAAGGCAATTTTTGTATTTTCTTAGCAAACTTATAGATTTTGTTCCAGAATTGTTAGACCAATTCACAGTTCCACTGATAGCACATTATTGTGATTCCTACAATCCCTCAAACAGTAAATATTTCCATTTTTGACATATTTGCTAATTTGCTCAGTATTAAATGAAATTTCATACTTGTTTTGATTTTTCTTGGTAATGATTTTAGCATTTTCCTTGTTAATGATTTCAGTCAATCTTTTACATTTTATTAGCTTACAATTCTTGTTTTAAGAATGTTATATTGTTTAAACATTTATCTATTGAAGAGTAGTTTAATTACTTCCCTAAAAAGTTTGGTTTTCAGATGCAATGATCTCTCCTCCCCTTCCCCAGGTACAGTTTCTCTAGCAAGTTGCATTGATTATGTTCATGCAAAAATTTTCGATTTCATGTAATTGCAATCATATATCTTATGTAGAGGCAGCCATGAAGTACACTAGGCAAGAACTTTGTATTAAGAGACAAGATCTGAATTTAAATCCCACCTCATATACTTACCAGCTATGTGACTGCAGACAACTCATTTAACCTCTCTCGCCTTTTAACTCCTCATCTGTACAATGGGGATATAATAAGACCACCTACTGTGCAAGTCTTGTTTGTATTGATCAAATGAAATATTATATATAGAGAGCTTTGTAAATTTTAAAGTGCGGTGTAAATAATAATAAGTTATAATTACATTACTATATATAATGGAATAACTAACATAATTTTAATAAAATATAATGCAAGTACTAATTAGCATCCTCATTATTATTTTGTGATCACTTCTATTTTTGTGTGTTTAATTTCTTGTAGCCATAGTTATGAAAGATACTTAAACTGGTTCTATTGTAACTTTAAATGCTTAGATGTGACCATTAATATTCAATTGTGTTTCCATTTTCAGCTTACAATGGTATATTTTAAAAGATGCTATTTTACTTTTGAAATGAAAAAATTTACAGGTTATTTTCTAGTTTTCCCGATTGTTCTCATCAGAGTCAGAGGTCTTCAATAGATGGCTTCTGTTCTTGGAATTACTAAACAATGGTATTGAATTTAGTTGTTGTTGATTCTATTTTATTGAAACTATTCTGGTCCTTTGCTTTTCTATATTGCATAACCTGAGAGCTGAAAGTACAATTATCTTATTCTCACTTTCCCCCCATTATTTCTTTTGAAATTATAGAATTTCTCTTCCTCAAAAAGAATTTCGTTTGATTTTCTCTAACTCTTTCAAGTATCTCTTTGGTAGTTTGATGGGTTTGGTATTATAATGTAATTTAGATAGAATTATTTTTTATAACATTTCTGTAGGCTAAACATGAGAAATGAGTATCTATCCAATCATATGCCATTTTACCCTCAAACTGTGCTTTTAATTGCATCTATATAACTCTTCCTTCAGTGTACCTTATTAAATCTAATTTAATATATTTTAGGCACGTGTAAGTTAATTTGAATTGGACTTTCACCTATTATTTCCTCTTGTATTCTGTTTTTACTATATTAAAACGGTGTTAATTATTTTGAATTTGTTTCTTGCTATTTTTTTAAAAAACTATTAGTTATTTACCTATTTTTTTTTTGTTTTGACTTCAGCATTTTCTAAGTAAACCATCATGCCATAAGCAAATAAGGATTTTTTTTTGTGCTTATATTTCTTTGATTATTATTATTCTGAGCATTTATAGAGCTATATTCATGTCAAATAACAGGGAGAAAGGAAGCATATTTGTTCTACTTTTACATTTTATATCCTTATTTTACTTTCTTTCCTGGCTCTGCATTGACCTCTCTGGACTTTTCTTTTTTGTCTCACTTGTCTTCTCACAGCAGCAATTTGTCCTTTTTACCTTGAAAGATAATTCTACCCCTATGACCTTCTTCTGCCATTGGTGAGTTTCTCTCATGGATTCCATTTTGAGGAAAGTCTCAGACCATAAATGAATTCTCCATTTCTTCCATGATTTTGTTTCTAACTTTGAACTTCTCTACTATGCCCTCTACTCTCCAAACTTTTTATGTGTATCTTCCTTTAATGGGAATGTAACATCTCTGAGATCTTGATTATATTTATTGATTATGTTTCTACAGTGTTGACTTTTAAACATATATGTTTTATTATGTTACACATTTCCTTTATATATTTTATCTTTGTAATTATTTTTCTTTAGCATAAATGAGGGTTATATTTTGTCAGATTTTATCTTTAGGTCTAATCCAAAACAAGTATATATTTAATAATCGATATTAGAGGTATTAATATAATTATTTGAAACTGATTTAATTGGCTTCTATAAACTCAAAAATAAGAAAGTTTTCTGAAAGGTTTTCTTTGAAGTGAAAATTACAGATTTGACCAAACCTTTCTCAATTACTTTAGCCAAAGGTATTTATATATTTTTTCCTTCTGTAACTTAATAAGGAGTTATAGCTAAGATGTAACAAAGCTTCTTCTTATGTGACTTTCCTTAAGCAAAATTGTTTTAGAAAATGCATCTGGTATCTTTGTTTATACCTCAGGGTTGCCTTACTATCACTTTCATTTGTGATTTTCATTGAAGTGTATAGATGTGTTTATGTTTGTACTGTTTCTAATAATGCAGTCATTTCAGGGGAAGAAAAGAAAATATAGTCAGAGAAATATATGCCTTTCTTTTATTCCCCAGTATCTGCTTTGTAAGATACTCAGGGTCTGTTGTTATAAATAAACCAGTAATTTGATCTTTTTGTTTGTTTGGTATTCATTTGTACTACTTTAGTCAATAGATAGTGGACAGTTAACTGAGTGAACTTCTTTCCTAAAGAATATCATTTTTCTTTCCAATAGTGATTACTCTGCTATTTATATTTAGATAGGAACTCTGTCTCTTTTTCCTCCCCCCTCCCCATAATTAGTTTACTGCTGCCCATTTTACTGCCAAACATTCTTTCTCTATGGTAGCATAATACTGTTACCAAGGGAACTGCTTATGGCTGACACATACAGTGGTGGCACAAATTAATTTCACAGTTATCAGAATATAGGGCGATAACAATAATGTGAGCTACTGTGAAATTACCGTTGTTCCCATGGAGTTACAGTGTAATTATTACTTTTGTGGTAACTATGCAAACAACTCATGTCACTACTCTATGATATTTTCTATCCTTTCCCTTCCCTGGCTTGGTAACTCTCTAGCTGCTGTTTCCAAAATAGCAGGATGAGCATAAACAATTGGAGAGATTTTGATATTAGACTGAAACAAGGTTGCATCTGAAATGGGGATAAGATTCACTAGAGATATAGGGATATTTGCATCACACACACACAGAGATACACATATTTACTCACACATTTAATTACCTGTGATTTTGTAATTCCCTAGTAGAATATAAGCTGCTTGAGGGAAGAAACTACTTTATGGTTGTATTTATTGCTCCCCAAACTTGGAATAATTGCATGACACATGCTTGATATTGAATAAATATGTGCTTTTGATTAACTAGTTCATACCCAAATGACTAATAAGCCCATCCCTTTAGAAGTTCTCTCCAAGTGGGCAGTGGACAAGAATTCCCTCATGCCTGACCATGATGGATATTTCTATTTCTTGTCTTCCCATAAACATCATTATAGATGGTTCATTCAATATAGAGAGTAGACTTATAGAACAGAGGAGGACCTGACAAGTGATTTCATTGGTCGAAACTACACATTAAATGAGCACTATCATTATTAACATTTTGGTCTCACTTTAATCATGACAAAACTCTTTACAAACTTTATCTAATTTGTACTTCATAACTACTAAGAAATATAGGTATTTTTTCTTTTATTAAAATTTTTCAAAATATTTTAAAATTTTATTTTCAAAATACATGGATAAAGTTTTCAACATTTACCCCTGCAGAACACAATAATTATGTTCAAATATTTGAAGGACTCTCATAGGGAAGAGGAATTTGTCTTCCTCTGCCTGGTCCCACAGACCTGAATTAGGAAGAAGAGAGTAGAAGTTATGAAAGTAACAGTTTTTGACTCCATGTATGAAGATGTCAATAAGGTTATCCCAGTGAACAATTATGATAAACTTGGCTCTTTTCAGGAATACAGATCCAAGATAACCCCAATAGACTTGGGGGGGGGGGAATGCTATCCAGAACTGAAAGCAGATTAAAGCATATTATTTTCATTTTTTTATTTGTTTATTTCCTTTTTCTTTCTTGTGATTTTTCCATTTTGTTCCAGATTTTTCTTTCACAACATGACTAATATGGAAATATGTTTAAAATGATTGTATAACATATCCCATTACTTGCTGTCTTAGGGAAGGGGAAATAAGGGAAGGAAGGAGAAAAAATATGGAACTCAAAATCTTACAAAAATGAATATGGGATACTTTTTTTTTTCATGTAATTGGAAAAATAAAATACTGAGAAAAAAAGATTCTCCCAAAATGCAATAGGCTGCTCCAGAAGATTGTAGTTTCCACATAATTAGAGATCTTAATGCAAATATGAAAAGGTTCTAGATTGAACATTACGGCATCTTGAAACAAGAATAGAATTTAGGGCCACATTTTTCAACCTGTATGCAACCAAAAACCTCTTCTATAAAATACCAAACAAGTGTTCATCCATCTTTTGCTTGAAGTTCTCCAACAATCAGGAGCTCATTTGTCTGCTGAGGTAGACTGTTTTACTTCTAGATAACAAAAATAGTGTTCAATTCCAAGAGTCTATTTTAAGAATAGTATTCATAGAGTCATAGATCAGTCTCAGAAGCTATCTAGTCCAATATTCTGATTTTACAAATTGGCAAATTGAGGTCTAGAGAAATTAAATGACTTGTATAAAGTCACACAAATAGTGGGGATCTGAGTTGAGGTACCAAACTCTTCTTACTGAATTCACTAAAAAATCAAACAGATTCCTACTGAATTCACTTAAAAAAAAAAACAGATTCCATTGTTGATGATCAGCAAACATCTACTATGTATAAACACATCTACTATGTTTTAGACATTGGGTTAAGCACTAAAGATGCAAAGAAAGGCAAGAGATTGTCCTGTTTCTCAAGGAGCTTGCCACCTATTGAAAAAGTCAGCAAAATATTACCTAAAGGGTTTTTTTTTTGTATGAAACCTGGATAAAGAATGATTTTGAAATTTTAAAATAAAATGTACTGTATTTTAAAAGGGGAAGATCCTTCCCAGAAGAAGAAAGCCAACATCTCCTTTTTTGTGGGAAGGAGAGAGAAAGAGAACTCTTAACAGATAAAAACTGAAGTTAGCCTTGAAATCTTATGTATGTAAAGGGGTGGCTGTTTGTTCAGTTATGGGTTAGCCGTAAGCTTTTCTATATTTCAATTCTTATGTCCTTTCATTCTCTTGTCCCATTTTGTTTAATTTCTTTATAGAATGATTATTATCTCTAACCTAAAGAAGATTTTAAATAAATTCCTTTTTTCAGAATTTTGATAACTTTTCCATGATTTGAGCTAACCAAAAAATAAAACAAAACTGCAATACTAAACAAGGCAACAACAACAAAAAAATTTATAGGAGATGCATGATTTATAAGAAATCAGACATTACTAATAATATTTCACACTTTTGTGATATTGTGAGGTTTCCAAAGTGTTTTTATCATACTAGTCTAGTGAATTAGTGCAAATATGGCCACTGAATAAATAAAATCCTCAGAAGCTTTTTGATGCTAGCTTACTTGCTCATGACCAGTTTTGCCCAGAAAATATTAGTGCTGTTAAACCCAGAGTATAGACACCCAGGTCTTCTGATTTCTAAGAGAAGTAGAACCACAGTTACAACATCTCTAAGTTTTCCATACCTGCAAAATAAATCCATAATTATTCCTGTAGTTCTTTGATGTGTCTGAGATTGGATTGATTTGAATATGGGTATTTTCTATAACAATCAGATTGAAACCCACTAGTGATCTCTCATCTTGTGTGAACTTTATTTCCCATTTCTAACAAAGTGAGTTAAAACCACATTACTTGAGGCTTCCTTGAGCTCTTTTGTCATTCATGTAGCTTATAGGCTGTCCAGTTATCACTTGTTCTTATTTTATAAACGGTCCACTTTTTCAAAGTCTTATAATCCTCTCACAATGCTCATGCTGTTATTTTCCCTGTATGGTTGTCTCCTGGATTTTAGGGGGGAAATTTTTTTAATGTAACTAGCATGAACCTTTATGATAATTTGTTAATATCATGCTAGTAGTCTTAGATAAATTATCATTATAATGTGTCAGTTTTTCGTGTGGATAAGCCTGCCTAAGAGCAAAGCTGACCTCAGATACTTGTTACCTCTGTGAGCTTGGGCAACTTAACTTACTGTCTGCCTCAGTTTTTTCAACAATAAAATGAGGAGAATAATAGTACCTACCTCCCTGCATTGTTGTGAGAATCAAATGTGATGATATTTGCAAAAGACTTAGAACAGTGCCTGGCATAGAGTAAGCACTATAAAAAGTGTAATTCTAAAAAAAATAAAAAAAAATAAAAAAAAATAAAAAGTGTAATTCTAATTCTTATTATTAATAAAATCACCATCAGAATATAATTATTTATAAAATTAAAAATTCACATTTCCTTTACAATATGGATTTCTGATCATGGACTAGGGCACTGATGATTTCTGTCGTATGATGATTTCTGTTGTATGATTTTTATGATGTTCTAAGATTGGATGTATGCAAATATATGTGTAATATATTGATAATTTTGGTGTTCCAGACTTAAAACATAAAAATAATGCAAAGAAAATAAAAGTGAAAGACTTTTCCATAAGCAAGTGCTTATGAAAGTATTTCATTTAGTTCCCCAAGTACAGACATCTAACACAAAGAAAAAGAACTAAAAATTACCTTTAAACCAGAGACTGGCAAAGCAGTGGAAAATTTTCATTATGTGTATAGTAATTATATTATATAAAAATCACTGAAGTAGGACTTAGAAGAGCTTGACACAAATTTTATCTTATTGCACCAGAAGTCAAAAGTTCTGGGTTTAAATTCTGGTTTTGCCAATATATGATTTTACATAAGTTGCTTTTTCCTTACCAAGCTTTAGTTTCTTCATCTTTAAAACTTGGGGATTTTGCTACATGGTTTATGAAGTTCTTTCCAGTCCTGACATTTCTTATGTCTAGGTCTAATGCTTGTACTAAACATTATATAGGTGTGAATAAGGAAATGATGCCTGAAGCAATATATGCTAATTCTTTCTGAACTACTCTTGTCTTAAATAAGTGATCATGAGTCCATTTAACATTTTGATGTTAGGCAAAGACTGGTCCATCTGTAGCTCTCAGAAAAGAAATAAATACAAACTGTTTTTATATTAGTAATGTTCTATGCAAAGGGGAATCTTTAAATTCACTGAATGTGTGCTAAAATACATAATATCATTTTTTACATTTTTCATTTGTAAAACATGAAAACTTAATGACAAAAAAGAGAAACAACAATATTTTAATAAATAATGATATAAGGACATAGATTTTTAGAAACTGAAGACTTGTTAGAGATGATGTAGTCCAGAGATTCTTAAACATTTTCTATTTGTGACTCTTTTCACCTGAGAAATTTTTATGTAATCCCAAGTATATAGGTATATAAAATAATTATATAAATGAAACATTTACTGATAATAAATCATAATTTTGCAACCTCCACACATTCTGTTATGAGATTATAGTGTCATGACCTACATTTTAAGAAACTGAGTAAGTCACTCTCCTCATTTGTAAGCTGACCCCAGAGGAATTCATTGACTTGCCTGAATCCACACAGGGAGTAAGGAATCTAAATAGGATTCTCACCTAGATCTTCTCTTTAATGATGATTATCTTTTTTTTTTTTTTTTTTTTTTTTTTACATTGTATCTTCTTCATCGCTGACAATGTAAATGTATAAAAGTTGTGCACTTTAAAGAGATTCTTGATTCTTCCATTTCCTTCACCATTGATATCTAATTACTTGCTCAGTTTTGTTGATTCTACAACTATAAATTTTGTAAATATCAGTCATGTTTTTCCCATTTACCCCTACTATCCCTCAGAGTTTTATCACTTTTTGTTTCAATTTTTACGATAGTTTCCTCTTAACACTTCTAGTTTCTCCCCTCTCTGATTTATCCTCTAAAAAGCTGCCAAATGGATATATCAAAAACAAAGATTTGTTCTTTGCCATGCCAACTTCTTTATACAAAAGACTTCAATGGCTCCCCATTGCCTTTGGGATAAAACACAAAATCCCGTGTTTGAAAATTAACTACAAAGAACATATGAGGGAACATGCTGTCTGCATTCAGACAAAGAACAGATCAATAGATGTATGTACAGAATTATTTTACATGTGTACATATGTGTATCTACACACATTTGTTGTCTAATGGTGACTATAGGGTAGAGGAGAGGAGAGAGAAAAAAGAAACTTACAGAATAACTTTATTATATATTTAAAATGAATAGCAAGTTATACATAATAGATTTGCAGTTTCATAAGCAATCCTTTTTATTGTATTATGTTATGGAAATGTTTATTTTATCCTATAAATTAAACATAAAATAAATTAAAAAAGAGAAATACATAGCCCTCCACTCTACTTTAAAAATCTTATTTCATTTTATTTTGCAAACTCTCTTTTCTAGTCAAACTGACTGTTTTCTTTACACAGAATTTTGCCAGCATCTTTGAATTTGCACACACCTTCCTCTTCAGACACACCTTTCTTATTTGCCTTTTGGAATCGAGACAAGATGAAGATGCTTCTTCTAAAAGTCACTTGATTCCGCATCCACCCCTTTCTTTTCCTCTTGAACTTATTTTTATATTATTAATATATTTATTAATTTGTCTGGTTTTTTTTGTGTGGGCCATCACACTCCACTAAAAGGTAGGGTGCTTCTAAGAAAGCTTCTTTTTTTTTTCTTTTGTATTTGTAATCCTATTTCAGGGACAAGACTTGAGTCCTCAGTACAGTTTGGTTGATTTGAAGTAAAGCCAGGGTAAACTCAGGAAGGGTCTCAAGTGGTTCTTCCAGTTCATAATGTTGTAACTGAAAGAATAACATTATTCTCTTTCTATGATATTTTGAAATAAAAGAGAATATTATTGAAAGGCCAAAGGAGAAAAAACTAAGGCCATTTGATAACTGAGCCTCCTCTGGATGCCAGACCACAAGAGATTTGTTTTTCTGATAGATTGTCTATACTGCCAAGATGTGTGAACTTTTCATTCTTCTAATAATTTTAGCTCTGCTATTAGGAGTTGCATGCTAGACTAAAAAACCTAATATCATATGATGAATGCTGAAATTCTATAAGCAGGCAATTTGATTTCTGGGTGAGTCAGAATGGACATTCTCTTCCATTTTAAAAAAAATCACCTGATTCCGAGGTTGCTTGGTTTGTCTGATGGTGAGGAATATGCATTTACTTTGGGGTGTGTGTGTGTGTGTGTGTGTGTGTGTGTGTGTGTGTGTTTGTGTCAGGGGGAGATAAGCCTGTGTAGGAAACTCCTGGTGAGAAAACTCCTTCCAATGCCAAGCAGCAACATTTTATAGTTATATATGCATATGTATGTATGTCTGTGTATTATCACTCTGAGATTGTAAAATAGTGAATGATATGTTTGTATATAAATTTACACATATATGTACACATATATATGAAACTATAACTTATAAGGCAGTTCTGATCTTTGTTGTTAGAACTTATATATGTATATGTGTATGTGTGTATATGTATATATATATATATATATTTACTTCTATACATCTAAAATACTGATATGACTATAGATCTATAGATGTATCTATATGGTAGTATATGTATACATATGAGCGTGTATATCTGGAATATTTATTAATTTTAGTACATGACATTATGAACTGATAGATAGAAAATTTTAATTACTTACTATGAGTATTATAGTATCCAACTCTTCCTGATTCTGTGACAAGATCCATGCAGTCATGAAGAGTTGGACATTAATGAATGAACAGCAACGTGATTATTATCTTAAAAAAAAATAGGGAATCCCCAAACTTTGTGACTTTTTAAAGGTATTGCCATTGAAATAGTAAATTAAAATCCCAACAGTTTAAACTCTACTAAGGCTTTTGGGAAAATAGGGGGGGGGAAGGAGGAGAGAGAGGAAGGGACAGAAAAAAAATGGAGAAAGAGGGAAGGGCAAAGAGGGGAAAGAGAAGGAGAGAGACAGAAAGGAAAGGAGAGGGAATGGAATGGGAGAAGGAAAGAGAGAGAGAAAGGAGAGAGAGAGGGAGAGGAAGGGAGGGAGGTGCCACTATGATACATCCTGGCTATACCCAAGTAATGCAACATACCCCCTTCCACTTCATCTATTGCTCCTCTATATGTGTTGTCTTCCCATTTTAACATCTTTGGTCTTGAATGCACTGGCTGTCTTGCTTGATTTCGTTGGCATGTTTGGTCCTTAGCATAGTGTATGGCACAGTCTGCACATTTCTTATTAGTTGATTCATTGTTTCAAAGAGTTTCTAAGCACAGTGAGATTAAGTTACTTGCCAATGAATAATCCAGCTAGTACACCAGTCAAGATTTGAATTTAGGTCTTCCTGACCCTGAGAAGGACCTGCTATCTTCTCTGCCATAGTTCTCATGTATATATATTTATCTATGCATATTTGTATGAATGAAATAGCTGTAAGTATTTATTAATTCATGGAATAGAAATAACTAAATGGCCACATACATCTTTCATTCAAATGTTCATGTTTTAAAAATAAGATTATCGACCTATCTTTGTGAAAAATTATATTTATTCATGTATTTAATCATTTTCAATCTACAGATGTAAAAGGGTCATAATTATACATTTTTGTACATGTATAAAATAGTTGTGAGTCTTGAATGAAATGCTATTTATGAAGCACTTTGCAATCTTTAAAGCATTATATAATGGCAACTATATTTATTAGGAAATGCAAAACTCATATGATGTATTACAAAAGTAATATAGCTAATGATTGCCACTGGATATAATTGTATAATAATCTTTAATGTTTTTAAATTTTGTTTATAAATTTGAATTACATAGCAGGTTTTAACACTTTAAAGATACACTAATTCCCTTTTTAAAAAAGGCATTTTCTTTCTAGCATGAATGAACTATAAGAACTGTCTTTTGAAGATATCTAAGAAAAGCATATGGAAGACATGTTGAAAGAGTGGAAATAATATCTGAATGACAGGGAACATCGAAAATCACCATGCTGTTCTTACTTTTTCGAAATATGTTATTATCCACATTTTGCAGAATAATAGAATGTATTCAGGCAATTTTTCTGCAACAAATGTCAAAAAAGGAAGAAGCCCATATAAATCACGATGTTGCAGAGTGATGCTCTGTGTCCTCCCTAGAAACATTGTATTTTTGTTTGAAATGCGTAAATTCAGCAGAAAATCAGCTCTCCCTAGGGACCCCAGATGAAGAGTCCCCAAGGGCTGAATTCTGTTACCATGCTTTGCAATATATACAAGAAGGTGCTTACAAAGCCACTGTGCTTGGTATAGAGGTTAGTTGGCTTCTTCTGGCAGCATCCTTTGTGTGTGTGAATGTGTGTGTGGTGTGAAAGAGAGAAAGTGAGGGGGGGAGGGAGGGAGGAGAGAGAGAGAGAGAGAAAGAGAGAGAGAGAGAGAGAGAGAGAGAGAGAGAAAAGGGGGAACAAGGGGAGGGGAAGGGAGAGGGAGGGGGTGAGGTGGAGAGAGGAAGGAGATAAAAGGAGGGAGAGGAAGAAGGGGAAAGATGGGAGAGAGGGAGGAAGAGAGAGAAAGAGAGAGGAAGGAGAGGAGGAGAGGGTAGAAAGGAAAAATTACTACTTTTGTGATATCTAGGTCACTTACAGCCAAGAGAAAAACCTGAAGCTTAACCTGAAAATGAACTGGTCATGAATGATTCTTTGATGATCCCTCACTTAATATAGAGTTAATCTGGCTTCTTAGAAAGCAACTTTCTATGACAGTAGCAGTATGTCCAGTTTCAAATTACCATTATGTTTGGAACATAATCTTTTTACTTTCCAAGTAACCTCTTCAAGCTCAAGCTCACTTATCACCATGCTTTACTTTAGACTAAATCACAAAATATATTTCATTTGAGTTCTGTGTTTTGAAATTACAGTTCTGTTGCTTATTAGTTTTACACACAAATGGCTTAACCTTACTGAATGTTTGTTCTTTTCATCTGTAAAATGGGAATAAATATATGTAAATGGCTTAACCTTATTGAACTTTTTTTTATCTATAAAAAGGAATACACATTTTTATATTTACTATAGGGTTGTTACGGGCAAAGTGCTTTGTAAAACCCCACATTGCTATATATACATGTGGGCTATCACAATTCAGCTACTTCAGAGTAATCTAGGGTCATGGTATTGCTGAAAATAGCAGTCATTCACAGCTGATCATTTCACAGTGTTGTGCGTTTCACTTTGCTTCAATTCACAGAATTTCCAGGTTTTTCTGAGAGCATCCTGCTTATTATTTTCTTATAAAAATAATATTCCATCATAACCATTTACTACAGTGTATCCAGTCTTTGTCCAATTGATGAGCATTTCCTTTATCTAGCATTTATTTGAAATCTATTTGACAGATATTGGCTTGTACTATCCCTTTTTAAGTGTACATTGCCTTGCTAACTAGATTTTAAGCCCCTTGAAGACAGTTCCTCTCTTTTATCTTCCTGTATTGAGAACAAATAGTATTGGCCCTGATCCTATTAACATTAATAGCTTGTATTTTTGCAAGATTTCCCAAGTACTTTTGTCAACTCATTTAATCTGCATAACAACCAAATGAAGAAGTTAGAGTACAAAGAATTACTACCATTTTATACACAAAAAAAATTAGGGTTAAGAGAGGTTAAGTGATATTTCCAAGATGGCTGTGTACTAGAATACAGATTCTTGACCTCTAGCCCAGTATTCATTCATTTGTACTCTACAATCATTTATTGGGATATACTAATGATGATGATGATAATGATTATGGTGATTACAATGATGATGAAGAACATGTTTTCTCCACTTTTACATATTAGGCCTAACAGACTTCCTTTACACACTGAAGTTCACTTTTTTTGGATTTATTGTTTTAAAAAGTCATTTCCCCCCTTCCTTGTTTGCTATAGTTTAGAAAGCTCTACACTATTCATATTTGTTCTGACTTTCCCATAAGACATTTTGCAAAAATAAAGAAAGAAAAGATAAGTGAAGTACATCATAAAAATTGTAGGAGAGTCATTATTTTGGATTTAGTGTCTTATACTCAAAATCTTTACTAGAAATTTCTCTTTAAAGTATTTGCCACTTTTCTGCCTAAGGGTAAGCAGAATCTTGTAAATAGACTTCTTTCTTTCTTCTTCATGTATTACAAACTAGCAGGAGAGCCTCATCTTGTCTGACTGCTTCTATTCCTAAAGCAGACTAGAAGTCTAGGTTGACAATTTCAGGTAGTAGGTGGGATTCAGAACCTTGAAACTTTTTTCTTCCTCACCAAAGTGTTGTCATTATGATCTATTTCCCTGGATGAGCTATATCTGACTTGTTTCAATTTGCTCTAGCTATACATACTATTAAGGCTTAGTAAGTCGTACTTGAAAATATTTTCAGTGAGTACTCCATTGTGAAATAAGAGGTAAGACTTTCAATTTTTCCCTAGGATTACATATTTTAATATGTCCCTTGATATTTTTAGTGGTCCATTTTGCAATCTAAAAGAATGTTCTGTTTTTTCATTATATGGAAAAGAGAGCTACATTAACATTTTAAGAAATGTTTTTCAGGTCACACTGACCCATGCATTTTGATTTTGCATCTAGAGGCTGGGAAATAAAAAAAATAAAAACATCAGAAAAGGGAAAAATAAACCTTAAGTTAGAAACCTTCAGGAGAAAAGGGAGCCATTATGTGTTTTTTGTTTCTTTATTTCTCTTGGTATAATGCCAAGTGCTATCAAGATTCTTGAGAACGAATATTTTCTGTTTGTTTTTGCCATTTTATCCTGTCTTTCAGTCCTGTTTAATTCCATCTCAGTCACCCAGGAGCACCGTTGCTTGTTGTTATACTGATAGCATTTGTCTAGTCATTGGCTCTGGAAAATAGAAATTAATACAGGATATTGAGCTTTTATTTTCTGCATGATAGAATATAACATGGCCTTAGGATTTCCATCCTCAGACTGCCAAAGTGCTATTCTCTGGGTGTGTGAACTACAAAGATAAATGAAGTTACACCTAAGGACAGGCTAGTACAGTAAATAACACTACTGTCTTATTCACAATAGCCCCAGTCTGATGTGTGAGTACATTTCTTGGTGGAATAGGATTAATATTTAATGGATGTTCTTTCTGTTTAAAACAGGATAATCTCTGACAGATGGTAGTTTTAAATGAGAACATTACAATAATTCAGATTGGACTGAGCACATTTTATCTTTGTGCTTTACCAAAAAAAAAAAAGAAACAAAATAATGAATGTGACATTTTTTATATAAGAATTGTCCCTAATTATAAGTCACACATGGCCAAAATTTCCAGAGACCAACCCTATTGTTGTTGGGTTTTTCCCATATGATTCTATATCCAAATATTTCCTTGAGGAAATTGAATTATTACAAAAACATTTTAAATAGCCATCAAATTATAAATATGTGATTATAAAAAAGAATATTTTTTAAAAGAAATGTGTATTGATGAGGTATTTTATATTACCTATATTATTTTTACTCACGGGATTTAAATGTCATTCATCTTTCATAACTGTCTTCAAAATGAATGTTTTGGGAGAGATGTTGAATCAATTTTATTTTGCTGAGACGTGTTGTTGACCTAAGATTTAAAGGGCAAATTGGGCACTCATCATTGCAGTCAGAATGCACTGGCCTGCAAGGAAAGGTCATCTTTCTCTTTCTCTTCACTATAGAGATCTATTAGTGAAAGCTAGCGAATGTCTGATGTGCTATAAACTCAATGCATATTTAGGCTCTCTCATTATGTTTAGAGCACAGCTATAAAAACATGCAGCAGGAAATTCTGCTGATGGATGGGTGTCATTGCTTAAATGAAAGCTTTGAATCACAAATGTGTGTGCAAGTAGTTATTTGCTTCCATTTGTAAAATACCACTCTAAGTATGTATTCAGATTGAATAATGTCCATGGTACTGAAAGAATGCTTAAAAGTACTTTGTATCAGACTAAATAGAAGTAGACATGGTGGCTGCATAGAGTATCAAACCTGTATCTTTGAACATGGCAATCTTGACCTTTTATTTAGGGAAAATGTTTTTAAAGTTTTTCAAATCTTATGAATGTGTTCAATGGAAGAGACGTTTTACTCAAATCAACCTTTAAAGACAATTTTGGTGGTCAAAGGCTAGTTGAAGATGCAGATTGGTTTTTTTTTATTCTTTATTTTACTTTTGATAAAAATGAAAGCTAAAGTTGTCTATATACATATATATCTATTAATTTATTGTTAAATGTATAGCTGTTTTAAAAAGTAAAAAATAACCAATTTTTTTGTTTGTTAGCTTCAAAAATAACAAGCTGAAATAAGATATTTTTTGTGATTGTTCTTGCTTTTATAACTTTTAAAGAGACAAGGATAACTTTCCACCTACTAAAAGCTTAAATGTCCTGTTTTCCCCCTATCTATTGCTTCTTATTATAATTATTTGGTTATGATTTATATGAATTCTTTTGTCTTTTCTACTCCAGTTAACATGTAGCCATTACCATGAGAAACACTAACTATTAAGGTGAGCCATTTCCAAATTCTAAGTTGTTTGCCTTTAATTGCTTTTCCTAAGAAGAAAAAAAAACTTATTTCACAAGATGGTTTAATTATTATATCATTATACATGACATCTCCTAACCTAGTAACATGATTACTTTACCTGTTTTACACAAAACTTGGAGTTTGCAAAGAAGAATCTATGATAAATAAGAGTATTGGATTAGGCTATATAGCACATCCTACCTCAGAGAAAATCTTTTCCTTGTGATCTTGTGAATGATAGTAAATTTATTCCAGCTCAATTGTTCTGAATCTACTACTGGATCATCACTTTCAGGGGAAAAGACCAAGGACATATATGTACATCTATTATTTCAACTGAATGTATAGATTGTCAAATGCATATATTTATTTACATTTAATATAAAACATACTTCTTTTTTAGTTTTTCTTTTTATTTGAAAATTACTTGCAAAAAATGTATTACATCTGCCTGTGAAGAGTTTTTTAGAAAAATATGTCTAAAATGGGATGATGAGATTTTCAAAATGGAAGAAGTTTCTTCCTTCAAGATCTTCTTCCCATTTCAAAATAGGAAGCTAAGTTAAGGAAAACTCTGTAATCACTGTAGCCGTTGTTGTTTGAAACTTCTGACTACCATTGGACACACCTTTCTGTCATAGCCTTTTCTGAGCTGCTATCCATTATCTTTCCTACTCTTCTGCTGTCCTTAGTACAATGCAGCGCTTTTCTTTCCACCTTCTCTTTTGTTTAACAAGTTCATGTGGGTTAATTCCAAAGACCCTGATATGCTTTTTGGATGACATGGTAATTCTTCTCTCTTCTTCCAGGCTCAGTGGGAAATGGAAGGAGGGATATATCTCCCAATAGACTTTGTCATTTTTGACAATGTTTGCCCTTGAGATTTTCATCACTATATCATGTTTGGGGTGTTACCATGGCAGATTAGGATGAACACATTGACAAAAATAACAACATCTTCGAAGTCAAAGTCCTAGTTTCCTAGTCCCAGCCTTGTGAGTAAGTAGCTATGAGATGAAAGGCAAATACTTTAATTCTAGACATGAATTTTTTTATCTGTAAAACGAAAACCATGTTCTAGATCAACTCCATGGTTCCTTTTATGTCTGAAATTTTCTGATTCTCTAGTTTCTGCCACTTATTTTGATGTATTTTCAGGCAGACTCTGGCATTTGGGATTCTATTTGGATATTACAAACACCCATGAAACTCTTGCTCTATTTCACATAGTTGTACAAGTATTTTATGGGAGTGATTATATTTTCTCCCAACTTATTAAGTTCTGGTCAGGGATAGGTGACTTTTTATTGTCCTACTTCCTTGTGGACAAGGACAGGTATCTAGTTAAGTGCTTGAGTGGCTAGTTTCACTTTCAGGTCACTCTGGGGACTTTAGTTCTTTGAGCTAGCTATTATAAAGCCTGGCTGATGAAGTTGCTGCTTCATCTTCCCCCTAAGGTACTGAACACTAGGTAGCCAGAGAGGCAAAGTCTAAGTATTCAATAAGTCACTAAACATTTATTAAGCATCCATTAGTGCTACACACTGTATACAAAGTTGAAGATCCAAAGAAAGTAAAAAAACAGCCCCTGTTCTCAAGGAGCTGCGTCTAATGGGCAAGACAACATGAAAACACCTAAGGACAAACATGATATAGACAGGATAAACAAGAGGTAATTAATAAAGATAATATAGTTTTTTATCATAAGTTTGTATTGACAGAACATATGCTTGGGTAATTTTTTACAACACTGTCCCTTGTACTCACTTCTGTTGTGACTTTTCCCTTCCCTCCCTCCACCCCCGCCCCTAGATGGCAAGCAGTCTTATACATTTTAAATATGTTACAGTATATCCTAGATACAATATATGTGTGAAGAACCGAAGAGTTCTCTTGTAGCATAGGAAGAATGGATTCAGAAGGTAAAAATAGCCTGGGAAGAAAAACAAAAATGCAAACAGTTTACACTTTTTTCCCAGTGTTCCTTCTCTGGGTGTAGCTGATTCTGTCCATTAATCAATTGGAACTGAATTGGATCTTCTCTTTGTTGAAGAAATCCACTTCCATCAGAATACATTCTCATAACAGTATTGTTGTTGAAGTGTATAATGATCTCCTGGTTCTGCTCATTTCATTCATCATCAGTTCATGTAAGTCTCTCCAAGCTTCTCTGTATTCATCCTGTTGGTCATTTCTTACAGAACAATAATATTCCATAACATTCATATGCCACAATTTACCCAACCATTCTCCAATTGATGGGCATCCATTCATTTTCCAGTTTCTAGCCACTACAAACAGGGCTATCACAAACATTTTGGCACATACAGGTCCCTTTCCCTTCTTTAGTATTTCTTTGGGATATAAGCCCCATAACAGTACTACTGGATCAAAGGGTATGCATAGTTTGATAAATTTTTGGGCATAATTCCAGATTACTCTGCAGAATGACTAGATTCGTTTACAACTCCTCCAACATCATCAGTGTCCCAGTTTTCCCGCATCCCCTCCAACATTCATCATTATTTTTTCCTGTCATCTTAGCCAGTCTGACAGGTGTGTAGTGGTATCTCAGAGTTGTCTTAATTTGTATTTCTCTGATCAATAGTGATTTGGAACACTCTTTCATATGCGTGGAAATAGTTTCAATTTCATCATCTGAAAATTGTCTGTTCATATCCTTTGACCATTTATCAATTGGAGAATGTCTTGATTTCTTTTTTCTATTTTTAATAGCTTTTTATTTACAAGTTATATGCATGGGTAATTTTATAGTGCTGACAATTGCCAATCTTTTGTTCCCATTTTTCCCCTCCTTTCCCCTACCCCCTCCCCTAGATGGTAGGATGACCAATACATGTTAAATATAGTAAAGTATAAATTAAATACAAAATAAGTATACATGTCCAAACCGTTATTTTGCTGCACAAAAAGAATCAGACTCTGAAATATTGTACAATTAGCCTGTGAAGGAAATAAAAAAATTCAGGCAGGCAAAAATATAGGGATTGGCAATTCAATGTAATGATTCTTAGTCATCTCCCAGAGTTCTTTCACTGGGGTATAGCTGGTTCAGTTCATTATTGCTTCATTAGAACTGATTTGGTTCAACTCATTGCTGAAAATGGCCAGGTCCATCAGAATTGATCATTATATAGTATTGTTGTTGAAGTATATAATGATCTCCTGGTCCTGCTCATTTCACTCACCATCAGTTTGTGTAAGTCTCTCCAGGCCTTTCTGAAATCATCCTGTTGGTCATTTCTTACCAAATAATAATATTCCATAATATTCATATACCACAGTTTATTCAGCCATTCTTCAATTGATGGACATCCACTCAGTTTCCAGTTTCTGGCCCTACAAAGAGGGCTGGAATGGCTTGATTTCTTATAAGAGTTCTGTGTATTTTAGAAATGAGGGCTTTATCAGAATCTTTAACTGTAAAAATGTTTTCCCAGTTTGTTGCTTCCTAAAGGGAATAGTTTTAAGAAGGATTAGGAAAGTTTCCCCCAAAGAAGAAATTTAGCTTGGATTCAAGGAACCCAAATAAACTGGGAGGCAGAGATGAAGAGGAGAAATATTCCAGGTATGACAAATAGCAATAAAGATGGCCAGAATCTGACGATTGGCTTTTGGAACTACAAGGAGACCAGCATCATTAAATCTTTGATTAGGTGAGGGTGAGTAATGTGTAGAAATACTGGAAAAAAATAGAGGGCCCAGGTATGAACGGCTTTTCATGCAAAATAGAACATATATTTGTACCAGAGTGATAGGAAGACTAAGGTTGTGTGTGTGGTGTGTGTGTGTGTGTGTGTGTGTGTGTGTGTGTGTGTGTAGGTTGAGAGGTGGGAGAGATGACATGGGTCAGATTTGGATTTTAGGGGAGATAGGAACTTGAAATAAGGAAAACAATCAAAAGGGTATTGAAAAATTCCACGCATGAAGTAATAGAACCCCACACCAGAGTGACAGCCATATCAGAGTGACAGAATTTGACAGTAGGTTGGATATGGATAGGGGAAGTTAGAAATCAAGGATGACTTGGGAGATTAGGTGACTGGAGGATGGTGGTACACTTGACAGTAATAAAAAAGGTTTTAGGAGGAAGAGGAGATGATGACATCATTTTAAGATATGAATTTAAGATATCTATGGGGACATCCAGTATGAGAGGTCTAATAGTCTGAAATGTTAGTCTAAAGGTTAGGATCATTGAAACTGAGACCTCATATCTCTTGGAAAAGTGGAGTTGTATGTATCTTTGGTATCTCAAAAAAAGATGATAAATGTTCCCTGAATTCTATAAATAGGTATCTCAAGAGAATATGCTTCCCCAGATAAGTTTTTACACCTAAATGTGAAAAAACAAATTTCTGTGCTTAAAAAAATCTCTTGAAATTAAATGTTCCTGAACTTAAAAACAAAAACAAAATCTGATTCAGTGTAATTTGTTATTTTTTCTTCCCTCTCATATATGTAATACCATATTTGAAGGCTTCAAGAAATATTTCATAAATGGAAAGATATATTTATTTGTAAACCTTTGAATATAATGGTTTAATATCTTTTTAAAAATACAATTAAAGGTGAGAGAGGAATGTCCCGAGAGAAGGAGAAGTAGAATGAAGGTAATTATCTCACAGAAAAGAGTCCAAAAATGCTTTTTATAATACAGGAGAAATAGGAGATTCAGTGGGAGTAAGGCAGGCAGTAGTTAATGAGCTCATATAGGGTCTCACAACTTGTAAAATATTAGTGAGTCCTATCTATTTGCTTTTCAATGTCTGTTAAATATGTCCACTGTTCTTCATGCCTACTTCTACATCATTATCTCCTATATTATTGCAATATCCTTCCATCAGGACTTCTGACTTTGCAATATTATCCTAGTGAAAGAATTTTCTTCTTTATCAATAGATTTGGTTAGGTCTCTCATCTCTATTCTTCCATTCCTCCCTATTTATCTGACAAATAATATCAAAATTCTTTTAGACTGACATTATAGGACCTTTATTATCTCATAGCACCATGAATCTCTAGTCATACTTATAATGAGGAGGAGAATCCAATTATAAGGAAAAAATTGGTAATAAGCTTCATTCCAAAATGAAATATGTGATAGTGGGATCCCCATGATGAAAATCTTTGAGCAAAGATGAGATTATTCCATTTAAGGAATGTTGTTGAAGGTATTCTTTTTTAGGTTTGGTTTGGGTGAGATGGTCTTAATGTTCTCTTCTAAGTAAGATTCTAAGTAAAGTGGTGCCCTCTATATTCTTTACACTCCAGTAGTGTTGAGATAATCATGGAATCCCACATTTGCTTCAAACTTTCTCACCTTCTTGTCTTTTACTGATGTTCACTATGTGTGAAAAGCCTCCTACCTGTTTTATTGAAGTCAACTTAATCATCAAAAGGCAATTAAAATACCAGGTCATATAGGAAATCTCTGATTCACTCCCCAAACAGGGATTCCTTTACCCCAAAACATTACACATTTCTAATATTCTTATAAATCATTCTAGATGAGTTTTATTTCTTTGTCATATATTTGACTCCATTTAAATTCCAGCAAAGCAGGAACAGTCTCATCTAAACTTGGTGCTTTCCCTTACACCAAAATAGTATATTACACAGTGATCTGCACAGACTATGACATAAATAATGGGGATTTCAATAGCACAGTAGAAAGAACACCAGGGTTGGAGTCAGGAAGACATGAGTTCAAATCCGGACCCAGGCATTTCTTTGCTTATGTAGCTCTAGTGCATAAGAGTCACTTAATAAATACTTATTCTCTTTCCTTTTTCCTTCTTTGAATTGAATGACTTGATTAAATTGGGACTCAAAAAATTTTATGGGGACCATGATTGGTAGTCTGAAAATGGGCTTGCAGTCAGGTTTTATACAACTTTGAGGATGAGACTAAGAATTTTGAGGAGAGTAGTAACATGATCAGAAGTGTGCATTACTCTGGAAGATTACTCTGATGTTGGCATAAAGGTCTGAAGCCAGATACACACATATGTATATATGTATACACAACCCATATATATATATATATATACATATATAAATATATTATGTATACATATATACATATTTATATACACATGTCTATATTAGGAGAGTGACATAAATATGAGAGGAAATAAAAGCTTGAAATAGTCAAGAAAAGGAAAGAGGAGTTAATAGTGATACCATTTATTATGAAAGTAGAATCAATTGGTTTCTGATTGCCTCTGGTGGATGAAGAAGTGAGAAGAATTAAAGCTGGTTCTGAGATTTTAGAGCCTGATTGTATCAGAGAATAATTGTTCATTTAATAGAAATACAGCAGTTAGGGACAAAGGAAGGATTTTTTTTTGAGAGGTGAGAAATGAAGATACATTTATTTTCATATTTTCCAGTATACATTTTATATGATGTTAGACATCTAATATTTATTAAGCACCTACTCTTTGCTATGCATCATTCTAAGCATTGGATAAGACGTGTATTTTCTTAAATGACCCACTAGGACATATGGCTTATATGTACATTGTAGTGATCAGTTAAATTTGTGGGCATAAAAGGAAAATGTGCTTATGAAACTGTTAAAAATTCTAACTTTTTAAAGAGTAGAAACACAAAACAGAAATCACAAGTTCCTGTTTTGTTTTACACTTTTATAATTCAAAAAGCTTAAAATGTATTTAAATTCTTATAGTAATATCATACAACTGTTAAAAATAGAAGTCTGTCATGGAGATGCTGGCACAATGCTCCCCATCGCCCTACAGATAGGTCTGTTAGATCATGAATAATAGAACTTGTTTTCTCAGTTTTCTGTGGCAGTGTGTTCTAGGCAGATTGCACCATTTATGGTTATGGGATATGGATAGTCGTTCTGTGGTTGTATAGGATTTGTCCATTCTGAAGCTTCCAGAGTTATATGATTTTTTTTTAGCATTCTGATATTATATTACAAAAAAGATCTCACAATTTCTACTTTCTCTTTTTATGTTGTATTTTATTTTTAAAAAATAGACATTGATAAACCACTAGGAAAAAAATCATATTATGTATGTTTTTATATCAGTAAATCTTTTCCTCAAAAATCAGAAATTTAAAAATCGACTGCTGAACATGAAATGAACTATGCATGTCAGTACATAGCAATGCCAAATTTGCTGTTTGACAAGTTGTATTTCCCTCTGGCTTCTTTTCAGTTAAAAGAGGGACAGAATGAGATTTTTGTACAATGCTACTTGCTTGGTAAGAGTTAGTATATACCTCCTTCTGAGTTACCAGCTGTTGCAGTATGTTCAAGAAGTATCCATGATTCCTTCCCTGTGGCTTTACCAGGTGCTACAATGCCTGAAGGAGTTAAACATGGCACTAACTTTTACAGATGTCATCATTGTAATCCACATGTAAAGAACTCCATTGATTAAAACTTTGGGTGAATAATAGATCAGTAATTAAACTTAATGTCAATCTAGAGTGAATTGACTAACAGTCTGTATTTTTCCTTTTAAGTTTAAATGAATAAAATGCATACTTTTACATGATTTTTTTTTACAATTTTGCCTTCTTTTAAGGTCCAGATTCTAAAGTAGCTCATTTTTCTGTTTATGTTTTTCTAACAAATACTTTATGATTTTTCTTTATTTTATAAGAGTATTTAATCAAAGTTATTTTATCACCCTATAATGAGACTGAAGCAGTCATAGTGAAATGGTCAGAGAGGAAACCATTCATTTAGGTCTCAGATATATACTAGTTATTTAACTCTGGGCAAGCCATTTAGCTTTTTGGTGCCATAGGCTTTGAATTCCATAAAAAATATATATTAGTTGCAGACTAGATGCATATTTGCAGTGATGGAAAGAGATGTCTTTTATATGTATGAAATCTTAATTCTTGTTGATTACATATAAGCATACGTAAATATATACATATATATATATATACATATATATATACACACACACACACACACACACACACACACACAAACATATTTATAATGATATGTGTATATATATGGTAGAACCTTCCAAGCTTGTATTGATCTGATCAGCCACAGTCATATTGTACCTTGACTCCAACATATTGATGTCATTTTAGTCTTTTTTGAGAATGAAAAACAACAACCAATTAATGTCTGTATATCTAGAAGAAATAGAGAAGCAAGGGGCAAAAACAAATTAGCCTAGAGATAGGGACAGAAATAATTTTTGTTAGACATAAAGAATAATTTCACTGATTTCAGATTGTAATAACTCATTATGACATATAGGCCATTCTGTGTTCAAAGATAATGTTAATGGAATAAAATATCTAGATAATTCTACCATTCCGGAAAAGCTTCCAGATTGGTCCAGATTGTATGAATGTTATCCCAGGGCTAAACTTAAGTTTATTATCAAGTAGGCTAAGGATAATGAACTTTTTCTTTGTAATAACACTCAACGGCCATTTCTCAAATTATCAATGCCTTTTTAATGTGTGTGGTTGTCAGTGACTAGGAAAGGTAAAACTACCATAAAAAAGACATTTAGAAACTTTGAAATACCAGCATATGAAGAATTCAGATCAAGGGCAAGTTCCTTAGCTTCCACCTAATGGCCATTATAATTTTTCCTGCATTCATATGCCTTTTTTCTAAATCATCAAACTTTACCCTCCTTTATCATTTTACTTGACAGTCAATTGTACTAGAAGAAATACTGAAGTAACTTTGATCTTAAAATAATTTTTGCCTAATAAAGAATTAAAACTTAACTTGAAAAACATATCCATTGTTTGACATTCTTTACCAATGAATAATCAATTTCTTCCAACCTAATAATTAAACAAATGTTGGTAATATCCCCATTATATTCTTACTTTAGTATCTAAAATATTATCTGGATACTACATTTCTTTTTCCAAGGTATGGTCCAAATAGAACTGATATTCATGTGCTATTTTAATTTCAGAACAATTACAGATTTATTTGATCTTTGGGACAGTTTCTATTGCTAATTTATAATTTTTCTGAAAATCAAGGTATTAAAGGTATTGTCATAAGGTGGCAGTATGTTTCAGTGATAACTGTTGGTAGAAAATCTTGAAATTTCAGTCTTGCTTGCTCCAAGTGGCTCCTTAGCCAATGGCTAGGTGTGGCTATTGCAACACTCTTCTTAAGGACATTTTAAGGAAAATTGAACAGCTCTCTTTTGAGGGATATAGTCAGTTCTCAAAAAGAAATTCATTATTTCTGTGTCATCTGACATGGCATGTGTTTAATTATTTATTACAAGACATGCTCTTCTCCCTTGTCATCTCTCCCCCCCCCCCCCCCCCCCCCCCCCCCCCCCCCCCCCCCCCGCCACACACACACATACTTGAGAAGAAAGAGCTATATAAATGTCTTTAATATAGTTTGGCCTGTTTCATATTCTACTTCCGTTTGCATATTCTACATTCTCATGAAACCAGTTTTTATATATATTATCCTCTATTTATTTTAATTTACCCATTCTGTGCAACAAGTCTAGTCTAGCCTATACTTGTTGTATAGTTCTCTTACATCTTGGCTTGTTGAATTATTTTTATCCCTTCAAGGTCCTATTCAAGTGTTAAGCCTTCTCTCATTTCTTCAGGTTGAAGTTCTTCCTCTTTTCTCAAACCTCTCATGCTATTTGCTTTGACTCTTTGGATGGAATTAAAATATTCTAACTTGTATTATGGTTACATAATTCACTTTCTCCCCTACCAAATAAAAGATTCATTGGGGGTCGAGACTAGGATATTTTCCATCTTTTCATGCTCTGTGTATGACATAGAACTTTATACATAGCATCCAATTAATGAAAGGTTGGTATATTTAATGAGATAACTATTTTCTCAATTCAGATTCTTTTTGGTTCAAAAATTACATGTAGAAAACACAAATATTCCATTTCAATGGAAATTGGAAAACAGGATTAAAATGGTAAGAATAATTTAAAATTTTAATTTCAAATTAGTAATTTGACCAGAATACTTATTTTAATAGAGAAATAAGATTATTTCAAATGACAATAATACATTGATTATACAGTATTTGTATTTAAAGAAATTTTTGTCTTCACATATTGTATTAATTTTTCCTTATCTTGCCATTCTAAAAAAGGAAAAGAAATTCATATATGAATATGTATCATAATTTGGCAGTATTTCTACTATTAGAACAAATATCTGGTCTTTCATTAGAATCTGAAAATTAGTTTAAAACCTACTTTCATACTAATTATATAGTTCACTAAGAAGATAAGTAGTTTTCTTTTAAATAAATTATTCTTTAAAGAGAGCTTCTCTGATATTACAATGTGGTTTTTTCAAACCTATCTCAGAGTTATTGTGATAAATTTTCTTTTCAGTTTTAATATTATATCTTTAGATCTGATAGGAAACAGAATCCATCTAGTCAAAGTCTTCATTTTTACTGATGAGGAACTGCATGACAGACTATGAAGTCATTTGCCAAGGGTCATGAAATTGGGATTTGAGGCAGGATTTGCACATACTTCTTCCTGATTCCTTATCTACTTTGGTTTGCTTTCTCAAAATGGACTTATAAATCATGGGATTATATAATAAGGCTTAATTTGATCTATTGTGGTGGAATCAGCAAGCATAGACACAACTTATAAGATTTTATAGAGAGGGAAAAATGCAGATTTAAGATAATGTTCTTCTAGATATCTATTCACTTTCAGTCATTGGGATGAGGCACAAAGAGTCATGTTTACACCAGTGAAGTTTTCTGAAGATGCCTCCAAACGCAACTACATTGTTTTGCCAACATGGTTATTTAATTGAATTTGAATATTGTTTATCTCCTTACAACAGTTCTTGCTGAAAATCTCCACACTTACAGTAAATACAATCATTTGTCAGCAGAAAACTTTGGTCTTTTTCCTCCCTAACAAATAGAAATGACAGTTTAGTGAAGACCTGACTTGGCTATCTCCCCTGCTTTCTTAGTCTTGGTTTTAATGGATTTTACTGCAGTATACCTCATTGCTCTCTATAGCCATGATGCTATTAATCTCAGTATCCCAACCTTTTCTTCTGAGGTTTTGAGATTGTTGAGCTCATTTGGTATCCATGACTTTCTCTAAGTCTAGATGAAGAGTTATCCCTTTTCCTTTCAAGGGCTAATTCATTTAACTATTTCTTAATTAGTACTCCTACTTTACTTTTCCAGGGACTTGTTTCTATAACTTGTTTCTTTGTTATCTCATTTACTTTTTTCCCCCTAAAACATGATCTCTCTTATCCTGAAAATATAGGGTTTTAAAAAAGATTTTTTCTGTTCCTCTGTCATGATAATTTTTTGTATTTTGCTAAACTGATCATATCATCAAATGTCTAGAAGGAATCTTTGGTGTTGTCTTGTCTATGTCACCCTCAATACTAGAGCCTTCCTTTTCTTTCCTGAATCAGGAATTTTCTCTGACTGTAGCTTGGAAAAATGAACATCTCATCTGTCCTTCAAACAATCTTATCAATAAAAATTAAATACCTCTATTTGCATATTCTGTATTCTCATCAAACCAGATATTTACATACAGTATCATACACTATAATAAGTTCTGGGAATACAAAAAGAGGCAAAAAACATTTCCTGTCATGGAGGAGCTCATAATCCAGTTAGAGAATCAATATTCAAATAAATATCTACACACAAGCTATAAACTAGATAAATAGAAATAATTAACAGAGGAAAGGCACCAGAAGTAAAAAGGGTTGTGAAAACCTTGCTGTAAAGGTATTTTAGTTAGGATTTGAATGAAGCCATGGGAGATGAGGAAAGAGAGGATTGCATATATGAGGTACAATCAAAGAAAATATCTTCTTCAAGTAACAGAAAGGAGGTCAGTGTCACTGGAACAAAAAATAAATAGTGGACAATAAGATGTAACAGAAAATGTGTGTGTAGGGAGTTGGTATGAAAGAGTTTGGATCCCAAAGAATGAACTTTGTATTTGATCATGGATGTGATAGGGAATCATTACAGTTTATTGAGTCGGGGAGGGGGATGACTTTAAGAAAACCACTTTGCTGGCCAATTGGAGAATGTACTGGAGTGAAGAGAAAATCGAGGCAGATAGATCCTCAAATAATAGTCCAAGTTTGAAGGGTTATGGACCTTTTCCAGGGTGGAGGTAGTATCAGAGGGAAAAAAAGGAGCATATTTCAGAGATATCACAAAGATGAAATCACTTTTCTTAGGCAACAGATTGTATATGAGGAAAATTAATAGGAATCAAGGATGATACTTCTATTACTAAGATGACTGGAAAGGTGATGGAACCCTCGAAATCGGGGTCTTCAAACTACTGCCCGCGGGGCCAGATGCAGCAGCTGAGGACGATTATCCCCCTCACCCAGGGCTATGAACTTTCTTTATTTAAAGGCCCATACAACAAAGTTTTTGTTTTTACTATAGTCCATCCCTCCAACAGTCTGAGGGACAGTGAACTGGCCCCCTGTTTAAAAAGTTTGAGGACCCCTGCATGATAGGGAACTTTGGAGTGGTAGATGATTTATGGGGAAATATAATGAGTTCAGTTTAGAATATGTGGTGTTTCAGATGTCTAGTGGATAGCTTGAGATATCTGAAAGCCAATTGTAGATATGAGACTGGACTTCATGAATTATAGTGGAGAGATCCATCCATCAGTTTGTAGTCAGATGACCTGGATTCAAATCCTGCTTCTAACCATTGCTAGTTATGTATATGGCCATGAGTAAGTAGCTCTGAACCTCAGTAAAGAGACAAAAATCATATCCCCTCTATAAAAGGGATTTAATTATATACTGTCTTACTTATCAAGTATTTTTCCTTTAAATGCATGTTGTAACCCTGGAATTAGAATACAATGTGAGTTTTGTAATCATCACCATAATTATGGTTTATTGTATTTTTCATGAGATGAGGTACAATATCTTCTAAGTATTAGAGTAAAAAACCCAAACTCATCTCAATGAATATAATCACAGAATACCCTTTTATCTGCTCTCTTCATCATTATTTTTCTCTTCAACAACCTTTCCCTCTCATTCTTCACCATTAGTAATTTCTATGATGCATGTTTTACTCCTATTTGGGGAAATAAAGTATTTTTTTACAATTTCCATGACCATTTCAAAAGCTTAAGATTTTATGTCTAATTAATGTCATGAACAAAGTATGAAAAAGCCATACCCTTCATTTATGCTTCATATTTTGATATTATGGATTTTAAATATAGTAGAGGAATGTAACATATTTATATGTGTATATATATATGTATATAATCATAGAAAGATCTAAACTACTTCCACAGAAACTTTGATCACAGAACTCTTTCAATATAAGGGGATTTTCATTGGAGGAAAATTGGTTTCTCTAGTCACAAAAATTTAATGAATTTAAACAGTACTGTATAGCAACTTGAAATATTAAAAAATGCTTTAAATTGAAAAATAATAATTAACTCAGCTATAATGATTTTAGGTTATTAAATTTGCCTGGGATATTGTTCTATAGTTTATCAAAATGAGTTTTAGAAAAAGAACTAATAATGAAAAAGAATAATAAAAATTTAGAGGGTTTATCAGCTGTAGAGATTTGTTTGTAGTAGTATCAAATAGTTTTTCAGAAATCATACAGTTTGACACAAGTCAAACAAGAATGATGTTATTATTCTATTGAGCTTTCTTTAGAGTTCACATAGGGATCAAGACATGCAACATAAAGCCTTTCTTTCTGTTAATAATTCTCATCCAAGAAATCCCTCATGAAAAAACAGTGTATTTTCTAGCTATTCAAAACAGTATGTTCTTTTGTTAGGTGTTAGTCAATACAATTATCTTTATATTCTAGTCAGTGTTTCTCATTCTCATGCACAGCATAATGGTACAAATATGTATGTGTTGTCATAATTTCCTAATTAGGAAAATCTTTGTACTTATCAACAAATTATTTCAAAAATCTCAAACATGCATCAGTTTATGTGTTTTAGCATAAAGTTTTATCATACATTTACTAAAATGAAAATTAAATAGTCTAGTCAGTAATACTGAAATCATCATTCCAAGTTTATTTCATATGATCAACTGCTAGGCAAAAAATTCATCTTATATCCAAGAAGACTTTTGATAATTGTATTATTTACATATTAATATAAATTTGTGTCTTTATAATTTTGAATTTATAAACATCACCATATGTCAATATGCAAGTCAAGAAAGTATTTTGTCAATTAATTTAACAATCCTCTATTAAACTATTATTTTATGGCTAGAATTAGGGTAGTTTTTTGAATGAAATAAAAGAATAAAAGGATAATATTTTTATTCATAAAGATCAATCCTTATGGGGAAGCAAAACAGAAATACTTGAACTAAATAAAAATAGTAGACAATATAGAATGAATTTCTAGACTAATGGCACATACTAACATAATCTAAGAACTCAAAAGAGGAAAAGATTATTGTGAACTGAGATTTATTGTGGGAAAGCTTAATAAGAAAAATGAGTTTTCACCTTTAGCCTTGAAGAAAGGGCAAAGTATTGGTTCTTTGAGAGGAGTAAGAGGGTATTTCAAGTGAAAAAATAAAATATGGACAAAAGCATAGAAATCAGAGGGAGCCTGGCAAGTTCAATGAATCCTCCCTTCCCCCAAATTACATGTGGATTGAGAATATTCCCTTTCCTCTTGGGATAGGACAATAATAGAACTTCAGGGTTGTAAAGAATGTTAAAGATGAAAACTAACTTTCTGTAAGAATATCCTCTCTACCTGAAAAAGATAATCATCAATCCATTCCCAAACATTGCCCATGAATAGGCTATTCTATCTTTGAATAATTGTAATTGTTGAATGGCCTTTCATATAGAGTGTACTTCTACTCAGTGGTATTACTTATGCTTTCAGGAGCAGTACTGAACAATTAAAGCCCTTCAAATACATGGAAGCCCTTTAAGTAACTGACAATAGTTGGGAGAATTGGATAATAAATGCAATGGCAGAAAAAGCGTCTGAAAATACTTTGACAGGCTGGAAAAAATGAATCATAACTAACAATGACATTGAAAGGAATAAACAATAACATGGATGACAGGATCATTAAATCAGAATACCAATAATTATTATCATTGTGACCATGGACACTTTACTTAGCCTCTTTGAAACTCAGTCTCCTCATCTGTAAAATTCAGATAATAATAGCTGTAGGAGGAGCCACAGGAGGTCATTATAGCCCTCATCTGAGATAATGCATGTAAAATACTTTGCAATCTTAAAGGGCAAGATAAGTGTTAACTATTGCTGTTGGCATCCTGATTCAATCTTTTGTATGAAATATTCACATCGTTGAAGACGATTTCCTAATCATATTATCCATGCTTTCATTAAAAGCATTGATAATAATGTTGAACAATATAGGACTTTACCGAAACACTCTTGTAAAAATAACCCTGCTTCTTAACAATCTATTAGTCACTACTCTTTCGATTCAATTATTCAACCAGTTTTAAATTCACCTAATCAAGTCTTTCACATTTTCATTTTTTCACAAAGATGTCATAGGACACTGCTGAATGCCTTGTTGAAATCTAGGTAAACTGATTATCCAGACAGACTATATGATTACCTTGATAAGAATTGTTCTCAGTGTACCTATGCTGGCTTATAATAATCGCTTCATCATTTTCTAAGTTCTCACAAGCTATCTTTTTTTTAAAAAAAATGTATTCTAGTATTTTTTTAGCAATCTACATCTAGTTTGCTAGTCTAAGCTATGAAATGCCTATTTTCTCCTCCTTTTTTAAAATCAATCACTTACTAATCTCCTGTTACAATGTTCAGTGTCAAATTTGGAGAAAATACCTCTGGAACTATCGTTGGTTACAAATAGAGACTACTGTAGTAAATGTTTAAAATGTTCTTTAGCGTAAATACATAAAAAAGGTTCTTTAGCACAATTGTTAACAATAGGATGAAAGTTCCTGCAAAATGGAATTATATAATACCTAATGTTGGGTTTCTCACTGAACACTTCTTCATTTGCCAGCTTCCCTCACAACAGAATGCCTAAGAACTTCAGGATCTGAGCCCCTCTCAAGCAGAGCTTCCCCCCCCACCTAGTTTCATGTAGGTTCATGCAAAAATCATCCTATTTCCTTTCTCCCACAGTTTTGAGGAGCCTTGTCTTGAGATGAATATTTCTGGAAGCCTGGTATGAGGACTCAGCTCTCTCTACAATTGTCCCTTAATGTTTGTGCTTTCCTAAATGGTTAGGAAATTTTAATCAAATATTTCAGCTTATTTCCCAACAGAGAAGCTGTCAGAAGATTTGTAATCTATTATACCTGGTTATAGTGTGTAGATTTCAATGGTTAAGTAGAAAACCCTGAGGTACTGCATAACTGAACAGTTATGTCATGAAATCTTGCAGTCATTTAATGTGTTTTGTAATTTTTGTTATGTTTTGTCCACATGCCAATGAAACTGGTAATTTTTATTTTCTGCTTTCTCCTAAATAATTCCCTCTTCTTCCTTCTCTCATTCGCTCTTTTTCCTTTATTGCCTAGCTTCTGCCCTCTGAACTCCAGTGAAAGTAACCCCCTGTCTTTCTAGTGAGACTATTCTACTTTTGCTTAATTTCTGCCTTCTACGAAACAGTAGATTTTGTCTTTTCCTTGCAATAAATATTCCTCCAAAATATACACCCATCAGTGAGAAGAGTGGACAAATACATAGAATGCATTGTTAGAGAGAAAACATGTGGCCAAGTCAGTACATGCATTTACTGAAGGACTCTTATATCCTTTCTCTTCACATGATGGACTCACATTATTTCCTTTTGGATTAAGTAGTGGCTAAGTGATTGAGTCTAGCACTATTCTGGGGCAAAAAAACAGAAGTGGGCTAGATTTATGTTGAGAATAATCCATGGTTAATGTTTAATATGGTGTGAGGGAGAAGATGACAATAGAGTAAATTGAATTGTTCGATTAGAGAATCCAGATTAGGAAGGTAAGACAGTAAAGTCACAACAGGAATGACAACCTGGAACAAAATTCAAGGGTACAGGTAACAGATAGTAACTGTGAAGATTAAGAAGAATAGGCTTAGGAAGCATGAGGCACAGAGAAAGTATGATAGGAATTTTAATTACAGGTATAGAAACTGAATCCCAGTCACTTGCCCTGTTAGTCAGATGTAGAATTTCTCTAGACTCCAAATCCAGTGCAGTTTTTCCTCTGCCATGCTATATATGCTTTTATTTTTCTCCCTCTAATTTAATTCTTTAATTTTTCATTTTTTTGTTCTTATTCGCTTCTCTTTCCCTCTCCCTCTTCTCTCCCTTTCCCTCTCCTTCCCTCTCTCTCTTTTTCTCCCTCTTTCTCCCTTCCATCCTGTCTCTCTATCTCTCTGATTATCTTTTCTTTTTATGTGTGTATATACACACATATATGTATATATAATACATACATATACATGTATGTATGTGTATTTTCTCCTCTTTCTGCTTTCTCCCTTTCCTGTGTCTTTCCTCTCTGCATCCTTTCTGATTGGTACCTTTCCCTAGAACACTGCTATATCAGTAGAGTTGTCTCATTTCTTTATGTAGGTAGCAATAATGATTTACTTTATATTCATGGTAAACTAATAAAATATATAGTAAATATTAGCAATAATTATGAACTGACATACAAAATGATGGAATACTTGAGGGCATTTTTGAGCATAATTCATGTATACCAAGCAAACTCATGTTAAGCCTTAAATTCATATAGGGTTGAGGCTCATGCCATTAGTTTTAGTGATTACTGAAAATCTGTAATTGAATTTTATTTTTAAAGATGTATGTAATTGACCTCATTGTAAGGTCAAGTGAACCACAATAGAGTCCAGTGCCTTGCACATATTAGGGTCTTAATAAATGTTTAATGAATTGAGTTGATCACTTTTGAATATATTTCTTTGAGTACAATACTAAAAGTGTTATTCCTGGTAGGAACTAGTAATATTCTGAATTACTATAAAATAACTGTTATATTTAGATCCTAAAGGTTAACAAAATATTAAACCATATTTAATAAAATCTAATTTTCCACTAAAATTTTTAAAATTTATATAAAGGAAGCACTAATAAAATTGGAAGAATGAAAAGTGTTGTTCATTAATGCTATTAGTGAAGAGTTGTAAAAAGGAAGAATGGGTTTAGTAGATTATCTATATAAGTTAATTATACTTTTTTACATGAGGTCCCATAGCTAAGATAAACATTTCATTGTTTCTATTGTATGTAGATTTAAAATTTACTTATGTGTATAGTTCATTTTCCTGGTAGCATATAGACTCTTTGAGGGAAAGAGCTAAAATGGTAGTTTTTGTGTTTGTATTAACAATCCATTGTACGAAGTCCTGCATAGAATAGATGCTTTATAACTTCTTAAGATGATGGACTGATTATTGATAGCATCAGAAGAAATGAATACAGTTAAAACTACAGCTAGACTGGAGCCTAGTTATCCATCAGTTGCTCAGAATTCCACAGTGCTTTCTCCTACAATCTCTCATGTTCTTAGTTCTTGGTGATCTGTGTTTGTATGTTCTAATTTTCTAAGTTTACAAGTTAGTAGTCCAGCCTCACTGCCTAATGACTCTATTTAGTCTCAGGCAGACCTTATTTATGGACCTAGAATTGACATTTCTCTGTCTAAGATTGCTGTTATGTCATATATGGACTAACCTATCTTTATTTGGGGATGCCATGTGCCTTTAATAATCTGATTTATTTAAGCTATATACAGGATAAACTGGAAATCATGTATAGAAGTAAGTTAGTAACACTCACAGGAACTGGGAAAAAAAGCAAAATAATTAAAAAATTAATCATTTTTTTAAAAATCTGAGAATATGTGAAATTTATACTTCTATAAGGGTATGGAGAGGTATTTTTTTAATCTGCTTTGGGGCCAGGGTTATTTTTTCTGATTTTGCACCATTCATTTTAGTTTTTTGCCTTAGTTGCTCTTTATATTTATACTCTTGTGTATATTGTTTTGTTCATTTTCTTTTGCTGTTTAGCTTTGGGTTTGTTGGCTCACTTAACTTTGAATGAGTTCATATGTCTTCCCATGCTGTTATGTGTTTTTTCCCCAAGAATTGAATTATTTTGATGTATGTATTGGGAAATAACTTGAAAGAGAACCTTTAAGGTAATACTTTATATTAAAAAAAACAGTAAGCATTGGAGAATCTTAGATATTTCCATTTTCCACTCAACCGTATGTTGCCAAAGAGGTAGTCTAGAATGAGATATAACTTGCTAAATTTTCCTATTCCTTACTAATACTTTTATCAAATATGCCCTTGACATATATATGGGTGATTTTTATAAAATTTTATATAGATAAGCAAATGGGCATAAAGGTTAGTAATTAATGATATTTTCTAGGTGGCCTCCTTTCTGTAATAAGGTCCAAGATTTTTCCACATTTTATGTATCTTCTTCTTAAGGGAACTTGTGAATCAAACCCTCAACACCCTCACAATTGAGAAACGTATATTCTAATTCAACTCACAGCTACTTTTTGTATTTGATACTACTTGTGTATCTTCTACACATTGTACTATGATATTAAAGTTAATCATTTGTAATGATGAAAACAGTTGTTATAAAAATCTTTGGGGTTCTGAGCATGTAAATATAGATGTGTACATATACACATATGTGTAATATATATCTACAAACACACAAATATATATGCAGATGGAAATGTTTTATATATACAATAAATTATTTGTAATTTTAAAAACCTATTTAATAACTTTTAAAAATCAGTTGTAAATGTATAGGTCTCTGGTTTTTTTTAACCTTTTTGTCATTTTTGAAAGATTTATATAGGTCAGAAGATGGAGAGGGTAAATCTGGTGGTATTTTCAAATTATTCCTCTCTCAAGAGCATATCTCCAGCATCCCTGACTACCTCAGGACTACATCACTTTGTGATGGAAAAATGTTTGTAAATAGGATAATCAATCAAGGGCAGACATTCTTCTTTTTCAACAGTGAATTTCATGGGGATTCTCTCATGTAGACAAGAGTAATGGTGAGAGCTGAGCTGCCTCTTTTGGTATTCATTTGATAACACTATGTGAAAAACAATTATATTTTCCTAACAAAAGACTTATAATGTACAGCCTCTAGGAAACATAATGAAAAATTCTAAATCTTATTCATTCTTCTCCTAGAAGCAGATTGTTGAAGAAATATACATTTTAAGTTAGCTTTAGTCATAAATATTTTACATACAGTATGAATCATGTCCCTAAATTATCATTAAAAAAATGAGAAGGGAAAAACATCAATGAGGCAATGGTATTCATATTTGTTGTAATGAGAATAAGTTACGCTTTGCTATTTGAGTCCATCATTTTACTGGCATGAATGCACTTTTCACTTAAGTGGATAGCAGCACTTCCATGCCATCTCAATAGGATCACCAAAGATGGAAGGTACTTTAGAGTCAAGTCAAGTCAATACACATTGATTAAGTACTTGCTATGAAACATTTAGCTGGCAAATTGAATAGAATGTTCTACCTGTATATAGGATGACTTGATTAGTCCAGCCTCAAATGTTTATTAAGTGACCCTGAGCAAGTCATCCCTTCAGTTTTCTAATTTGAAGGGGGAAATTATGGCACCCACGTACTAGGGTTCTTTGGATCATAAAATAAAACATTATAAAGTGTTTAAAGTGGCTTATCAACCCTAGTTATCATTATCATCATCATCACTATAACTATCACTGCTTTTGCCACCATCGTTATTATGGGCCTATGTGCTTAGTGCTGAGGAAAAAAAGACCTTCCTCCAAAAAAGTCTCTCAAGGAGTTTAAGATCTAAGATGGAGATACTTTAACTATACAAGCAAGATTTGTCTTAGTCCAGTTTTAAGTTTTAGTAGCTTAGAATTGAACTAAACTCTGTATCCTGTGTAACAACAGTTTCAGATGATTACACTGAAATTAAGGAGGAGTAGGAAAGCTTCTTACAGAATTTTTTAACTGGAACTTGAGAAGGAAGCCAAGAAGGAAGGAGGGAGAGTTACAAACAAACAGGCAGTGAAAATCCCCAAAGTCAAGAGAAGGAATATTATTATTTAAGCAAAAGTAGGAAAGCCAGTGTATCATAGAATGTGTGAAGGGGAGCAAGTTGTAAGAAACCTGGAAAGGTAGGAAACAGGTTATGAAGGCTTTGGAAAGTCAGAAAAGATGACTGGAGCATATTCAATAAAGAGATATGTATGTGTTTGTGTGGGTGTGTGTACACAGATGTGTAATTTAACAAGATTAAGTAGACAACTAAGTGGTAGATGGACTCAAGTTAAGAGAGATTTTAGGAAAAGAGATCTACCAGAAGACTATTTATATAGTTTACATATATAGTAATGAGGTAATAAGAGCTTACACTACAGTTGCTATTAGTGATACTATCAGTATCAGAAGAGTATAGTGGAGCATAAGTAAGAGAAATAACCAAGATAGCAATTTACAAAAAAAGGAATTTTAGATAATGGGGATAATGGGGATGAAAACGTGACTAGTTCATATCTAGATTGTGAACCTGGAAGTTGGATGCCCCATTGATAGTAACATAGGAAGAAAGGCAGAAGAAGGCAGTTTTCAACCTATTATGTTTAAAATGTTTCTGGAAATGCAGATCAAGAAAGCAGTTAGGGCTGAACAAATAAGCAAATAATTTCAAAATCATTTGTAAAGAGATGTTTTATAATCAATAAGAATTAGGCATCAAAGAATCTTATAATCTTTCCCTTTTCAGTCAATTGTATGATGCCAAAGATGTGGTTTACCATGGGATATTACTTGCATAAGTTAGAAAGTTCCTTATTAAAACTCTTATTAAGCAAGCCCTTGATACAAGAATAGATTTTTTTCTATAAAATTTTAAATACACACAGAGAAAAGATCTTAGAGCAATCATATTCATCTTTTTACAGAAGAAAATGGGGCCCAGAGAATTACCCAACTTCCCTATTCAGTAATCAGGTTATTCAAAAAGGATACAAGCACTATCATAGTTTCATGACGATTATTGTTTTGTCAATTGAGTATTTATCATTAAAATATTTTAAAACCTTGGGGTTTTAAAACTTCACTATTTGTAACATTTATTCCACTTTAAGCTTAAAACTAAAAACTTTGGCAGTAATATTTCTGGGAGTTTTCATTTGGGGGTTTATTTCAGATGACAAGTGATAAGCAAATTTATTATATAAATATTAGATATTACTGCTATTAAAACAGCCAATTTAAATTTGAATATATTTTCTGATAAAAATGATTGTTTTTTTTTTATCAATCTGAAAGTCTTAGTCATTGAGAACCAATGGAGCATAGTTTTAAAAAAAATTCTAAATTGGAAAGTTTGAAATGATCCTCAGAGTCATACTGACTGTGGAACCCTGAGAAAATTACCTAATCTCACTGATTCTAATTTCTTCTTTTGTTCAATAGCAAGAGTAATTGTAGTCTCAATATTTGCAGTTTTTTGATTCAATTAGTAGATCAAGAGGCAGCCTTGAAGTTTTTATAGTTTTGTCCTTTCACTGGGAAGTCTTAAGAATCTTAAGTCAAAACAAAAAAAACTATCCTCCAAATTACAATTTTCCAATAATGTAAATAGTCAAAAACCAAGTTAAAATTCTCACCTAAATAAATACACAGTATTTTATTTGGGCTAAAGGAACTAAAGACCTGCCTATGATTTCATTTGTATCAGAAACTACAGTTGAAGGAACTCTTTAAAAGAAATAGTAAACATCTATCATTTGAAGTCTTAAGAGTTATCTGGGGGGAAATAGGATGTTATGTAACCTGGTCAAAACCATTAGCATCCTTCATAGGTGAAAAGTTAACATAATTCTTTGTAACTCCAAGACCAGCCTTCCATATTCTATTTCATTGAACATTAGGGAATAAGAATAAAGTCCAGACCTTTGGGAACTAAAGAAAGTGAGGAAAGTTCCTCCCTCTATAGTGGTGTCTTCCTCTGAATTTAGAAAATTAGAGAGCTACCTAAACACTGAAATGAACTTCTTTGTCTAGAGCTCCATAGCTTGTGTATTTCAGAAACAGGAATTGAAGCCTTGACTCCCAGACTCCAAGGTTAGTTCTCTTTCTTTTCTTCCAAATGTTAGTGTTATCAACATCAGCACTATTGTGTGAGCTTACATAATATTTTTCAATAACAAATAATTTGTTCACCCAGAAAAATAATGATGGACAGATTAAATCTTAACTGCAAAGCCTCAGTTTTATTTTAATTTTATTCTGAAAAAGAAACAGTTTATTCTTACTAAAAAATGAAAAGATGAATGAAAGGTGAGATATCCCAAGAAAACATGCCCTTGATTTGGTTGTATGTAGAAATAAAGCAAGTAGATATAATTTTAATAGATTAAAAATCTTTTCTCCTACTCCATTATAGGAGGCATAATTTGAGACCCACATAAAATGAAACACTATCCCAAATAGGATAATGCCATGTCAAGGATAGTACGTTGTGAAAGCAAACTGACTCCAATCCCCTTCCAAGATGCTTTTGTTTGGTGACGTGAATTTTTCTTTACTACATGCTCCAACTCTACTTTGTCTAAGATCCTAATACCTCTTCCTATTAGAATAGTCCATACATGTACAAATAATTTTAGCCTTCACAAATAGTGAATATTCTTAATAGTGTTGAACATTTGATTATACTCTGAATGTTCACTTTCTTCAGAGAGCTGTGATAGCTGTTTAATTGAAGTAATGATTTGTATAAGAAAGAAAATGAATAATGATTGTAAGATCATTACTAAATATAGCAAATTCATGGATAGATATGCATATAGGGTTATTTATTGTGAGTGAGCACCTCAATATACCAGTATCCCTCTGTCACTGAGGGCATCTCCAGTATCTGGAACCTAGCCATCTGAAGACTACATTGACCCATGTCAATGAAAATGTTTAATTCCTTCAACATTTCTGCCAAGCCTCCTGCTTTTTTCTCTGTTTTTTAACAACCACCCTTCTGCCACCTACCAGAGTCTCTGATGTAAGATAAAGAATAAGGGGATATTCAGTGACAGTTACCTCATAGGCAGGGGACCTTAGGAAGGCATCTCTTGTAGACTGTAATACTGCTTGTTGTGGTGTTGCTTCTGCTTGAGGGAGCCCTGTTCCTATGTGTTCACTTTTAGTTCATACTAAAATCTTCCCAGGCTTTTGTGAAAACAAACAAACAAAATACTTAATTTCTCATAGCACAATAGTACTATATCACAACATGCTCAGCCATTTCCCATTTTAAGAGCAACCCTCAGATTGCAATTCTGTACTATCTCAGAAAGAATCATTCATAGTTGTGAGCAGCAATACTTAGAATATGTTTAGTGTAGGACTGATTTACCTCCCTTAATTTACCCTTCCTCTAATCTCCCCCTTTTTCTTCTCCCCTTTCGCTCTTATTTCCTTATTAAGCCAAATGCATTTCTGTATAGTGTGTGTGTGTGTGTGTGTGTGTGTGTGTGTGTGTCTATGCCTCTGTCCTTTGGACAGTTTAAATAAAAGTATCTAATCAATTATTATCTATTCCCTTCCCCTCTTCCTCCATGTTTTTTATAGACTTCAATTTGTGTGAGAAATTTTTTCTATCCTTTCATTTCCATCCTTTTCCAGCTCCTATGTATTCTGTTTTCCTTCCTTTTCATTCTTCCCTTAAAATCATCAAAATGTAAGAAAATCTCCAGATCTTATTTAAATAAGACTCCTTTTGTGATTCCTGATGATAAAGTTTTTATTTTTTTTCTTTAATCAGATATTATGATGCATCATCTCCTCTTATTAGGATATAAGCATTTTATCATTGTTAAAATCTTTTTGATTCTTCATTCATGCTTACATTTTTACATTTTTCTTAGCCTTTCTAACTCTTTTTGAACTTCTGTTTTTTTCATCAGAAATGCTTGAAAGTGCTCCCATTTCATAAGAGGTCAGTTCCTACCTGCTTACTTCCACCCCCATATACTTACATTTATTTGTTGTGTAAGGCATTCTTGATTATAAGCCTATAGCATTTATTTTATGGAATGTAGTATTATACAGTTCTTTACTCATTTCTAGTGGTAGGGGCTCAATTGTGATTCTTTATTGCGCCTCATTTGTACTTCACTACTTAAAGCATTTGTTCCCCTTTAAGTGCAAAGGTAGAAACTTTGGCAATGGCATTTCTGGGAATTTTCATTTTGGAATTACTTTCAGATTATGACTAGTGAATTCTTTCTATTTCCATTTTACTCTATGATTCTTATTGTCCTGCACAGTTTTATTTTAGAATTTCTGGAAATATTATGTGAGGTATATTTTTTGTTTTTGTTATTTTCAGGTTGTTGAACTATTCTTAAATTGCTTTTACTCAATTTGTAGATCAATTTTTTTTTACTATTTTTTCAACTTTATTTTAATATTTTGGTTGTCTTAAAATATTTTATTTTCCATTTCTAATCATTTCAAATTTTCTGGGCAAGAAACTTTGCACCTGTTGTGTCAAATTTTTAAATCTTTTAAAATAAGTTTTCTTCTAAACCTCTTATTTATTTTCTCTTTCCTGTGTAGTGTTTTTGTTTCATTTATAAAACAATTTTACTCTTTAAAAAAACTCTTTTCTTCATTCTCTTCCAGTAACTGTGGTTGGATCTTTGCCCAAGCTTTATTTTTTCTTTCAGATTATAGTGTATATAGATATTTGAGTCTTTATTTTCTTCTTGATTTATGTCTTGATTATCCAGATTATTATTATATAAGGATTATTATTTCTTAGTTACTACAATAGGCTTTTATGATAGCATTACTTGTATATTTTTTAATTTGGTCATTCTTCTCATCTACTTTTTGACTTTTGACATGTTTGGTGTAGGTTTGTGCACTTCTACAGAGGAGATTGGGCTGGCTTTATTAGTGTTTCTCAGTATTATTTCAAGCTGTCAGGGACAGCTCAGACTGGGTACCTGCATCATATACATTGTCTGATACATAATGTTAAAAAGGTCAAATCAGAGTAAGTTTTAAAGAGTAAGTTATATAATTATAAGTCCCTAAAATATACATAAATTCACCTTTTAAAAATAAAATTCAGGTGAAAAAATAAAATTCAGATAGAAATGATATTAGGACAAGATAAGCTGACATGTTAGGTGCATAAACTATTTTTTGGTGTGTTTCAAGATACAGATAACAGCACCTTATATACATTAATTTGGACTACCTAGAGCTACTTCATTCTTCTCAAAGATTATATCTTTTATATTTTGTTTGTGTGTATATATGTTTATATATATGTGTGTGTGTATATATACAAATATATACATATATATATAAGGTGTGTATGTGTATGTATTACTTATCTCCATATTATTAATAAGCACTAAAGTTTTATTTATTTGATAAGGTCAACCTCTACAGGATCACTTAAAAGCATCTTTGATATAATTATGTTAACACATGGACTTGTGAGGATGTTGTGCATTTTATTATGTCATCATATATTTTTAATTTCTTTTCCAAAATCTCTATGTTAAAAAAACCCTTTCATTCCATATAGATGATAGTTTATGAATATTTGGTATGGTAATATATAAGAAAAATGCTTTGCTTAAGTTTTAATGAGTAATATTAGGACGTTGAGACTATTAGTTCATTCTGTAGTAATGATTCCTTTATAATACAGTATATTGCTCTAGTTTTTAAGAATATTTTGAGACTTGTACTTGCAATATGGATTTTTTATTTCTGATTTTCAGATTATGACAGTCACTTTTGGATATATAACTATAACCATTAGATTATACCTCACTAGGTATTTGGCACATGTTACATTTTAAAAACTTTCTTTGATACATTGAAGTTTCTTCTGTGAAGTCCAAGTTGCTTTAAGGATAATTTATGTAATTTCTGGCAGTGACCTGGTTCTATATTTCCATGAAAAACCCTATTCCCACAAACCCCCACAGTATTTAATGATTTAATCAAGGCTTATTTGATAACAGTGTTTTTGTTTTTATTTTGTGTTGTTGTTACTTATAGATAGTATTTTGATTTTCTTCTGTCATCTTAACTATTTCATAGGCTCCATTTGGAGTTAAAATACTTTGGGTTACGTTTGACAAGTACAAGAGTATGTCTTATTACCAATAAACCTTTACTATTACTCAGTAAAATAACATATTCCTGTCCCAAAAACATTTCTTTAGGTTCATGACTTGTTTATCATATTCTCTAAGAATATATCTTAATCGCTTTCTTTTCTTTAAGGAAGTACTAATCTTTTTATAGTTGCTTTAGGATGAGAGGTCATCTATTTCACTAATATTGCATAGTTGTTGTTTTATTATTTTAAGAAGGCTTTGCAGATTTATTATATTATACTTTTAAAAGTTCCAAATATGTATATTAACCATGGAATTATATAAGTATTATTTTTGTTAAATATTTTTTGTTGTTTGTTTTTTTCCTAGCATAGCTTTGATACATTATACAAACCTCCTTATGGATTCCTTCCCCCACTCAGAGTTATAGGTTTAGCTGTGTTCTCAGAGAAAAACTGAATACTACTTTCAGTGTTCTGGATATAGGAAACCCTGAGGTGCTTTTATTCTATTATTGTCATTTAGGAGCTATGAGGAGTGAACTTCCCATTGATAATCAGCCTGACTTAGCAATTTTTAAAAGTCTTACTAAGAAGTTATAGCAAAAACAGTAGTTAACAAACTTTTGTTTAGTAATGTCTGACTCTTCATGAAGCCAAATGGAGTTTTCTTATCAAATTACTAAAATGGCTTGCTGTTTTCCTTTTCCAGCTCAGTTTATGGTTGAGGACCTTTAGGTAAAAAAGGTTAAGTGTCTTGGGTTTGAGGCCAGATTTGAAATCAGATTTCCCTGACTCTATGCTTGGTACTCCATCCACTGTGTCCACTCAAAGCCAAGACTCAGAGCTGGAAATAAAGAATGGGATAGTTCCAGCTTTACTCCAGGAGCAGAGGTCCACCATAAAAATAAAAAAAAGAGAAAAGAAATTTAAAATGCAAAAAATGAGTCATATATATATATAAAACACGAAGGACAAAAGGACACCTCACAATTTCTGGTTACTGGAATTTCTTTTCTCTCTTTATAGTCTTCCTAAATTTCTCTTTTACATGAAATATTTTTCTTGAGGTTCAAGACATCAAGAATCAGTCAAACTAACTAAAAAAAACTAACAAAAAAAATGGAAGAAAATGTAAAATACTTTATTGGAAAAGCAGCTGATCTGTAAAATAAAATCTACAAGACCCAATTTAAAAATTATTATTCTTCTTGAAGGCCATGACTGGAAAAAAAGAGCCTGGATAGTATTCTTCAAGAGATCATAAGTTTTCCTTAAGTGCTCTTATATAGTGAAAACAGAGGGGGAAATAGTCATTGAAAGAATCCATCAATCACCTTTAGAAAAATCCCAAGGAACATTGTTATAAAACTCCAAAACTATAACCTCAAGGGGAAAAAATACTGCAAGCTTCCAGACAAAACAATTCAAGTATCAGAAGCTACAGTCAAGATTACCCAGAATCTGGTAGTGTCAAAGGACTTGGAATACCATATTCTGGAAAGCAAAGGATGTTGATTGTAATCAAGAATTAACTACCCGGAGAGACTGAGCATCATTTTCCAAAGGAGGCAATGGATCTTTAATGAAGTAAGAGACTTTCAATCATTTATATTGAAAAAACCCTAGAAATAAAAAGAAAATTTAATCTTCACAGGACTCAAGAGAATTATAGAAAGGTAAATAGGAAAAACATTTGTATACACACACACACACACACACACACACACACACACACACACACACACATATATATATATATATATATATATATATATATATATATATAAAATTTAAAGGCTAAACTGTTTACATCCCAAAAAATGAAAATGAAATCTGTAACTCTTGAGTAATCCATCTGTTATTGGAGCAATTTGAGCAGACATCACATGGAAGGAGGGTGTGGTTGTAAATGGACTCTGATGTGATGATATCAAAGAAAAAACCTATTGAAGGATGGGAAAGGATCGAACCTGGAGAAGAGGAAAGAGGAAAGGGGGTGGTATATTGTGACAAATTAGATCACATGAAGAGGCACAAGAAACCCATCACAGTGGAGAGAAAGAAGGGAAGGGTCTGAAGTTTGATCTCATCAGTTTTGACTCAGAGAGGAAATAATTTAATCATTCAGTTGAGTATAGAAATTTATCCTATTCTATAAAGAAGTAGGAAGAGAAAGGGGAGAAAACAATGAGGGACTAGATAGAAGGACAGAAAGAAATGTTAAAGAAGGGGGTAAAAGAAGGGAGGAGAGATGATAGAAGGTAGGCAACATAAAAGGCAAGATGGGTTAAAACATTACTAGCGAGGAACAGGATAGAAAGCGAGAACAAAAGTATATAGATGGGAGAAAATAGGATGGAGGGAAATACAGAGCTGGTAATCATAACTGTGAATGTGAATAGGATAAACTCTCCCATAAAATATAAGCCAGAAACAATTTGCTTCTTGTTCTTGTTGTTCACAAGAAACACATTTGAAACAGATACATACAAGGAAAAGGTAAAAGGCTGGAGCAGAATTTATCATGCTTCAGCTAAAGCAAAAAAAAAAAAATCAGGAGTAGCAATTCTGATCTCTGATAAAGCAAAAGTAAAAGTAGATTTAACTAAAAGAGATAAGGAAGGAAATTACATCTTGTTTAAAGACTTAAATTATTTATCATAAATTAAAATTATTTACCATAAATAATGAAGTAGTAAAGATACTAAATGTATATGTACCAGGTGGTAAAGTATCCAAATTCTTAGAGAAGATATTAAGCTAGTTACAGGAAGAAATAAAGGACAAAGTTATATTAGTGGCTGAGTGAAGCCAGAAAGCCGCTTGAGCTCACTCAGTTTCCATTAAAAACCACATGAAATTAAGGCTCTGAACAGAGTCTCAACTTTTTCCCTCTCTGAATCAGAAAAATCTAACCACAAAATAAACAAGAAAGAAACTAGAGAGGTTAATAGAATCCTAGAAAACTTAGATATGATAGATCTCCAAATAGGGACAGAAAAGAATACACCTTTTTCTCAGCAGTACATGGTATCTACACAAATATTCATATTAGGGTATTAAAAAACCTCACAATCAATGTGGAAAGGCACAAATAGTAAATGCTTCCTTTTTGGACCCCAATGCAAGAAAAATTATATTCAATAAGAAGCAAAGGAAAGATATACTAAAAACCAATTGGAAATTTAAATAATGAGAGGTTCAAACAAGAAATCACATAAACAATAAACAGTTTCATCCAAGAGAATGACAGTAATGACACAACATACCCAAAACCTATGGGATGCAGCCAAAATAGTTCTTAGAGGAAATTTTATATCTCTAAATAGTTACATGAGTAAAATAGAGAAAGAAAGAGGAGATTAGTGAACTGCATATGCAATTTAAAAAACTAGAAAAAGAACAAATTTAAAACTCTCAATTGAATACCAAATTAGAAATTCTGATACTCAAAGGAAAGGTTAATAAAACTATTGAACTAATAAATAAAATGAAGAGTTGGTTTTAAGAAAAATAAAAATTGTGCGGTAAAGATTTATTAGGTTTACATTCCATTAATGGAAGTTCAAGTTTAAATTTCAATTGGTGAACTTAATGGAACCAAAGCATTTAACCGGGTTTATCAAAATATCACTCTGTTTGCCACCATATTTCCCTGATTTTATTTACAATCTCATCTCTAACACCCAATCCAATAATATAGATCATAAATTAAATATGTCTTCTCATTCTGTGAAGATCTAAATTCTTTGTAGAAGGATCTATCCCAATAAGAGGAAGAGTGAGACACACACTAGAAGATGTCTCATAGATTTCTTTTCTTGACATTGCATGGTTATCAGTTGATGACATGGACTAACCTTTAGTCATCTCTCGCTCTCCCTGGCCCCTTTTTATTCATCTCATTTACTCCATGATTGACACCATATATTATTTTGATTTGATTGTTAAATATTTCTTACTAAATTGACTTTTGCTGTTGTCTAGAATCAGCTAAATGAGAAGGTGTATTAGACATATTATTCATTTCTATAAAATGAATTTATAAGTGCTTATACAATAAATTTTAAAACAAGATTCTGAAAGTTTAATATATTTTACTTATTTTTAAGAATGTGCCTTTATTTATATTTTTATTTGGAACTGCTTGTCCATTATACTTTTGCGGGTTGCATGTTTATGTATTTGAAGAAATTTGTGAGAAGATGCTGATAGCAAAAATATATTTTATGGAGGTACAATGGAGTCTTTTTATACTCCAAATGAAGATCATTATACTTTCTTTAGTCAGTGATGTATAAATTCATTTAGTGATTTATCTAGCTTATATTTTTTTGAGATAAAATAAACTTTATTGTTATTAAGGAATTCAAAGATTTTCATTTTGTTGTGTGTTGGTATTCTATTTACATAATAACTTTTCATTTGCAGAAAGTGTCAGCACAAGTGTACGTTGCTTTACTTAATAGATGTGTTCCTGAAGACTTGTGCATATATCAGGACATACTGAAATATATTACAGGAATTCAGTACTTACCTTAGAGGAGGAAGTTTTAAGGGCCACTCTAAGGTAATGGTAACTGCTTCCAAAATCAGTATCAGGATCATCATTAATATCAGTACAACCTGCTCACCCTGAAGTAGAAGCCACCTCCCAATGTTAACATATGTGTGTCATTTTTACTCTATAATGGAAAATTGCCCAATATGGTACTTCATCCAGATAACAGTCAAATGTATCAAAGACTGCTGAGGGTTTTGAGTGTGTATGTATGCCAAAAATAGAAGACCAAAAGAACAATTATGAATGCAGAAGGATGGCCCATGAGCTCTGCTCTCAGGACCCTAATCAAGCAGTGCCTCTCCATCCTCCAAGGCCAGAATGAAAGTGAATATTTGCTATCACATCATAAATGAGTCTTTTATCAACATACACAGAAAAAACAGCCTCAAACTATAAATTGCCAAAGATACAATATTGCTAAAGAGCATTGTTGCAAAAGATTCACTGCTGTTTTTTTCCATTGTTTGAATACAACTTCTCAGCATGTAATAGAAACTATTGCATCCTGGAATCCTTATCCATCTTCTTGGAATCCAGTAGGCTATGCTATACTCTTTAAGAAGCCACTGTTCAGTACATTTTATCTACTGGATCCTGTTTTCAGTTTTTAGTATTAAGGTAAAAGACATGCCAAAATGTAAAGCCTTTGCTAGTAAATTTTGGACATATTAACCAAGAAAAATGATAATATTTTCAGCCTTTGAAATTATCTGCTCAAACCGAAAACCAAAATAGTCACTAGATTGTAATCGGAATCATTTGAAAGAATACCAATGCTAATAAAATCACATATCCAGAGTACAGAAGGAATGGATGGCATTTACATTTTTGTTGTGTGTAATTTTTTTTTCATGATGGCTTACATATAAGGTATTTATTATTTGTTGATTAGATTAGATTGGATACAAAATCACATTTTATGGAAAGTAAAAGTAAGTTGTCCTGAAATCCTGAGAATACAAATGCAGTATGGGGCATTTCACTCTAGTGCTTGCTTTTGCTTCGTGATCAGCACTTTTTATTTTTTGAGTCTTTTTTCATATCTTATTCTTCTATCTTTTATGCTGCTTCTTCTAGATAATTATTTATTTATAATGTATTCTTACCTACTAATGCACTTCATTTATCTTTCCATAGCTCTTTAGCTGATTTTCAGCTCAAATTTGGTAAATATCATAATTTCTCTGACTCTTAGTCATATTGCATTGCAGTAATACATTGGTATTAAAACATTGGAACTTTGTTTCAGGGAGAAGTTTAGTCTTTAAAAGAACTCTCCTTTTCTTGGTCTCCTGACCACTCCTATCTTCCTATTTCACTCTTGGCTCAGCTAATTGACTTTTTTTTTTTTTTCCTGAGGTAATTGGGGTTAAATGACTTGCCACACACATAGCCAGGAAATGTTAAGTGTATGAGCTTAGATTTGAACTCAGGTCCTCCTGACTATAGGGCTGGCGCTCTATCCACTGTACCAACTAGCTGCCCCGACCATTTTTACTATTAAGATTGATCTTTCTCTCTTTCCCTGTCTCTCTCATGTATGTATGTACGTATGTATGTATCTATCTATCTATCTGTATGTATATGTTAACATGTAGAGAGATGGATATTAATATATATGTGTGTATGTGTTTGTATTATAGCTAATAGTGAGAATTTACATATCACTTTAAGGTTTGCAAAACATTTTACAAGTTATTATCTCATGTTTTCTTTACAAAACTTACAAAACCTCCCTAGGAGGTAGGTGCTATTATTATCCCCATTCTATAAATGTGCATTATGATCCCCATTTTATAAATGAGAAAACTGAGGCCAAGAGAGAGTTTAAATGATTTTTCCAGGTTCATATATGTATTAAGTGTCTGAGGCAGGGTTTGAACTCAGGTCTTCCTCACTCTCAGTCCAATATTCTATTCATTTTATAACCTAGATGCCTCTATATACACACATGTTTATATTTAGTTATATGTACATGGACTGGTTCTATGGATTTTTTAATGCAACTATGTCATCGATTAGAAAATAGGCTTCATTAGTAAGTGGATTTTCCTGTATAGATAATTGGCCCACATGTTATTTCAGTTATTATAGATTTCATTCAGTAGAATCTGTAATGTTTGGAAGTTTTTCTATAATTAGCAAACAAGAATATATAGAGAAAATATCTTCACTTGCATAAAATTATTTTATAATCTGAATGGCAGTTACTGTTTTTCCCTCAAATATATATATGAACACAGAAATAAGTTGAATATGCCTTAATATGACAGAAAAGGAAGATTATAAATGTTGGAGCAGATGGGAAAATAAGGTCATTAATGTATTGGTGGTGGAGTTGTGAACTGATTTGACCATACTGCACAGCAATTTGAAATTGTATTCAAAAGACTAAAACTATGTATACATTTTTACTCCTGCAACACCAGTACTAGATTTGTACCCCCCAAAAAGATTTTTTAAATGGGAAAAGTAACTATAGTACAAAAATATTTATAGCAACTCTGTTAGCAATGGCAAAGAATTAGAAATTAAGAGGAAAATGGTGAGTCGCTGACCAAGTTGTTGTTGTATGATTGAGATGGAATACTGTTATGTATAAGAAAGGAAAGTCAGAATGCTTTAGAAAAAAACCTGAAATGACTTGCATGAATTGATATAAAACAAAGTGAATAGAATTGGGAAAACATTATATATAGTAACAACAGTAATATGTGGTGATCAAGTGTGAATGACTTAATTATTCTCAGCAATGCAAATGATTTAAAACAATTACAAAAGACTCATAATGAAACAAGTTATCTACCTTCAGTGAAAGAAGTAATGGAATCTGCATGGAGATCAAAGTATATATATTTACTTTCTTCATTTTTATCTATATTTTAAACAAAATGATTCATATGAAATGTTTTGCATGACTGCACATGTATAATTTCTATCAAATTGCTTGTCTTCTCAGCAAGGTGGGAGAATAAGGAAAAAGGAATAAAACTTGTAACTCAATTGTTTTTGGAAAAAAAAAGAATGTTAAAAAATATACATGTAACTGGAAAAAGTAAAATATTAAAAGAAAAAGAAGAAAATAACTAGTAACAAAGTAGTTACCTATCAATTGCAAAATGAAATAGGTATATATCCTATGTAATATATATATATATATATATACATATATAATATATATGAATGTAATGGAATATTATTGTACTTTAAGCAACAGTGTGAAGAATTCAGAGAAGTATGGGCAGACCAATATGATCTGAAGTATATTAAGTTAGTAGCTCAAGAGAGCAACTAATACAAATACCACAAACATGAACACAATATAAAAAATGTAATTTTTGTCAATATCATGACCAATCAATCTTGTCTCCAGAAACTGTTGTTTCTGAAACACCTTCCATCAATAAAGAGATGGTAAAGAATATGGGATGGCTTGAGAAATATACTGTTAGACATGGTTATTGTGCTGTTTTGTTCTGCTTGCCTGTCTTTTATTACTATGGAGAGTTCAACTGAGGAGGAGATCATTGAGCAAAAAAAAAAAGGAATTTGAAAAAAAAAAAAAAGAAATGAGTTGATTAAAATCCCATGAAGCTGTTTTTGCCTTTAAATACCCAATAAAAGCAATCTTGAAGTCTCCTTTATTTGGTTTTCCAAGGAGTACCTCTGACCTGTTTTCCAATTATGTTTTCATTTACTTTTGTCTTCAGGTTTTGTTTACAATAAGAATTATGCAGAGTATAATGACACATTCCTTGAAGTCTGAGCTACCAAAGAGGCTGAGCTTAATAGATTGCTTGAGCTCGGAAGTTCTGAGCTGTAGTTGGCCAAACTGATCTGTTGTTCACACTAAATCTGTCACTAATATGATGATCCCATAAGGGCAAGGGATCACTAGGAAGCCAGGGAATAGCAAACTGACCAATGTAAGAAATAGAACTGGACAAAAATTTTATGCCAGTTAGTAGAGGCATTGGTTTTATGAGTAGCCTCTACACTTTTAGCCTGGGGAAGAAAGGGTAATCCAGCCTCAAAAATAAATAAACAAATAAATAACTAAACTAACAGATAATTTATGTAGATAGATAAATAGTTAAATAGGTCGGTAAGTAGGTAGATAGATAGGTAGGTAGGTGAGCAGTTAGAAAGAATGATGGAAGAATGAGAATTTCAATATTGAAATAATTTTCTTCTGTAGTATATTCACTTGTAGGTTTACATTCTGAGAAAAGTAGCTTACATTCTGAGAAATAAGGAATACTTTATTATTTATAAATGTTCTAGAAATCATTTTTTTTGGCATCATTTGCCATTTTTTTTTTCTGTCACTGTCATCATTCCTGCTGAAGTAGAAGGAGCAAGGCCCATTAGCTAGTAAATAAAAAAGTGACTGTTTAAATCCAACATTTGAGCTTAAACCCCAATTTTTTTTATTTTTACTGTTTTTTATTTTTTATTTACAAGATATATGCATGGGTAATTTTTCAGCATTGACCCATGCAAAACCTGCTGTTTCAACTTTTCCCCTCCTTCCTTCTGCCCCCTCCCCCAGATGGCAGGTAGACCAATACATGTTAAATATGTTAAAGTATATGTTAAATTCAATATATGTATACATATCCATACAGTTATTTTGCTGCACAAGAAGAATCGGACTTTGAAATAATGTAAAATTAACCTGAAAAGGAAATAAAAAATGCAGGCGGACAAAAAACAGAGGCATTGGAAATGCTATGTAGTGGTTCGCACTCATTTCCCAGAGTTTTTTCACTGGGTGTAGCTGGTTAAACCCAAATTTAAATTCAAATCCAATGCTTTCTACTACAACATAGTGATTAGATGGTAAATTGCTAGTGAGCAACAATTGTGTTGTCCTCATTCATATCTATACTCTCATATATTCTGAGTGTGTGTGCACACATGTATACATGTGTTTGCATAGACTAACCAAACTCCTAGCAAAAGTCAAACTCTAGTTGACTCATCATTAAATTGAAATTCCCCTTGACAAAATTAACATCAGCCTCTTAATCGCCAGATCTGTTTATCATTTCTTATTGCTCATTCTTGAGCTCTCTGTAGCACTTGACATTGTTAATCTTTTATAATCATTTTAGTCTAGGTTTTCATGATTCTGCTTTGTTTTGGTCCTTTTCCTCTTCATCGTACAGTTTCTTCCCAGTTTACTCTGGTATTCTTTCAAAATTCTTCCAAAGTTTTGGCCTGACATTTCTTTTCTTTTTTTCAATAGTGCTCCCATGGGATCAGTTATCATTCTGTTGCAGATAATTTCCAGATTTATATGTCTACACTATCTCTCTCTCTCCTAATTATTACTAATTATCTTTTAAGATATATTAACCATATGACTCAGATTTTTCAATCCTTCATATATGAAACAATTCAATTTCTACCTCTCAAAATTGTCCATTCTTTAGAACTTCTCTAATACAGATGAGGACGCCACTATCTTCCAAGTTATTCAGACTCATAATTTCAGCATCATCTTTAATTTCTTACTCACCCTTAGCCCATCTAGCCAGTCTTTGGTCAAATCATTTATATTTTGGGAACCTTTCTCATCAATGCCCTCTTCTAATTTTTCTTATGGCTACTCTAGATCAATCATCTTTTAACCTAATTATTGAAATAAATTTCTAAAATATGTATTATTTTTAACATTCATTTAATTTTAAATTTTGAGTTCAAAATTATATTCCTACCTCCAATTCCTCTCTCACCCACTGAGAAGACAAGCAACCTGATATGAAATGTATGTGTGAAATCATGCAAAACATATTTCCACATTAGCTGTAACACATACACGTACATGCACACATGCACACACTCAAGAAAGTGAAAACTTTTTACTTGAATTTTCACTCAGAGTTCATCAATTCTCTACCCTGGAGAGAAATAGCATTTTTTCATCATGACACCTTTGGAATTATTTTAGATCATTGTATTGATCAGAACAACTAAATCTTTCAAAATGTATCATCATCATAACATTACTCATAGTGTACACAATGATCTGTTTTTTTTTCTCACTTCACATTGCATCAGTTTATAAAGGTCTTTCCCTGTTTCTCCCCTCTGAAATTATCCTCTTCATCATTTCCCCACAGCAAAATAATATTGCAACATAATTATATGCCACAACTTGTTTAGCCATTCCTCAATTCATTAGTATCCCTTTGATTTCCATTTTTTTTTTTTGCCACTGCAGAAAGAGCTGCTATAAGTATTTTTGTACACAGAGTTCAGACTTAGTAACAGTATCACTGGTCAAAGGATGTGTACAGTTTTGTAGTTCTTTGGACATTTTTTCCAAATTGTTCTGTAGAATGGTTGAACCAGTTCACAACTTCACCAGCAGTTTATTAATGTACTTATTTTTCCTTTCTTTGACTAATTCTAATTAGAGTGAGGTTCAAGCATGCAGGAAGATTCTAATCCATCCCCTTTCCTCAAATCTCATCCCACTCCAATACATCCTCCACTCAATTGTCAAGGTCAGCGTATGTCACTGATTTGGACAGTCAGTCCAGATGAGTACCTATTCAAGCCAAGGATCAAAAATAAACCCCTGTGGCATTTGAAGTGCTTCTCTACTTGGCCATTTTCTACCTTCCCAGATTTCTTCAATACTTTATTCACTCCTTACAGTTGATATTTCAGCATTATTAACCTACTTATCATTTCTCAAACACAGCATTTCATCTCTTACCTTTGGATCTTTTTACCAGCTATCCTCAGGCCTAGAAATCTTTGATCCCTCATTTCTTTTTTTTTTTTTTTTCAGTCCTCTGGCTTTTTTAAAGTGCAAATCTCATTTTCTGAAGATTGCCTTTCCTCCATGATTCCATTAATTAGTGCCTTTCTCTCCCACATATTTCCCTTGCATACATTTCAAGTTCATTGTGGACATATTATATATTATATGTATATATATATATATATATATATGCTTATAATATATACTTATATATTCATGTATATGTACATATAGCCATATACAGCCATGCATATGCATATGTGTGTATATATTCATTTATATATAGAATTATACATAATATGTAAATATATAAGATATTTATCTTTTGTGTATAAAAGATTTCAATTCCTTCCTTTTTTCCTTCCTTCTCTTCTCCCTTCCTCCCTCTTTTTTTCCCTTCTTCCTTCCATTCCTCTTCAAACAACAAAACAATACCAAAATTTATATCAATAAGAACTGGAAGGAAACACCAACAAAATTTACATAGAAAAATAAATAATATTTGCATGTTAAATAACTATACTATCAACTTGAATGGATCCCTTTTTTTTTTTTTTTCAAATCACTATTTTAACATGTAGGACCGAGTAGTTTTTCCTTTTCAGAAATCCCAATTTTAATGGGACCACAGATTTATGGTAGTATTGAATATAATATAGGGCATAAGAATATAACAGAGTACAGGTTTAATAAACAATTTATCTAAATCTCTTCTGGAGACAAGATATCATCTTTATCAATAATAGTTTTGCCCAGAAGTTACATATATCCCAGAACTGAAATTCAATAATTGAAAAACCAAGTGACTGCCCTTCTCCCAAAATTTGTTTTCTTGCTTCTAAAACAGTTGTAATATATACTGTTCTAGCTTCATTTTTCTCAAATAAATACAAAAGTTCTAAAAAATAAAAACTACCAACGCCAACAAAAACTCCTAAACACAAAATCCACTTCTGTACTTTATACCTTCCCATCCCCACTCCCCCCAATAGCAATTATCTGATATAAAAAAAAAAAAACATAAACAAAAAAAACTTCCATTGACATTATTTGGGATTTAATTATACTTCCACATTTTTAAATAATCTCTCTTCTGGAACTTTAGATGATTTTAATAGTTGTGACCTTAGTTTTCTTATGTGCAAAATGAAAGAGGATTAATTATATATAAAATATATATATATATATATATATATTATAAGGTTGATTCTTATTTATAAGTCTCATGAACAATGAACTAAAAATCTTGATCTGCAGGACCTCAATGAAGTACTCTGCAAATCCAGTTTTTACATTTCTGTTATGAAATTTTGTAATATATTTAATGTCATATTGATTATTTTTAATATGTATTAATTAATGAACTCCAATGTGCCCAGTACTCATCCTTTTTCTTCTGTGAATGAAGGTAATCCTTTCTTCTATTAGTTTTATGGACTGGAAGTAGCACAAGGATATATTTAATATGTCCATTGTACCACCATCATTTATTGGATGCTTGAAAATGATCATTTCTCACTGCAGTGATCAGTATCAAAATTATAGCTACAAATTTAGTGGCATTTTGTTTGCAAAGTAGCATTAACCATTCTTTTGAAAATTATTAATGAAGAGAAGAGAGGAGGGAGGAAGGCAGAAAAATTTGGAGCTCAAAATGTTACAAAAATGAATATAAAAAGATGTCTTGACATGTAATTGAGGAAAATAATACTATTTAAAAGTATAACTTGAGTTTTAAAACCTCAAAGATGACATTCCATTTTTGCATTGAACTAATGTATGTTTTTAGTAGTAACTCTTTTTAGCATATAAACATTATTTCTCGATATGATGGTATTTTTCTTATTTAAGAATATGAATTTTGAGAATTAAACAAAAAGATGCAGATCTCATAAAGAAAAAAATATATAATTAATAATCCAATAATTAGTAATATAAATTATTTTTCATTTTGTGTGTGAATTTTTTTTTAACATTTTCAGTACCAAGCTGTATCCTTCTCTTCCTTCCACCCTAAATAAGAAAAGGCTGACATTTCATATATATGTTTATATGTATGTATGTGTGTATGAACCTATAAACAATAATACATGCTTTCATATATCAGTTCTTTCTTTGGAGAGGGATAAACATCTTTATTCATAGATCCTTTGTTGTTAATTTGAATATTCATATTACTCTTCAGAGCTTAGTCATTCAGTTTTTCTTCAAACATTACTCTTGCTATATATGAGGTTCTCTTAGTTTTGCTTATGTCACTCTTCATTATTTTATGAGTCTTTTCATGTTTTTAAAAGCCAGCCTGCTTCTCATTTTCTTATAACTAAATAGTCCTCTATCAAAATTGTGTTCTGTGGCTTATTAAGTGATTCATCAATTGATGGGCATATGCTCAATTTCCAGTTTTTTCTTTACCACCTCAAAGAGAATTGCCACACAAATGTTAAAAACAGATAGGTTCTTTTTGTTTTGTTCTTGATTACTTTGGTCAACAGATATAATAGTGATATTGCTAGGTCAAAGGATATATACATTTTTATAAAACTTTGGGCATAATTCCAGATTGCTCTCCAAAATACTTGGTTCAATTAATAATTCCTTTAACTTTTTCATAACTCCTACAGAATTTATTTTACCCCCTTTGACATTATAGACTATCCGATAGGAGTAATATATCTCAAAGTTGTTTATTTTTCATTTTTCTAATCAGTAATGCTTTACAGCATTTTTACTTGACATGTGTGCATCTTTTAGACATATCTTTGATTTCTTAATCCAAAAACTGCCTGTCCATATCATTTAACTATTTATCAATTGAGGAATGGCTCATATTTTTACAAATATGACAAAGTTCTCCATATATTTGTTATATGAGGCCTTTATTCAAGAAACAGGTGAATGGGATTTTTAAAGTCATCTACTGATAGATAAATTAACGAAATGAAAACAAGTGTTTTATAATTTGAAATAATATATTTCTTTCTTTTTCCTCAGAACTACAAGGATCCTTGATATTTTTACAATATAATCACATTATTTTGAGAATAATCTAAAGATGTTTTTTTGACATTTTGTACTAGAAAAGTTATAAAAATTATCCTTTGTCAATGTATTTTGTCTAATGTTTGTTGGAAAAATTGAAAGGATTTTAAGTAAGTTTCTTCTATATAAAATACTCAGGTGAACATTAATGGTGGTTTTAAAACAAAAATCTTATAAAGTGGGGGCAAAATATTCATGTAGTAGGTTGGCTATATGTCATTTGGACTTTGGAAAAATTTTAGTCAATCCAGGTAACTTTTAATGCAACAATCGACTAGTTTTATTAAATAAATGAATTAGTGAGTTAATGGATAAATAAAGCATTTATTAAATATGTAATATGTGCAAGGGAATTTTCTAAACCCCGAGGACACATAGAGAAAACTTTAAAGAATCTCATGTTCTATTAAAAGGATATAACACAGATGAAGATTTCAACTTCAAGTCAACTGCAAGTTCTCAGAGTTCTTAGAGTACAAAGGCAAAATTGATATTATTTCTTCTTCAATGTCATTTCTGCTGATCAGAAATATATCAACTTTTTGTAGATTTGACAGTACCAAGGACATCGGTTTTAAGAATGAATATTCTTTTCTGGTTCTTCAGTATCTGTTGCTGTAGCACATGAAGGAAAAGATACCCATCTTCATAGGAGTTGCTTTTTAGAATAATGACTGATGGCATTAGATTGGAAGCATTATGATTCTTAAGGCTCTTGAATTCAAGATCCTGGGTTTTCTCCATTAGGAGAAATGGAAAGTAATGAGGTGGTGGTGATTTGTCTTGCCTGGTGCATATTGCTTCTCATCTTTCACTTAGGGTGGCTTGCTTTTTCAGATAGTTTTCAGCTTATTACTGAAACATTTGACCATTGTGTACAAAAGTTTAGATGTGCTGATTTACATCAAGTTTCTATTATAACTAATGCAAACTCTAATGTTGAGAAACTTTACTATCCTATTATTATTATTATTATTACTAATAACCATTTTGTGAATGTGGAAACTGAAGACTGGAGTTGATAAGATCATAGCTTTATACCTGGAAGGGATCAGGGGAAGCAACCAGCCAAGTTCCATCATTCAATCAGATTGTTCTAATACAATGCCATATTACTACTAACAGTTGTTAGAGAAGCATGGTGGAGAGCATGCTTTACTAGTGGCAGGATATACCAGGCAGCAAACATACTGCAAACTCTCTGTTCAGAGAACATGAGGTCAAAATTCACTCACAATCACTATCATCTGTGTGATACTGGAGAATACTGCTTGTCTTATGTATTATTTCATTTGTAAAATGAAGTGATTAACCTTCCTGATGTCCTTTCCAGCTTGAGCTATATGTCTTATGAAATTCTTAAGTTCAAATCACATATTTGAAACTTAGCTGTATAATGCACAAAGTCATAATATCTCCAGTATCTTGTTTCAAGAAAATGATGCATCTTACATGGGTGCTCTCTCTGATCCCTTCTAGTTATACAACTCTGAGCCTATAAACTTCTCTAACAACAACATCACCAAAAACATGAGACAGTAGCACTGATATAGTACCTAATAGCTTGCAAAGTACTTTAACTGTTACTACATTTTATCCTAACAATTCTCTGAGGTAGGTGTGTTATTTTTGTTCCCATTTTAGAGATGAGAAGACTGAGGCAACAGAAGTTAATGAATTTGCATAGAGTCACATAGTAAAAATACTTGAAGCTACATTTGAAATCAGTAATTCCTGACACCAAGTCAAACATTCTGTCCACTCTATTGCTTTGCTGTTTGTAGGTGTGTACAAAAACAAAGATTGAATAAAACTCATTATGATTAAAGTGTGAGTGTGTGTATGTGTGTGTGTGCGTGCGTGTGTGTAAACTATACTTGACAATATTTCTTCCAGTATTTTTACTTTGTAAAAAAAGAAAAAAAAAACTTAGAAATATATAATTCATAATTGCATCCACAAGTCAACTTATTTGTATAATTTATTTATTTATTCTTTTCATTTGAACCTTTGGTTATATCTATTTGCAGACATTTCAGTGTAGAAATTCCCTTCACGGATGTAATCTTAGAGAGTTGTTCTGGTTATTGAAAGTTTAATTGACTTGCCCATAGTAACATACATAGTAGGTGCCAAGAGGCAGGTCTGAATTCATGTCTTTTTGCCTTCAAGGCCAATTCTCTATTCGCTAAATGGTGCTACCCTCTTTTCAACATAAGCTTAAATAGATTAATGTATTTTAATTTATTTACATAGTTTCATGTCATATCTCATTATTTGCTTTGCCTGTAAAAAAAATGCAAAACAGGAAATAATAGGGAGAAGAGAATTTTCCCTCTTCACATTCCCAGGCTAATATGACTAATACAATGATTTTACCTTTCATCAAGTCGTGGGACTTATTATTTGTCAATATAATTTATTTGACAATGAAACATTCTATTCTGATATCTCATTTTTTTTCCTCTTACACTTCTATTTGAGACTGATATTCTTACACACATATATATGTGAGAAATAATGCATATACTCACATATAAATTTATATACATACATATATTCATGCACACACATAAATGTGTGTTATACACATATGCAGAGAGAGAGAGAGAGAGAGACAGATTTGCTTTGTGTCTCTGGTATTTTTAAGGTTCTTGAAGGAAGGGAATATGCCTTGTAGTTCTTTTTATCCTACATAACAATTTTATATAAAAAGTAAGATTATATATTTAGAGCAAGAAGGAAAATTAGATATTATGCAATATAAACTCCTCATTTTCAGGTGAAAAAAGGCAGTTCAGAGAATTTAAATGACTTATCCAGTATCACCCAACCATTAAATCTCTAAGGATTTGAACTTTAAACCTAGTGATGCTCAGTAAATATACATCTCACTACAGTAGAAGTTCTTTTTTTAAATTATTCTTTTTAAAAAATAATTATAAATATTTATTGACAGAACCATGTTAGGGTAATTTTTTACAACATTATCCCTTGCACTCACTTCTGTTCCGATTTTTCCCCTCCCTCCCTCCACCCCCTCCCCCAGATGGCAAGCAGTCCTATACATGTTAAATATGTCACAGTATATCCTAGATACAATATATGTTTGCAGAACCGAACAGTTCTCTTGTTGCACCGAAAGAATTGGATTCAGAAGATAAAAACAACCCGGGAAGAAAAACAAAAATGCAAATTTTGCATTCATTTCCCAGTGTTCTTTCTTTGGGTGTAGCTGCTTTTGTCCATCATTGATCAGTTGAAACTGAGTTAGACCTTCTCTTTGTCAAAGAAATCCACTTCCATCAGAATACGTCCTCATACAGTATCATTGTAGAAGTAAATAATGATCTCCTGGTTCTTCTCATTTCACTTAGCATCAGTTCATGTAAGTCTCTCCAAGCCTCTCTGTATTCATCCTGCTGGTCATTTCTTACAGAACAATAATATTCCATAACATTCATATACCACAATTTACCCAACCATTCTCCAATTGATGGGCATCCATTCATTTTCCAATTTCTAGTCACTACAAACAGGGCTGCCACAAACATTTTGGCACATACAGGTCCCTTTCCCTTCTTTAGTATCTCCTTGGGATATAAGCCCAGTAGTAGTACTGCTGCATCAAAGGGTATGCACAGTTTGATAACTTTTTGGGCATAATTCCATATTGCTCTCCAGAATGGTTGGATCTGTTCACAACTCCACCAACAGTGCATCAGTGTCCCAGTTTTCCCACATCCCCTCCCACATTCATCATTATTTTTTCCTGTCATCTTAGCCAATTTGACAGGTGTGTAGTGATATCTCAGAGTTGTCTTTATTTGAATTTCTCTGATCAATAGTGATTTGGAACACCCTTTCATGTGAGTAGAAATAATTTCAATTTCATCATCTGAAAATTGTCTGTTCATATCCTTTGACCATTTGTCAATTGGAGAATGGCTTGATTTCTTATAAATTAGAGTCAATTCTCTATATATTTTGGAAATGAGGCCTTTATCAGAACTTTTAAGTGTGAAAATATTTTCCCAGTTTGTTGCTTCCCTTCTAATCTTGTTTGCATTAGTTTTGTTTGTGCAAAGGCTTTTTAATTTGATATAATCAAAATTTTGTATTTTGTGATCAATAATGATCTCCAGTTCATCTTTGGTCACAAATGTCTTCCTTCTCCACAAGGAGGTAAAGTATCCTGTGTTCCTCTAATTTATTTATAATCTTATTCTTTATGCCTACATCATGGACCCATTTTGATCTTATCTTAGTATATGGTGTTAAGTGTGGGTCCATGCCTAATTTCTGCCATACTAATTTCCAGTTTTCCCAGAAGTTTTTGTCAAATAATGAATACTTATCCCAAAAGTTAGGATCTTTGTGTTTGTCAAACACTAGATTGCTATAGTTGACTATTTTATCTTGTGAACCTTAACCTATTCCACTGATCAACTAATCTATTTCTTAGCCAAAACTAGAATAGAAGTTCTTAAAATTTTTTAGTGTTATGGAATAATTTGGTAATTTGATAAAGCCTATGATCCCATCTCAGAAGTATGATTTTAAAAGCATAAAATAAAATATATAGGATAAAAATAAATATCTTTAAATGAGAACATAAAACAAAACCAAATCTCAGCCCCCGAGGTAAGGAATCCATGAACTTAAGGCTAGATTCTTAGATCCTCATACATATAAAATTGTATCATTTTCTATTTAAAAGTCTGGGGTTGAAAAACTTGACATTATTCAAGAAAATCTCCACTGCCATCCCCATTGTGGTGGTTACCTCATAAGCTAAAGTTCATAAATTCCTTTAAATCAGGTGACTCATAATTCTCCTGTAGTTGTCGCTTTATTAGCTATTGTCTCTCTGTGGTAGTGAACTTCATGGAAGAGAATATGTCTTCTTCTGCCATATGCCCAATCCTTAAGCCTTTAATGATTGAGAGGAAAAATACCCCACCATTTCTGCTTCTTTCCTCACATATCAAGTCTAATTTCTCTGAATCTCCTCTCTGTAAAAAAAGAAGAAGAAATAAGAATGTACAGGGAAAAGAAGAAAGAAGGAGGAGTAGGAAAAGGAGAACAAGAAGACATAAAAGAAGAAAAGCAGAAGAGGAAAAAAAGAAGAAAAGAAGGAGGATCTGGAAGATCTTGAGGACCAGCCTTGATCTTAGAGGAGGAGATGAAGGAGGCAGGAGAGCCACCAGAATGGCCAAGGATGGAATCTGTGTGTCATTTCCAGTCCTCTCAGCCCTTAAATATTTCAGTATGATCACATCATTACATCACACTAAGTATGTGCAAACTAGAGAACCATTATTTCATCAATCAGACTGAGTAAGTGCTAACTATAAGCACGCTGCTATAAGTACCCCTTGATTCAAGTAGAACATAGGTGGTCACACGCTCCTTGACTTCTCAGGAAAAGGTGTGAACAGTAAGGGAAATGGGAAGTCAAACCAGATATTGTCAGCAGGTTTCCTTTGGGTTAAAGGGTCTTATATCTTGCCCTGAGTTTCCCCACTATCTGTGGCCCTCTACAATTTTGCCCTATGAACCTAACCTGTTTCACTGATTGACTATGCTGTTTCTTAGCCAGTACCCAATGATTTTGATGACTGCTGCTTTGTAATGTAGTTTTAGGTCTGGTATGTTAAGCCACTTTTATATGCATTTTGTTTCATTAATTCCCTTGAAATTCCTGATCTTTTGTACTTCCAGATGAATTTTTTTTGAGCTCTGTGAAGTAATTTCTTGGGAGTTTGATTGGTATGGCATTGAATAAGTAGATTAATTTAGGTAGTGTTGTCATTTTTATTATATTAGCTCGGTCTACCCATGAGCACTTGATATTTTTCCAAGAGATTAAATCTGACTTTATGTGGAAAGTGTTTTGTAATTATGTTAATATAGTTCTTGTCTTTGCCTTGGCAGATAGATTCCCAAATATTTTATGTTACATATATTTTACATATATTATATTATATATATGTAATATATATAAAACATATATTTTATATTATATATTTTAAATGGAATTTATCTTAGTATCTCTTGCTGCTGTACTTTGTTAGTAATATGTAAAAATGCTGATGAATTATTTTGTATCCTGTAACTTTGCTAAAATTGTGAATTCTTTCTAGTAGATTTTTAATTGATTCTCTGGATTTTCTAAGCATAACATCATATCATCTGCAAAGAGTGATAATTTGGTTTTCCCATTATCTACTCTAATTCCTTTAATTTCTTTTTCTTCTCTTATTGGCAAACCTAACATTTTTAATACAATATTGAATAGTAATGGTGATAATGGGCAATCTTGTTTCACTCCTAATCTTATTGGGAATGGTTTTAGTTTATCCCCATTACATCTGATGCTTTCTGATGACTTTAAATAGATGCTATCAATCCTTTTAAGGAAAACTCCATTTATTCCTATACTCTCTCTTTTTTTTTTTTTTTTAATAAAAATGGGTTTTGGATTTTGTCGAATGCTTTTTCTGCATCTAGTGAGATAATCATGTGATTTTTTTGTTAGTTTGGTTACTGATATAATCAATTATGCTAATGATTTTTCTAATACTGAACCAGCCCTCCATTCCTGTTATAAATCCTACTTGTTCATGGTGTAATATGCTGGGGATAACTTGCTCTAATCTCTTTGCTAATATTTTATTTAAGATTTTTGCATCAGTATTCATTAGGGAAATTGGTTCATAATTTTCTTTCTGTTTTAGTGAAGAGAGTCACAAACAGTGAGGAAACTCTGGGTGAGGTAAAAGCCCCTTCAACCCAGAGAGAACCTGCTAAAAATGTCTGGTTTGGCTCCCATCTCCCTAAGGGTTCTCTGACTTCCTGAGAAGTCAGGGGGCAATGACAACCTCTGTTGTTATTGAAGCAGAGTGATACTAGGTGGCTAAGAGTGATACCAGGTGGCAAACTACATTAAATAGCAAGTTGTTTATGTGGTCCCACTTGCACAGTATATATTTAGCACATGCCCAGTGCTGTTCTTGTTACACAAGGGTATGACGGTATACAAAGGGGAAAGTCCTTGGAATAAATAAGCTACATTTTCCCACCATCCTCATCACTTCTCCAAAAAGATGATATATTTTAATCTTCCTAGTATGGGGATTGTAGAAAGCACAGTACTTTTTACCTCCCCAACTTGGGGGCTCTAGAAAGCAGAACACAACAGTTTGGTTCCTACTTGGTTTAGGTATCAGCCCCATGTCTGTGTCATGAAAAGAATTTGGTAGGATTCTTTCTTTCCTCATTTTCCCAAAGTGTTTGCATAATATTGTAATTAATTATTCTCTGAATGTATGGTAAAATTCACATGTAAATCCATCTGGCCCTGGAGTTTCTTTTGTAGGGAGTTGATTAATAACTTGTTCAATTTCTTTTTTTTAATGAGACTATTTAAGTAATTTGTTTTCTCTTCTGGCCAGTCTATATTTTTTGTAAATATTCATCCATTTCACTTAGATTATCATATTTATTGGCATACTGTTGGGCAAAATAGTTCCTAATTATTGGTCCAATTTCCTCTTCATTAGTGGAAAGTTCATCCTTTTCATTTTTGACACTAATAATTTGATTTTTTTCTTTCATTTTTCTAATCAAATTCACTAAAGGTTTACCTATTTTGTTTTTTTTTTTTTTCATAAAACCAGCCTTTGGTTTTATTAGTTCAATAGTTGTTTTTTTATTGTCACTTTTATTAATCTTCCCTTTTATTTTTGAATTTCAAATTTAGTATTTACTTGGAGGTTTTTTATTTGTTTTTTTCCCCCTAGCTTCTTTAGTTGTATGCCCAATTCATTGATTCTCTCTTTCTCTATTTTATGCAAATTAAAATTTAGAGATATAAACTTCACTTAAGAAGTGCCTTGGCTGCATCCCATAAATTTTGGTATGATGTTTTCTAATCGTCTTTCTCTTGGATAAAATTATCAATTGTGTCTATGATTTGTTGTTTCACCCTGATTTAAATAATTGTATATTTATCTCTTTTTCTGGTGTGTATTGTGGTGGTGGAGATTGCTCTAGTGGTACCTAATCAGCTCCTACTCTAAATATACAGTTTGGGTAAAGTTATAGCAACTCTGTGGAATCACTGCTAGGCTCAGAAAGGAGAAAGTTGAGGCTGTACAGGAGAGATATAGTAAATATAGTTGTGTTAGAGACAGATTTAATGATTATAGATTACAGGGAAGATGGAATGTGACCTATTATAGGATCATAGATAATAGGAAAATAAATTTAGAACTGGATGTGATCGTAGAAGTTTTGTAACCCATATAAGTCCTGTTATCCTCTAATTGCTTGATCACATTATGTTGATCTTTGAGGAAATAACATAATAATCCACACTTTGAGACTTCTACCTTCTTTTTTTTTTCCTCCTTAAAAAGAGTTTACATAATGCTTGCCCTACCTGCTTGGCAAGTTGTTGTGAGGCTAAAACTGACATCAGTAGGTAGAAAAAGGACTTTGAAAAGTTAAATGCATTATACCAATTTTACATATCATTATCATCAGTTGTGGAAAATGTTTGAAACATAGTTTCTATAGTAAACAGATTACTCTTATGTAGTAGTTCTATAGAGACTGAGACTTCTCTAAAGATTTGTGAGAAATTAGTAAATTTGGTTAGAATGTTTTACTGGATGTAATATTTTTGAAGGATTTTTATAATCTTTTACCCCAGAGGAATGAACTGATGTGCTTGAAATATGTTTATTAGCTTTTTCACATGATGGCCCTGAGCATCAATATACTAAAGCACATGACTTGTGCTAGATGTCAGCGAGGGTTATTTTTATTTTGAATACTCTAGCTTGGCTATGATCTGATTTCTTTTAGACTAGGCTAATTTCTTTCAATGCCAGGGCCTCTGGGTCCATGCTGGCTTGCTTGAGGGAAGTGAAGTACAGAAAAATAAAGGAAACTACATTTACAAATCATTTGAAATTAAAGAATAGAATATTTTTTCCTTTTTCTTCAGATTGTAATTCAGGGATTTTAGTTTGAGGAGTAACAAACAAAAATACTAAATTAAAAAATCTGAACATTGTGTAAATTCCCAATTATTAAAAAACCCTCTATGAATTTTTCTTAAAGACATGTAAAGAATGAAGTAGCACTGTCTTCCTACTCATGATTTAAAACAAGTTATTCACAATGGAATACATTTTCTTACTCACAATGAAATTTGTGGAAGAGAAAAATCTCTTTTTTTCCATAGAGTAATATACTAAGTAAATATGTTCCTTTAATAGTTCCTTTTTTCCTTAAAAAAGAAGTACTAAGGTTTTTACACTTATTAATATTTTATATTGTATTACTAAGGAAGAAAAGGTCTTTCACCTTTTATCTATTACTCTTTTTCCCAATGATATGCATTATGTTCTATATTTAATGCTTAGGTGAATAAAAATTAGCACTGCTAAAGAAAGAAATCTTCATATATTCTATATCTAAAAGTTAATGTGTTCCTTTTAATGTAAATTAATTGGGTATAATTGTTTAGGGATTAAAACTACATTAGAAAGGTGTCAAAATTAACTTTTTGCCCCTTGTAAAATTTTAAAAATAAAATGGATTAAAGAACTCTAAAAAAAGAAAAGGAAAATTTACATTAAGGTAAAACGAATGCAATATAATGCAACATATAAGAGGAAATTGATGTAGAACAGTGGTTTTACAATAATTGTTGACATATTCCTCTAAGTATTGTATCTGGGGTTTTTCCTAGTATCAATCATTTAAAGCAATTTAGGTAATCACATTCTGGCACACCTTTCTCCAATTTTATTTACACCACTTGCCTAACTCATTGTAATGCAGTACCTTTCTGCCTTGGTACAGTAGATGCACTCTGTAATATCTATTATGGCATGGTCAAAGGATAATTTATTGTCAAATAGAAAAATAGGTCAACACTAATGTCACTTGATGATCAACCCCCAAAGTTTAATAAAACATCTCGCCAGTATGCATTCCAGGGCAGTGGTTGGTATTTTATTAGGACTACCTGGCTAGAGCAGCAGTGTAATTACTGAGCTGTCAGAGTGATAAGTGGGACTAATGGCAGCTTGATGCACTTGAGTCTGCTGAGCGCTTAGAGGATTGCAAGATGGTATTATTATAAGAGTCTGCCTCTTCTGGCATATTCATGGCACCAGAGGGGGAAAAAAAAAGAATGCTACAATGCAGGTTTGCATGGCCCTGCCTCATTAACATCTGACATTTCCAACAGCTGTTATTTGTGAACCAGCTCAATAATAAAAAGAGAATTATTTGGTAAAGGTGCCTAACAACTACAACTAGGAATCCTTGCATTGTCAGTCCTGCCAAGTGGATCTTTCAATTGATGTTGAATTTAAGATTTCTCTATGTGAAGAACAGAATTACGGTACATATTAATTTGTCTGATCTGCATCAACCTATCATATAATTTCGTTCTTTTAAAAAATTGTCACTTGGGTACTAGAAAAGACCAGAATAAGAAATTTGTGAATACATCGGATATAATGAGTTCAAAAGAAGGGCGAAAAGTATACCTTTTGCTTTTTCCTATGTGGAAGAAAATCTTACAAGGTGGCAGACATTTGTAAAACTGTTAAAATGGCTTTGAAGTAAATAGGGAAACATGAGTATAACTAGGACATTAATCACTCTAACTTTTCAGCTGATGCCTGATTTTCCCTGAGCACATGGGTAAGAGAAATTTCTTTCACAGAAATTTTAATGCTCAGTCTTTTTTTCAAATTATAAATACCATAAGAAATGGTGCACTGTACATTATGACAATGGGGAACTTCAGCTAGTCAAAATCATTTTCTTGTCACAAGGTATGCTTCAGAATTTACTTTAGTAGAACTCTTTTTAAAGTCACAATTATTATTTTTTTCTGCAAAGAACTGTAGCTATAGGGGTGTATGAATTCAACTCAATAATAGATGCAAATCAAACAATGGCATTCGGAGAAATAATAGGCTAGAAGTTTAATCACTACATTTCAATAACGACAATTGCTTATGAAAAGCCTTTGGTTTTCATTATGTAAAATTTAATTTAGAGAGAAGGCTAGAGGCACTAATCAGAGAAGAGAGATCAGATTTAAAAACAAGATTCACACAGTGGACCAAAATCTACTAATCAGAAAAGAAAGGCTAGGAGATGATTGTTTTTTATGCTTCTATGTTCAGAAGATAGGGTAGTCACTTTTATTAAGAAAGGCATATAATTCTGAATGAAATTCTGGAAGAATTAAGGAATAGATAAGGCAGTGACATTTTTTCCTAGGATTCAAACTAGTGGTTTTAAGATACCTGAAGTAGTAATCATTATAAAAAATTGACGTAACTGGAATCCATGATTTGAAAGTGGCATATGAGGCTGAGGAATTAAAAGTTACAAATCACAGATAGGAGAAAATGTCTTTGTAAATTTGAATAATATAACAACCCTATTAACTTTAGTAAAATTAGCTGTTTGAGTTTGTAAGTACTACTTGAAGAGGGAATAGGATTAAAATGAGAATGCTTAAGTGAGGAACCTATCATAAATAGCTGCATTCTACCTACATGTAATAGATGGGAGGAACACTAGAAAATAGAAATATTGTTATTTAGATGTATGTATATAGACACATAGCTATAAATAAGGATGCTAATGGGTATGTTCATTGCTATAAAACAGGACCCAAAAGAATGTGTGTATACATTGACTCATTATAGATTTAATTTCAAAGGAGGAAGGTAAATGTAGAGAAGTAAATCTGGTCCTATCACTTTTGTATTGAAAAAGATTTTGCTTTTTGCCTTTGCATGTCTCCTTAATTCAATTACTTTGTTCCATAGATGCTTGAAATGTGCAGATGCCCCCTGTCAGAAGAGCTGTCCAACTAATCTAGACATCAAATCATTCATCACCAGTATCGCGAACAAGGTAGAATCAGACTTACTCTGGCAAATGAAAGTTGATTAAAGCACTTGATGAACTGTGATTAAAATGTACTGCTTCTCTCATTTAAATACAACAAAAGAAAAATTTAATAGTTATTTGGAAAATGAAGATAAGCTTAATAATTAGACTTTGCTAGTTATAAAGTCACTAATACCAAAATAGAGTATGCATTGTATAAGTTAGTCATCATAGTTAATAAAAAAGAGATTGTAATGAATTAAATATATATATATATGTATGCATGCATATCTAAATATCTAATTTAAAATGGCATTCATTTGATGGTTCAATTGTATCAGTAACCAATTAAATGGTTGAAGATAAATTAGTGTTTATCCACACTTTGAAGTATATAGTTTTGTTTTAAATATTTTATTCCATTTTGATCATAACATATTGTGTCAAAGGAATAGATCCCCAAAGTTGCAAATAGTTTTCTTAAATTTTCTTAAATTGTTTCAGCAGTGTGTATGTGTATGTATGTATGTGTGTGTTTGTGTGTGTGTGTATCAGTGGTGAAATATTGATAGAACACATCATAGCAATTCTTTTAAAAATGTTTTTTAAAGTTACAAGAAGAAAAGCTTGATTTAAAATCTCCCTCTCGAGCTTGTTGGGAGTTTCAAATGAGATATTTGCCACTTAATACAGTACCTGGCACATGCTACTTACTTAAATACTTGTTCACTTCTCCCTTTTTAGAAATGCGTTCTCATTCTCCCTCTTCTAGTATAGTGTGGAGTCTATAATGATTCATTCAATTATTATGCATTTGTTTGATTCAGTAATGAAATCTGTTCATTTTCTATTACTGAAATTCAAAGAGTCCTTGAATGTGACTTATCTTTTTATAACAGTTGAAAAAGTAAAGGAAAAATCCCACTTATAGAATTTTTAAATACCAATAAAGATTTGCTAAGTCTTCTTATAAAAGACATTTACTTAAATTTTAATACATTCATTCAACACAAGTTAAAATACAACAAAAGAAAAGATCAGCCAACAGATAAGTTACTAAGTACCTACTATGTGCCAGGCCCTGTGCTAAGAAAAAAAAATGATAAAAATAAGAAATGTATTCAACTTTAAGGTCTTAAAATAATGTAACCATTTACACATATTTGCTTACAAATATGTTCTATGTAGTCATCAAACTAATCATCACAATGCAAGAAAGTGAAAACATTGGCTAGAGATCAAAATTAGGTACATTATTATTTTTAAGTTATGAAGGTGCCAGAAAATATTTGAAGAAAAATGGTCAGAGGTTGACTTCAGTGTTTTACCTGAAAATGTAAATATTGTGATGCCCTTACTACCAAGTTGAGAAGATGCTACTTAGCAGTTGTCAAATATTAATTGATAAGTAAGAGAAAAGTTATATCTCTGTGGTATTAACTCAGTATATCCATGAAAATATAAGGGAAAAATGATATTAAACTCAATAGAATTCTGAACTAATCTTATCAGTATATTAGTTATGCCAAAGAAATAGAATCTTTAGAGAAACTGCATATGAAAATGGGGTGAGCATTGGTTTAAAGACTGAATATGTCACCGTTTCTGTGATCCAGAGCAAGTCTGTTTATTGCCTAAGGCCTCACATATAAAATGAAGGTACTAAACTAAGACATCTTCTGAGATCCCTTTTCATTCTGAATTTATCATCCTCTTCATGTAAGGAGTTTGCAAGAATAGAAAGGGAGAAGCGGTCATCCTTTGAAATCTGTGTAATGTCTAGATATGGTCAGACTCATTTCAGTTTTAATATGGGTTAAATTTTTCATTAATTTTGTCCACATTTTCTCACTATCTATATTGCAACACTGTACTTGGTTATTCATTTAAACAGGTTTCCTTATAAATACAGGAAATTTAGAGATGGTCATATTGCAGATATATTCTTTTGTCAGGTATTTAAGGGAGTCTATTGAAAGTAGTATGTTTTGTTGAAAAACTACTGTAGCAATCATAAAAGGTCAAGGATTCTTGTTCTTGAAAGCCTGCGGCTTTTTAGATATTTACAGGCTGTGTACAATGTAGGCTGTTCCATATTGCCAGTAGACCTCAACTCAGGAGGGGGGTTCTTTCTAGGTTGAGAGGGTAATTGAATCGCCAGGCTCAATGAGCCTTGGGCCTCTTTGAGAAAAGGATGTCACTTGAGCTGTATTGTGTTAGGCTCCTGTGATTCAGGAGAGTTTAGACCAATACTTCCATTCTTTCTTTTCTTACAAACTGGATTACAGCTCTAGTTTCCAAAGGTACAATCTATTCCTTTGTATCTCCTCAGTCAGTTTTGCTCTGTTTCGCACAGATTGGCTGTTGTTTGCAATTGTATTTCTCAATTGGAAATACACGTTTAGATTCATCAAACTGTGAATACTAGGTCATGTTTCTGAGGATTTTTTTTCCTTCTTTAAAAAACACCCTTCTTTATCAGAGAAGTCATATAGCATTTCGATAAACAGAAGAAAACACTTTTACAAAAGAAACCCTTTATTATAATCAGTTAAAAAATAAAATTATTCCTTTAAAAACTTTTTTCCTTCCATTCCTGAAACATGTTTCACTTAAATATGAAACTTCTGAATTACAAATCAATATTTTTGGCATGCATATAGACAATGTAGAGTAATTTTAATGTCAGCATAAGAATTAGTTATACCTATTCATATTTTTATATAAAGTGGAAAAAAATGCACATGACCTGGCAGGCCAGCTGTATTAGACCTTTAGACCAAATCTTTTACCCAGATTAATACCTGGAATGTAAGCAAAGATTGAAAACCAAAGAGTTGGATGAACTTGGTCAAATTTATTAACTTACCTGGGCCTTAGCTTCTTTAGATTTAAGTGAGAAGTTTTGCTAAAGGACCTATGCATGTTTTTATTCAGAGTGAAGAAGACTTCATGGAGGCTCATAATGGTCACCAGTTACTCAGTCAGCAATCATATATTAACCCTTCATGATGTACAAGACCATCTTCTAATCCATAAAGAGCTGACACATTGTACTTGTTGTTACTTTTATGGAGTGAAGTTTTGGGAACAAAACATTAACCATTATAGCTGTGAATAAATGAAATTGGTTAACTTAGCAGTTATATGCATTCATACTATTTCACATAAATAAATTCACAACTTCAAGGACTTTTTCCTCATTAAAGGACCCATCTCTAGACCTATGGGGTCGTGATTCAATCTTAGATGAACCTGCCTCTTGTGAGAATTTTTCTGCAATTTGTTGTTTTGCTATGGCTCCTTTCTGTAACCCTATAGGGGGATTTAAAAAAAAAATCTTTTAAAGATTAGATTTGGCTCCTGTCTAGAGCTTCCCCAGAAGGAATTAACAAAGTTTCTTCTAGAAAGGTGTTTGATGTCAAAATAGATTGACAATTATTAAAAGACATGCTTAAAGTACAAAAGTACAAAAGACTCATCAGTGCACACTACCAAGTGTTAAAACATTAAATTGTAAAACATCACTCTTATTATAGACTTACAAGTTATTGATTGAAGTTAAAGCCTTAAAGGATTAAAGACTTTGTAAGACTTCTGAACTGGTGTTTTATTTTGACCTTGGGTATGAACTTACTGAAGGTTTGTATCTTCTGACAATCAATCCTGTTTATGGCCTGGGTTCATTCATTTGAAGGTAGTCATCTACTCTGAGTAGTTGTTTTGAAGTTACTTTCTGATTTCATGAGGTGGAGGTCTAAGCTACAAATAGTCATATCAAGATCATTATTCATTTTTCTGGATTCAAGAAAAGCACAATGCAAAAAAGGGACCTAAAGACTTGGGGATCAGATTCAGATTTGCCTACACATATATATGTCCTCAGTGTTGTACGTAAGCAAATACCTTAGCTCTTCAAGAAGAGAAGAGGGGAAGAATAATTCCCACTTCCTATTGAAAGGCCAAGGGAGAAGTGAACAGATCATAATTTTTCAACAGATAGGAAGAGAGAGAGTGTGTGAGGGGGAAGTCTAGTGAATGGATCATCTTCCTGACTCAGTAGAGAATATGCTGTGATAAAGATCACTTACAACCTGGCCCTTTTCAAGGAGACCAAGGTGCTCCTAAGGTATTGCTTCATCATTACAAAATCTATAGGAACCTTTAGGGATTGCTGTGGAATCCCAAAATATAAGTTTTTCATTAGGGCCTCTAAAGTATCCCATGGTCTGAGAGTTTGGATCATGGTTCATTTGTTTCTATCCATTATAATACTCATAAGCATACATTTACATATACATGTATACATACATATATATACACAGTATAATAATCTTATTCTACTTAATATTGCAAAATCATTTAGAACAAACCAAAGAATGATAGTCACATGATCATAGAGATGTAGAGTGATAAAACATTTGATTTGAATTTGGGTTGGATAGGGATACTATGTACACATTTTGAAAAATAACTAGAAAATTTAATTTATATATTTATATAAATTTATATAATTTAAATTTAAATTATATATAAAGTATATTGTAATGTTTATATATACTGAGAGATATATGTACGTACGTATTTACAGGCAAGACTTACTGGAATTGGTATTAGTTGAGTTGGACTATTTAAATAGATAGTAATTCAATAAAAAAATAATCTGCCAGAATATGAGGTTGCAAGTAAAGAATTTTAGATCCTATGAAGAGAATGAATCAAAATAAGGAAGTAGAGACATATGAAAAGTTTTTAGGGGATAGATGCATTTTGGGTTGGAGCTCAGAATATATGAAAGTTCTCTTTCCATGAAGTGAGTCTAGATGGTATAGGAACTTGAAAGACTTGAGATATTAGTTGCCATCTTTTGAAAATTTGATGTTGCTGTTGTATTTGAGTATGGAAGTACCCTAATAAGAGATATACATTAGAAAAACTAATACACCATTAATATGAAAGAGGTATTTGAGAGTTGCTTTCCTGTTCTTCACAACCAAGTCTGATATTATGATTTAATTAGTGTATAGTTCTTGCTGGGCTATTCCGATGTATGCTTATATGTGGAGTTCATTTATGTCTTTTTTAAAAGACTTTTTATTTCATTTTTTTGAACTATGAAGCATTTATTTTCTTTCCCTTTCACTTCCCTTTCTCTATATAAAAAAAAAAGAATGCAAAAAGACAAATCTTTCTATGAAAAGATGGAGGATCAGTGCCAAATTCTGGCACTGACCATATCCAAAAATGTATATCTCATGTATTATATCAGGAGCTATAATTAAGGATTTCTCCCTTTGAAAACTGTCTTTTAACATCCTTTGACCATTATTCATTAGTGGAATGATTTTTATTTTTGTAAATTTGAATCAATTTCTATATTTATTGGAAATGAGACTTTGACAAGAGAAATTTAGTGTAAATATTTTCCTCAGCTCTCCTTAACTGTCTCCCTTCTAATGTTTTTTTTTGAGAAGGAATACTTTAAATTTTAATGTACATCATTATTCATTCTCTCTATATATTTTTCTTGGTTCTGCCTTTTTCACTCTGCATCATTTCATGTGGATTTTTCCTTCCTCCTCTGTATTCATTCTATTCATCATTTCTTATAGCACAATTATATTCCATTACATTAATGTACTACAATTTAGCTATTTTGCTTTTGATGCTCTCTTTCCAATTCATTGCTATAACAAAAGGTGTTGAAATAAAATTTTTAGTACACATAAGGATTTCTTCTTCTCAACAGTTTCCTTGGGGTATAAGCTTAATAACAGAAGCTCTGAATCAAAGGGTATAGAGATTTTAGTCTTCATTTAAATAACTCCAAATCACTTGTCTAAATGATTGTATTGATTCACATTTCTATGGACAATGTAAATGTATACACCTCTCCACTTATAATCCTTTCAATATTGACTATTCCCATATTTTTGTCTTTTATTTTTGCAAATTTACAGGATATGAGATGAAATCTCAGTCATGTTTTGATTTGTACCTTATTACTTTTGATTTAAAACATTCTTTCCTGTGTTTGTTAATAGTTTGTAATTCTCTTAAGGACTGCTTAATTATATCATTTGACTACTTATCTACTAGATATTAGATATAAGATTATATATACATACATTATATATATATATATACATATAAATGTTGCATATAATAGTATATAAAATCATTCCCAAATATTTTATATTTATTATAGATATATAACAGTATATACAGTTGTTATTTAATATATTGCATGTTATTTTATCAAAAGCCATTTCCTAAAAATAATATATCAGAAGCTATTCTCCAGTAGTCAAGTAGTCAAATAAATATAATATAATTTAAACATTATATGTTGTGTGTATATGTATATATCCTATTAGAGAGATTTGATTCAAAGATTTTTTTCAAAAATGACTATAGCAATTAATTTAATTTTTCCTATATCTAATGGCATAATTACATTATTTTTGTTACTTATCAATATTTTTTTTTTGTATTTTCAATCATATCAAGTCAACAAGTACATACTATGTGGTAGGCATTGTACTAAGAATTGAGAATTTTAAAAGTTAAAAGACCATGCAAAGATACATACATAACATATACATATGCATTCATATCCATGCATATATGTGTATGCAAACATATATGCATGTTCATGTGTATATATGTGGATATGTATAAGGAACTAGCATTTAGGGATATTGGAAAAGACTTCTTGTAAAGGTAGAATTTTAGTGGAGACTGATGCAAAACTAGGGGAAACAGGATGCAAAGATGAGGATGAAGAGAATTCTAGTCTTGGGGAACAGCCAGTAGAAATCCTGTATTCACCCTAGTTGTTCATTCTAGTCTAGGACTATAACCCATTTATTACCTAGGAAACTGAAGCTGGTGAATCTCTTGAATTCAGGAGTTCTGGATTTTAGTAGCCTAATCAAGCTGTTCTCTGAATTATATTCATCATTAATATGCTTAATCCCTGGATATAGAGGGTGACCTGACCAGGTTTGCCTAAGACAGGAGGAAGTTTCAGTTTTGAAATGAAGCATGAAGATCACAATAGAATGGGCCCATAAGTTGCCCCTGTACTTCCTGCCTGAGAAATCCAATCTTAAAAATAAATGCATTGAATAGTTTCAAAATGGCATGTTATGTGAAACAGCAGGGAGGCCAGTGTCACTATATTGCAGAGTACGTAAAAGAGAGTAAAGTGTAAATAGATGGAAAAGGCAGTATAGGAACAGGGTGTAAATGAATTTTAAAAATCAAAGCATTTTATATTTGATTGTAGAGGTAATAGAAAGCCAATGTAGTTTTTTTGACTAAGGGAATAACATGATCAGATCTTTGTTTTAGAAAAATCATTTTGAAAACAAAATAGTGGAAGGACTGGAATGGAAAGAGGCTTGTGGCAGGCAGACCAAGATGATTATTGCATTATTCCAAGTAGGAGAGATTTGAGGCAAGAAGATCAATTAGAAGTATATTGTAATAATCAAGGTATGAGGGGACAAGAACCTCCACCAAGGTGGCAGAAATGCCATAGAGAACAGGAAATCTACAAAAAAAGATATTTAGAAGTTAGAATTGACCCTTCTTGACAATAGATTCAACACAGTGAAAGAGTATGAGAAGTTGAAGATGACATGTAGGCTATGAGTATGGATTTTTAGGAAGGTGATGGTATTCGAGAAAGTATTATGTATTTAAACTAGTTTTCCTATTATTGGACCAATTGCATTCCTGATAAAACAAATTTGCTTATAACATATTATTTTTAGAATTTTTGTTTATGTTTATGTAAAATCTTGTGCCAATATTTGTTAGTTATATTTATATCATATGTAATATTCACAATACATATAATATATACATATACACACAGACACACTATATATACGTATTTATATACTACACATACACACACACACATATATATAACCCTTTAATAACTGTAGTTACTTAAAACCATATTCTTTAATTAAAATTTTGTAAAGCAAAGAAAACATTTTAATTAAAAAGAACTAATATTTAAATCGGGGATAAATAACAATTATAATAAATTAATTTTCTTTTATTAATGAATAGAGAATAAACAGAACAGTAGTCATAGTTAAACTACAAGGTGCTATAAAATAGCATCCTTAATGCAATGATTGGATTTTGAGAAACATTGTAAATATAATAGAGGAAGTGATGTCTATGTGAACATGTCAAATTTCATCTTTAAGACATATAGACTCTGTTTTCTAAAAAAAACAATTAACTTCCATAATTTGGCAACTATTCATTCATTTGTTGCAATGAGTTCCTTTAAAAAAAAAAAGTAGTAATGGGGTTAAATTAATGTATTTGAAACAGTGACTTTTTTGAAGTATGCATTTGCAACCTGGGTAATGGGGATGGCTGACAGCTGGTTTTAGCCACAGTATAATTACAAACTATACTCGATAGAATGACACTTTGTCAATTAAGGAGCCTTTCATTTTCTTGTCTGTGAAGAGCAAAGCCACAGGAAAAGATATTCCTTAGGTATTCTTTCCTATAAAAAGATAGGATATTATAAATGTACAGTATTTCTTTAATAATGTAAATAAAGTTATAGGAAATAAATTTGCCTATTTGACACAAATTGACACAAATCACTAGCTTGTTCCCCCCTTCCTTTTTAGATAATTTCTGTTTGGATAAAAATATTTTAGAATTTCCTTTTCCTTTTCATGTTATTCTTGATTCTTACATACTTTTGGGATTAAATCATATGTTAGATATTTGGAAATAATTGAATATTTCTTTAATGACTTCTTTTTCCTTTTATTTTAATCTTAATGGAATATTTTCATCCTGGATATTTTCCCCCCTAAACTAAATATTTCCCTGTATTTGAGAGGAGGAATAGGACAGAAATTAGAATTGCTTAAAAGTTCATCTGGAATTAGATCATATCCAACTAGGCTAATATTTAAAATTTTCCCATTTTTAACAATTAACTTAGAATTTTTTTACCCATTACTCAATACAGAACTAGTAGTATTTAAAAGCCAGTTTCCTTACTTGCTGAACTCTCTTCAGCCAACTAGAAAACCCTCTTTAGTCTATAAAAATTATCATACAATAGTAACCTAATAACCTGAACTTCCTAGATACCTCACATTTTACTTTTCTTTTTCATTTGAAATAGAATCAATCACTAACACTGCTATATCTTTAAAAAAAAAAAAAAGATATAAAGTCATGATTTGGATCCATTTAAAAGGCCAGAATGATGATGAGAACTGAAAGAAGGTGCCTTGAACCTTTCTTTGACACAACCTAGAGTTTTCCTTGGTTCTGCTAGTATCGATCCACCCCTATGTTCCAATAGGGTTTTACACTCTTATTTGCATTCAAATTGCAATCTTTACAAGTGATATATAAGAAACTCTTACTTTTGCCTGCTCAGATCTGATCAGGGATGCCTATTTAAGCATTTTCCCCTGTTCTCTTCAAAACCAACATAGTTTTTATTGATGTTGTGATGTAAAAAAACCCCTACAAAATAGCATACATGGTTGGATTATATCCTCTCAGTGGAAGAACCAAGGGAAATTATTTTATGCAGTCATAGTTGAACACTAATTTCCCCGAGAAATAATCCACAGTATCTTATTTTTATCTTTTCATGCATCTATGAAGAGCCCTATTGCTTGGTGGTGCTATAACCCTTTAGAAATGACCAAATTATGCTCCTGCAAATTCTTATAAAAATCCATTACATTTTAGATCCTTCTGTGGGATAAGGAAAATGTGCTTTTTTCTTCTTTTTTACGTCGCATCAGATCATCACATTATGCTTTTTTAAATTGGTGCTTCACAATCTGGGAAATAGGTTATTTTGTCTGCATTTAAAGAATCCATGCTTATTTTTGCTATTAAAAAAACAGAATAGCAATTCTTCATTGAGAGCGTTGCATTGCAGTATCTTCAATGCTTATGGGGCACATTCTATAAAGCACACACAGTACATGCAAACAAAAATAAAAATCTAGTGAGAGAGAAAAATGAAGGGTTTGGACTTGATGTATTCTAATTTCTTTCTTTACGGTTCTAAATTAAATATTGTTTGAATATTATTACAGCCATTAACAAACATTTAAGTGTCCATATGTGAAGGATTATGTTATTTCTGGGGATTGAAAGACAAAGATAGAACAGTATTTACATTTTAATGTGACAAATGCACATGTATATTAATATGATCTTGAAAAGACATAAATTATTTAATTCCATTGAATTCAACAAACAGTTATCACATGCCTACCATGTACAAGTGCTATATTAGGACTAAAGATACAAAACCAAAATCGAAATTTGTCCTTGCCTTCAAAGAGCTTACATTCTGTTCTGAGGAAAAACATGGATAAGCCCATGACTATATACTGATTACTTTTTTTTTTTTTTTTTAAAGAACAAAGATACTTTTGTCCCTTCTGGCCTCCTTTCCAGGAAGATTAATTTACTCAGTATTAAGACTTAATCTTGGTTGAGAGCTGAGCTGAACTTGTTGTGAGAGGATACTTCAAACTTGCCTTACCTCTCTTTAACAACCTCATTTTAATATACAGCTACTCCTCTGATTGTATAATAGGGTAACATAGGATACTGAACAAATCTGTCACTATATATACTTCCTTTATATGGAAAGGATGATTTAAAAAAAAGATGCTAATATTATTATTACCTGTCTATTTGCTATCCTTTTTTAGGATAACAAACCAAGTACATGAGGAGAATGTTGTGGATAAATTTTACTTAGACCTTAGGAAAACTTTTAATACTAGTTACAAAAATACTAACATATTTGTCTCATACTATTCTAGTGCTGGCATGGTGTAATCTTGATGACATTATGATTAAATGGATTCAAAAGTGGTTAGATGGCATGATTCAAGATTAAAATAAATGATTATGTCATAGCAAGTCTTCAGGGGGAGGACCACAGGAATCTTTCCCTTTCCCTATGCCGTTTTATACTTTTTATCAATAATTTGAGTAAGGTTCAGATGATATTCTTATCAAATAGTAGACGAAAAGTGAAAAGAATACATACTCCACTGGATGCAAAATTATCATACACGATAGAATTGGGTTTCTTAACCTAGAAATTGACAAAATATGAAAAAGTAAGTTTGTATGTCTGAGAAGATATAAGGTAACATCATAGATAAATTTCAGTATTTAGATTAAAGAAATGATATCTTTATTTTACTGAAATCCAACTAAAATTCAGAATTTGTTTAAATAATGATTTACAAAAAAAAAAAAAAAAAACACTTTCTGAAAAGTGGCCATGGATTTTACCACATGGCCAAATTGATTTATGATCAATTTTAAATTGAAATCAAGGTTAATAATCTTTGTGCTAGAGTATTGGGCTAGATCTAATAAGATGGAATTTAGTTGGGATAAATGAAAACCAGAGCCAGTTTCAAAAGTACAAAATAGGTTTAAAAGTGATTGTTGTGCCAAAGTTTTAATGGACTACATGCTTGGTAAGAGAGAACAATATGATGTGTTATCTCAGGGGGGAGAAGGGGGGAGAAATGAAATAAAACCTAATGCAATTTGGTCCTACATTCAGAAATAGGACATTTGTGGTCCTCTTGTTTTCTTTCATAATTAGACAACATCTAGAAGTCTGCATAGGTTTTGGGTGCTACATTATAAGAAATACCTGGATCAATTGGAAATTGCTCAAAGATGAGCAACCAAGATACTAAGGGCCTTAAAATTCATGTCCTGTAAGGATCAATTGAAAGAATTGGCAATGTTTAACAAAGAAAAGAGAAGTTGGGAGTGGGGTGGGAAGGTGCAGAGTACATGTCTTCAAATATTAAAAGAGGGATAAGATTTGTTGTGTTAAATTGCAGCAGAACCAGGAGCAATAAGAAGTCAATTTAGCAAAAAACCAAGCAATCCTTACAATGATAGCTGCTTAAAAGATGGATATCTTAAATTAATGGGTTCCCTTTACTGATTTCAGTCAAGAGGGGATGTGTATTTTTCAGGTATATGATATAATCAGGCTTTTTTTTTGATTAGACAAAATAAATTTAGAGCCCCTTTCCAACTTTACAATTCTTTCATTTAGTGATATTTCCTTTGTATCCCTAGTACCAGGCAAGGTAAACCTGTAACAATACTTGCTGAATTTAATTTAAATAAAATGTCAGGGCTAGCTTTCTGGAGATCCTCCAGAAGGTCCTTCTCTCAGCTGGATAGACACCATAAGAATGGACAAGAATAGAGACCAGTCTTATTTTCTCTTACACAGTCTGTGTCTGTCATAGTCTGACCCAGTCTCCTCCATCAGTCTGCCAGTCTCAACCAATCTCCCTCTGAGTTTGACTTTGTCCCCAGTTTAAATACCCTATTACAATTACATCATTACAGTATACTGAGTATGTGTGAACTAGAGAACCATTACATCACTATGTTAAGTACTAAGTATTTGTATACTAGAGAACCATTATCTCATCAATTCTACTGAGTTAACACCTAGTTTCAAGTATACTTCTCCAGAGTTCCCCAGTATCTGAGGTCCTCTACAATATACAGTGTTTTCAGTGAAGGGCAACTAATAACATGAGAGATGGGGCAGAGTGAGATCAGGAAAGGTCTCACTAAAATGCTAGGAAGTGAGCCACGAATATGATTTGATGTTTCTAGACAGCATGGAGAGGAGAAAAAATAACATTTACTATTATGACAAAAAAGATCTTTTTAATATCATGAAATCTGAGATGGCTTTGGAGTGGGAGAGCTGGCTATAAACCAGAACAGTACTGGATTCAAGAACTTTCTTTGACATGTAATAGTTATGTAACTTTAATAGATATGTAACTTCACGTTGATCTCTTCAGTTCTCTAATAATATAAGTGCCACTATGTATTTAAAGAGGGAACTTCCAAATTCAGGTGTTCTCTTTATTAATGAAGCCCCATCTGGCACTATATGGTCAAATTTACAATTGAATACTGGATATTATCTTTTTGTAGGTAATAATAAATCTATATCACTTAGTCTTTTAGAGTGTATTAAACAGGAAAGATTGTGTCTGGAATTAAAATCTTGGGGAGAGGGGTTTTGAGATTAAGAGAAGGAATAAAAGAGAGCTCATAACTGTTCTGAATTTTCTTGGCAAAGTAAGAATTGATCTCTTCAGGTAAAAGGTTGAGGACTTGGGGAAATATGTCAGACTTAAAAGATAGAATCAATTGGGGAAAAGCAATCAAAGTATGCTATAAGGTTACAGGTAAGATTACATAATTTATACATAATTATATATTTATATTGTGTATTCTATTTAATATGTATCATATATTATTATATAATTTAACTTTGTAGTGGATTCAATTAGCTCAATTATATGGCTGCATACAAATGGAAGTTTGTTTTACTGATAGCAGATGAGGAATAGAAAGAGATGGTGGGAATAATTCATAGTTTGGGTCTCACAAAGTATGAGTAGTGATAAGATGGAAAGAAATTCAAGAGTATGGTACATTGAAAATTCAAACTTTAACTCATACTATTAATACTGTTCAATTATTATTGACAGTGAAGTCAGAGCAGAGATAATGAATAAGAAACTATGGAGGTGAAGGTCATGATCATGATGGATTGTTTAGGAGTTATAGGAAGATATAAGGAGAAATCATAGGATAGGAGTTTCAATTAGAATGCAAATATCACAGTTCTTTTTTAATTGACAAAATGTGGATGATAATGAGATCTAAGGTATAAGCAGTATAGACCATATTTTTAGACATAAATCATACAATTTGTAGAGAATGAGGAACTGGGAGGTTAGGATGTTTGAGGGAACTTCCATCACTGTTTCCATTGAAGTCCCTTGGCATATATTATACAGGAGTTTTGAAGAATAAATTTTGTTATATAACTGACCGCATTAGAAAAGATGGAAATGACCAGGGAAAGAAGACATGTCACTATATTCTGAATTGGAGCATACATTTTGTAGTATATGCTTCCAAGAAAAGAAGTGGTTGCTGAGTAATGATGCTTAACAGAAAGTCTGGAAGTAGCTGTAGGGCACCAGAGTATTCTGAATTTCCCTTCAGGACCACTGTGACAGTGGTAAAAAAAATTATAGCTAATGCTGAAAAGATGACCAAGGGGTATAGTGTCAAGTAGGAGAAAGTAGCTCTCTATGGGTGTCAGAGAATAGAAGAAAAATAAAAAGATAGTCCAAAAAAAAGTAAAATTATTAGTTATGGAATGAGAATTACAAGGACTTAGTAGAATTAATGGATAGAATTTAACTGGACTGTTGGAGTAGTAGCTTTAAGTAAAATGATGATGATAATATAGAGTTTGGGAGAATTGAGATGGACTGATTTACTCCTAAGTTTCTGGTATTTTTTGCAGCACAGGGATTTAGGAGTATAGGTAAGGCAAGTAAACTAGTCATAGTAGAAACAATGAGTGGAAGCAGTTATGCTAAATATAGCAGACAATTAGAAGAATCAAATGTCCTTAGTCTCCTTGGATATCCTGTAATTGTGTCACTGCTCTGTGATTTTTATGGAAGGGGGAAGTATTCTGTCCATAGGAAGGCATTATTAGGTTGGGAGTCTCCTTTTTTCAACTTAGATAAAAGAGGAATTGGTATTATTTTTTTTAAAAAATTCATCACATCAAATCTTAATAAACAGGTGTACTCACATGTGTGTATGTATGTGTGTGTGTGTGTGTGTTTTCAAGTTACCACATCCTCACATAATTTCCTTTTGAAAAGTCTTAACAGCTTAGGTACTTGGGAAAAACATTTTCAAAGCCTTGGTAAGCCTTCTTCCATAAGGAGGTGGGGGAAGTACTAAAATTATTTCAATTACTATGTTATATTCCTTATTGTTCTTGGTGTTTTAAAAAATACCATTACTAGCAAGTTTTTTTCTGTACAAGTAGCTGAATAGACCAATCAAGAAATAGTTCTTTTGAGGCTATGGATGTGTAAAGATTATCCTTTAAGTAACTTATGTAAGAGGACTTCTTTCAGAAGTGTTTATCAAGAAGAATAAAAATCCCATCCCTTAGAACTGCATGGCAGGCTGGTTTATAGACTACAATTGTTTGCTAGAGCTGAAGGCTGTATCAGTAAATCTTTAAAACGTTTTTTTCTAGCTATCTTTGTTTGAGATTTTGCTGTCATAACCCACTATACAAGTTATTTGACCATCCTTCTTTCTGGCATTCATTAATTCAACCACTCAATAAATCAGTAAATATTTATTGAGAGTGTAATATGCTTGAAGCACTTTGCCTGAGTTCTTTGGGGTTTGTAAAGAAGTTACAGTATCTGCCTTCAAGGACTTTACAGTCTCATTGGGGAAATGGCATGAAAACAGGTAAAAATAGCTAACTATAGAAAAAGCAAAAATAACAATATGGAAAGTATGAAATTGTCAAGATGCCAATTCTAGAAATTCAAACAAATAAGGAATGATTTAGAATACTAGAGAGATACCATAGAGATTGTATATTCCAACCCCTTATCCAAATAAGAATTTTCTATAACAATTCTGTAAAGCCACTCCTTGACCAAGTAATGCGTCCTAATTACTTCAGCATTGGAAGAGTGGATTAGATATATTATATGTGTTCAGAGATGAGAGAACTAGCACTAATACGTATTTCAATTCAGTGTAAGAAAAAAAAAACATAAATTTTGTTGTTGGTCTTTGTGACCCATTTTTTGTTGTTGTTGTTGTTGTTGTTTTTGGCAAAGATATCAGAATAATTTGCCATTTCCTTCTGTAACTCATTTTATAGATGAGGAAGCTGAGGCAAACAGGATTAAGGGACCTACCCAGGTTCACATAGCTAGGACGAATCTGAGACGAGAGTTGAGCTCAGATCTTCCTGACCCTGGAGGTTGGCATTTTATCCAATGTATCCCTTAACTATTCCTTCTAATAATTATATTCTACATTTGAATGGATTTTTACTATTAGGTGATTAATCCCTCACCAGCAGAGATATTCAAGCCAAGTTTAAATGAATACCTGTGGGACATATTGTTTTTTTTTTTTAATTACAGTAACTTTTTATTGACAGAATCCATGCCAGGGTAATTTTTTTACAACTTCCCTTGCACTCACTTCTATTCCGATTTTTCCCTCCCACCCTCCACCCTCCCTTAGATGGCAAGCAGTCCTATATATGTTGAATATGTCCTAGTATATCCTAGATACAATGTATGTGTGCAGAACCGAACAGTTCTCTTGTTTGCACAGGGAGAATTGGATTCAGAAGGTAAAAATAACCCGGGAAGAAAAACAAAAATGCAAACAGTTTACATTCATTTCCCAGCATTTTTTCCTTTGGGTGTAGCTGCTTCTGTCCATCATTGATCAATTGAAACTGAATTAGGTCTCTTTTTCATAGAAATCCACTTACATCAGAATACATCTTCATACAGTATCATTGTTGACATATATAATGATTTCTTGGTTCTGCTCATTTCACTCAGCATCAGTTCATGTAATTCTCTCCAAGCCTCTATGTATTCATCCTGCTGGTCATTTTTTTTTTTTTTTTTTTTTTATTTAATAGCCTTTAATTTACAGGATATATATACATGGGTAACTTTACAGCATTAACAATTGCCAAACCTCTTGTTCCAATTTTTCACCTTACCCCCCACCCTCCCTAAATGGCAGGATGACCAGTAGATGTTAAATATATTAAAATATAACTTAGATACACAATAAGTATACATGACAAAACATTATTTTGCTGTACAAAAGAATCAGGACTCTGAATTATTGTACAAATTAGCTTGTGAAGGAAATCAAAGATGCAGGTGTCATAAATATAGGGACTGGGAATTCAATGTAATGGTTTTAGTCATCTCCCAGAGTTCTTTTTCTGGGTATAGCTAGTTCAGTTCATTACTGCTCCATTAGAAATGATTTGTTGATCTCGTTGTTGAGGATGGCTCTGATCCATCAGGACTGGTCATCATCTAGTATTGTTGTTGAAGCATATAATGATCTCCTGGTCCTGCCTATTTCACTTAGCATCAGTTCGTAAGTCTCTCCAGGCCTTTCTGAAATCATCCTGTTGGTCATTTCTTATAGAACAGTAATATTCCATAATTTTCATATACCACAATTTATTCAGCCATTCTCCAACTGATGGACATCCATTCAGTTTCCAGTTTCTAGCTCACTACAAAAAGGGCTGCCACAAACATTCGTAGCACATACAGTGTCCCTTTCCCTTCTTTATAATCTCTTTGGGATATAATCCCAGTAGTAACACTGCTGATCAAAGGGTATGCACAGTTTGATAACTTTTGAGCATAGTTCCAAACTACTTCCAAAATGGTTGATTCTGCTCACAACTCCACCAACAATGAATCAATGTCCCAGTTTTCCACATCCCTCCAACAATCATCATTATTTTTCCTGTCATCTTAGCCAATCTGACAGGTGTAGTGGTATCTTAGAGTTGTCTTAATTTGCATTTCTCTGATTAATAATGACTTGGAGCATCTTTTTCATATGACTAGAAATAGTTTCAATTTCTTCATCTGAGAATTGTCTGTTCATATCCTTTGACCATTTTTCAATTGAGAATGGCTTGATTTTTATATATTAGAGTTAATTCATATATTTTGGAAATGAGGCCTTTATCAGAACCTTTGACTGTAAAAATATTTCTCCCAGTTTATTGCTTCCTTCTAATCTTGTCTGCATTAGTTTTGTTTGTACAAAAACTTTTCAGTTTGGTATAATCGAAATTTTCTATTTTGTGATCAGTAATGATTCCTAGTTCTGCTTTGGTCATAAAAACCTTTCCCTTCCTACAGGTCTGAGAGGTAAACTATCCTATGTTCCTCTAATTTATTAATAATTTATTCTTTATGCCTAGGTCATGAACCCATTTTGACCTTATCTTGGTGTACGGGCGTTAAGTATGGATCAATGCCTAGTTTCTGCCATATTAGTTTCCAATTTTCCCAGCAATTTTTATCAAACAGTAAGTTCTTATCCCAAAAGCTGGGATCTTTGGGTTTGTCAAAGACTAGGTTGCATATTTGTTGACTGTTTTATCCCTTGAACCTAATCTATTCCACTGATCAACTAATCTATTCTTAGCCAATACCAAATAGTTTTGGTAACTGCTGCTCTATAGTATAGTTTTAGATCTGGTACAGCTAAGCCACCATCATTTGATTTTTTTTTATTAATTCCCTTGAAATTTTTGACCTTTTGTTTTTCCATATGAACTTTGTTGTTATTTTTCTAGGTCATTAAAATAGTTTTTTGGGAGTCTGATTGGTATAGCGCTAAATAAATAGATTAGTTTAGGTAATATTGTCATCTTTATTATATTTGCTCCTTCTATCCAAGAGCATTTAATATTTTTCCAATTGGTTAGATCAGACTTAATTTGTGTGAAAAGTGGTCTGTAATTTTGCTCATAAAGTTTTGATTTTCCCTTGGCAGATAGATTCCTAAATATTTTATATTATCAGTAGTTACTTTAAATGGAATTTCTCTTTGTAACTCTGACTGTTGGATTTTGTTAGTGATATATAAGAATGCTGATGACTTATGTGGGTTTATTTTATAACCCTGCTGGTCATTTCTTACAGAACAATAATATTCCATAATATTCATATATCACAATTTACTCAACCATTCTCCAATTGATGGGCATCCATTCATTTTCCAGTTTCTAGCCACTACAAACAGGGCTGCTATGATATTTTGGCACATACAGGTCTCTTTTCCTTTCTTTAGTATCTCTTGGGGTATAAGCCCAGTAGAAACACTGTGGATCAAAGGGTATGTACAGTTTGATAACTTTTGGGCATAATTCCAGATTACTTCCAGAATGGTTGGATTGCTCACAACCACCAACAATGTATTAGTGTCCCAGTTTTCCCACATCCTCCAATAATCATCATTATTTTTCCTGCGCCTTAGCCAATCTGACAGGTGTGTAGTGGCATCTCAGAGTTGTCTAATTTACATTTCTGATTAATAATGATTTGGAACATCTTTCATATGAGTGGTAATAATTTCAATTTCATCATCTGAAAATTGTCTGTTCATATCCTTTGACCATTTGTCAATTGAGAATGGCTTGGTTTCTTATAAATTAGAGTCAGTTCTCTATATATTTTGGAAATGAGGCCTTTATCAGAACCTTTAATTGTGAAGATGTTTTCCCAGTTTGTTGCTTCCTTTCTAATCTTGTTTGCATTAGTTTTGTTTGTACAGAAGCTTTTTAATTTGATGTAATCAAAATTTTCTATTTTGTGATCAATAATGATCTCTAGTTCGTCTTTAGTCACAAATTTCTTCCTCCTCCACAAGTCTGAGAGATAAACTATCCCATGTTCCTCCAATTTATTTATAATCTCATTCTTTATGTCTAAATCATGGATCCATTTTGATCTTATCTTGGTATACGGTGTAAGTGTGGGTCCATGCCTAATTTCTGCCATATTAATTTCCAGTTATCCCAGCAGTTTTTGTCAAATACTGAATTCTTATCCCAAAAGTTAGGATCTTTGGGTTTGTCAAACACTAGATTGCTATAGTTGACTATTCTGTCTTGTGAACCTAACCTGTTCCACTGATCAACTAATCTGTTTCTTAGCCAATACCAAATGATTTTAGTGACTGCTGCTTTATAATATAGTTTTAGATCAGGTAACAGCTAAGGCCACTTCATTTGATTTTTTTCATTAATTTTGAGATTCTTGACCTTTTATTATTCCATATGAATTTTGTTGTTATTTTTTCTAGATCATTAAAATATTTTCTTGGAAGTCTGATTGGTATAGCACTAAATAAATAGATTAGTTTAGGGAGTATTGTCATCTTTATTATATTCACTTGACCTATCCAGGAGCACTTAATATTTTTCCAATTGTTTAAGTCTGACTTTATTTGTGTAGAAAGTTTTTTTGTAATTTAGCCATATATTCCTGACTTTCCTTTGTAGATAGATTCCAAATATTTTATGCTGTCGATAGTTATTCTGAATGGAATTTCTTTGTATTCTTTGCTGTTGGATTGTGTTGAGTGATGTATAAAATGCTGAGGATTTATGTGGATTTATTTTATAACCTGCAACTTTGCTAAAGTTATGAATTATTTCTAATAGCTTTTTAATAGAATCTCTGGGGTTCCCTAAGTATACCATCATATCATCTGCAAAGAGTGATAGTTTGGTTTCCTCACTGCATATTCTGATTCCTTTAATCTCTTTCTCGACTCTTATTGCTGAGGCTAGTGTTTCTAATATAATATTGAATAATAATGGTGACAGTGGGCAACCTTGTTCACTCCAGATCTTACTGGGAAAGGGTCCAGTTTTTCCCCATTGCATATGATGCTTACTGATGGTTTTAAATATATGCTCCTGACTATTTTAAGAAAAAGTCCATTTATTTCCTATACTCTCAAGTGTTTTTATTAGGAATGGATGTTGGCTGTGGGACATATTGTATAGGACAATCATATTTTGAGTTTTAGTTAGAGGAGTTCTAAATTATCTTTCATTTGTAGAATACTATGAAAGTTTTTTTTTTTTCTTGCATTGAGGCAAAATCTGCCTCGATAAAATTTGTATTCATTAGTTCTGATCTCCAAAGTCATAAGTTCTCAAGAATTAGAGTTGATTAAAATAGAAATTGTATAGTCCAATACCTTAAACTTATATGAGAAATCTAAAACCTTGAAAAAATGAAATGATTTAAAAGCACATAGTCATGAGGGAGCTGTGAAATGTTTAAAGATTACTCTCCAGTCCATTTGGAAAATCCTCTGTATTGTATTTTCTCCACCAAGCTTCCTCTTCTCTTGGATTCTCTAGCTTGTTCAGGTGATTCTCAATAAAATAGCATGAGGTTTTCCTTTCACTCTGGTTACTTTTTTGTATAACATCACATTTATCCTTTTCATTTGTAAAATATGCCATCCACGTGTGTATGGATAAGATAGATTTATGATTACATAGAATTGGACTGACAAAAAAACTCAAAAACTTCTGGATTTTATATTTTTATTAAGGCCACCTAAGATAAATGCCACATTTAATTTTTTTGAAGATCATGTAATGTTAATATGTTGAGTAGGCATTAAGATCATTCCAGACATTAGTAATTGCCCAAAAAAACAAAGACACAGAGACAAGAAAGTACAAAGCTTGTTCAGAATGGGAAATTTTAATTTGACTCAGACAAAACTAGAATTGCTCTGATTTGATTAAGATGGATACTTCAGGTAGAGACAGATTATGGAATAATCTTTAATTTTCAAATGTTTCAAAACTTCAATTGATTAATTTATTTAATAAAATATGAATTTGGTTTTAGGACAGCAGGTTGGCACAGCAAATAGAGATTCAGTCTAAAGTCAGAAAGACTCATCCTTGAGAGTTCAAATCTGACCTCTGTCACTATCTGTGTGACCCAGCATAAGTCACTTAACCATATTTGCCTCAGTATCCTCATCTCTAAAATGAGCTGGTGTAGGAAATAGCAAACACTCCAGTATCTTTGTCAAGAAAACTCCAACTGGGAGTCATGAAGAATCAGATATACCAAAGTATCTGAGTTGAAACCAGACATGTTCTACCAAGACATAACTATAGCTATCCAATTTGTATTAATTTCCTTTCAAATTAATCTCTCTAGTACGAAGTACAGTTAAAAAGAAATCTAAACGGAACCATTTTGTCAGCATTTGTTGCAATTTAAAACACCCATTATATCTCTCACCATTGCGAGTCCTGCAGTTAAAGCTCTTATACTTGCAAAAATTGATGTTGTGCATGTTCTCCCCAAAGCCTTTTCATAGCTGAAAAGTGTCACTTTTAAGAAATGTGCATTGGGACTAATCCAGCTAGTCTCAAGTCTAGCCAAGAGCTCATTAAGAGATTGCTGGTGAGGGAATTAAGAGTTTTGATGAACAAGGAAATGATGAACTGTGGCCAGGGATCAACATTAAAGGTTAATAGACACTGATTCCATTATAGCTTTATTACGTGGACCACATGGCTACATAAGGGCAAAGCTCTTTTGCATTGGGGAGATTTCTCAACAAATTTTATCTGGAATATTAAAACTGTGTCATAGATTTTAGTGTTTTATGTCTATATGCATGACTTCATTAACACTCATGGCCTTCAAGAATCAGAAATAAACTGTATTTCTGTAGGCAGTTTGGATAGAATAGTGGAAAAGAATTTATTATCTCACAATCAGGAAAACAACTGGATTAAAGTCTCATCTCTGACACATTCTGTATGACTCTGGGCAAGTCACATAAACTCTTAGTGGCTAAGGAAACCAAAACTATAAAATTCAGAGAAGATGCTGCTTTATTTTCCTAACCTTGGAGTTCCCTGTGCAAATGATATTTATCTTCTATTTTTTTCTGAGCATAAGTAAAATCTCTCAGGACAAAGAAAAACAGTAGATCTTCTTGTTGAATAACTGAAAGACTGTTATGTGATTTTTCTAGAGACTATTCTTCTAAATAATGATTGGTCATCTTATCCATTTTATAGATACTGATTGAATCATTTCTCTTTATTAACTTTTTTTTTATTGTTCTTGGTGAAGTGAAATAAAGTATACCCATTTTGTGTTCCAATACAGAACTACAAGCAATTTCTATACTGCTTTCTTCCTACCAAAAATAATTTTCAAGTTAGTGAAATTCAACCAAATTATTTTTAAAACATAACAGACTAAGGTTTTTCTTCAAAGGGTTGCTCCATCTGTGAAAATTGTCTTTGGAAGAAGGAATGCAGCACTTTAAAATAAATTCACCAGCTGTATCGATAATTTTATAGAGAAATACAGGCCTAAATGCTCTGGGACTCTGTTAAATATATTATTATCATATGACAGGAGGCCTGGTTCGTGAGTTTTCCTTACTTTTTGGTAATAACTATGAAAATGATTAAATTCCTGATCAATGGCAATAATGAAATGCTAAGGTTGTAAATTTAAAGTTGAAAAAACTAGAATAAAAAGTTTAAGTTCTCACAAAAACATTAACTCACCCAAATGATACATAGTGTATGAAAGAACATGCTTTAAAAATCTCCATTGAGTAGTAAGAAATATAGCACCTGCACAATATGGGGGAATTAATGGTCTGGAGAGAATATTAACACCCATATTTCCTGTTAGATTTTAAAATGGCACCCTTAAACATGACATCATTACATTTTTATTATTTTTATTCTTGTTAAAAGAAGATGTAAAATATATTGTTTTTTAAAATGATAAAGTTTGTGAAATCCAGGAGCAGATGTTTCTTTTGTGCCTTTCATTTCCTTTACCTTATCGTCAAATATGCAGGCTCAGTACATAATATAATTTATCTCATAGAAAATAAAAATTAGAGAAATTGAATAATGCAAATAGGTTGTTTTCTATAAGAAGCTGAGTATTGATTTTCCCAATTACTCTTTTCCCAAAATTCTAGATGATTTTCTTTTCTCCAACTTCTTTATCCTTTTTTTTCTCTACCTGTTTTCCTTCCAAAGAAAGGAGAGGAAAGAAAAAAATTTAATTGTGAATCTTCTGCTATTCAGAAGGAGGCTTCAGAAGAATATCCCAAATCTTTTCTTTGGTTATGAAAGACAAAAATGGTCTTGAGGTACTCTAGGGAGCTACTTTGAGATATTTTCTCCCAATTTTCTATTATGGTTCTGATTATCATCAATTTTTTATTATGCTTCTGATTATCTCTAATTCTTGAAGCCAAGTCTGGGACCATTTAAAAAGAAATTTGTGAGTACAAAACTGGGACTTTTAAATTTCTGATTGGGTGTTTTTGTTTTGGAAGCATTTTGAACTAATATTTATATCTTTCTCTGCACAATATCATATTATATTTCCTGTTTTTAATAGAGTTAGCATAGTGCATTAGAGATTTGTGTGTACCCTGAACTCTCAAACACTATGTCCTGAGCCATGGTGCCAAGTGAGTAATTCACTTTACTTCTGAGTTTTAATTTCCTCAACTGTAAAATAGTACTTATATTACTGTACTAGCCATCTCACAGGCTTGTTAAAGATAAGTACATTTCAGACTGTGAAGTACTACTATTATTACCCTTAGCCACAGTTTCTAATCCTCTGATCACATCTCTTATTTTGGTGAAAATGAATCAAAACCATTTTTAATACTTATTAGCAAAGCAAGAAGGTCTTACCAATCTTTCACTTTCCTCATATTTCTCTTTTCATCTTCTCTAGCTGTCATTATTTATTTTTTCTTCTAGCTTTCATTGGAATATTCAAAAGATATTTATTACAAAAAGCAGTATATAATAAATGTAACCCCCTTCAAAAAGTTCGAATCTTCTCAAACACATCTTCAGTTCAATGAACCTTCACTTTCGGTAGGGCCCTGACCTAACTGCTTTGGACCATATAAAGATATTGATCATTACACTCAAGGAACTTATAGTTAACAAAGGGAGATTATTAAAAGATGGATTGATGAAGCAAGGTTAAAGTCTGCAAAAGTGGTTTTAAAAAAAAAAAGGTTATTATGAAAGCATTAAAAAAGAGAGGTTACAATTTGTTAGAGAGGAGAGAAGAGTTTTATTAAAAGGGAATCATTTGAAGTTGAACTTGAAGGAGATTAACGTTTCAACATGAGGGAGAGAACAAAAAACTGGGGTAGCATCATGAGTAAAGGTACAGATTAAGTAAAGCTTAAGACATATTTGGCAAATGGTAAATAGTATAGCTGATAAAAAAGGTGTATACAACAGAGAAATGAAAGGAAGCAAGGCAGTTAAAATAGTTGGGGAGATTTAAGAGAAAGAGAAAAGTTGAAAAAATACAAACACAAATCTTAAGCCAGTATAACTTAGAAGATGATGATGTCCCATAACCAGGACAAGAGACACTTAGGTTTAGACATATTGAGTGAGTGGAAGTTCAATGTGTTGGGAGGTCAGCCAATACCTTACATATATAGAAGTAGTAGATACTTAATAGACACTTGTTCAATTTATAAAAAACTAGATTGTACAACAGATAGAGCCTTAAGCCTAGAATCAGGAAAATCTATGTTCAAATGTGATCATGAATAAGCCATTTAACCTGTATGCCTCATTTTTTTCCTGTTGTTGTTTAGTCTTTTTAAAATTTTATTATTATAGCTTTTTATTTATAAAACATATGCATGGGTAATTTTTCAACATTGAGCCTTGCAAAACCTTCTGTTCCAACTTTTCCCCTCCTTCTCCCCACCCCTCCCCCAGATGGCAGGTATTCCAATACATATTAAATATGTTAAACTATATGTTAAATCCAATAGATATATTTACATATATGTGTATATATATATATATATATATATATATTTATATAGTTATCTTGCTGCACCAAAAAATTTCAGATCTAGAAAGAAAGAACAAAACCTGAGAAGGAAAACAAGAATGTAAGCAAACAATAGAAAGAGTGGAAATGCTATATTGTGATCCACACTCATTTGCATAGTTCTCTCTCTGCGTGTAGCTGATTCTCTTCATTACTGAACAACTGGAACTGGTTTGAATCATCTCATTGTTGAACAGAGCCAGGTCCATCAGAATACATCCTCATACAGTATTGTTGTTGCCGTGAATAATGATCTCCTGGTTCTGCTCATTTCACTCAGCATCAGTTCATATAAGTCTCTCCAGGCCTTTCTGAAATCATCCCGCTGGTCATTTCTTACCGAACAATAATATTCCATAACATTCATATACCACAATTTATTCAGCCATTCTCCAATTGATGGGCATCCACTCAGTTTTCAGTTTCTGGTCACTACAAACAGGGCTTCTACAAACATTTTTGGCACATACGGGTCCCTTTCCCTTCTTTAGTATCTCCTTGGGATATAAGCCCAGTAGTAGCACTGCTGGATCAAAGGGTATGCAAAGTTTGATAACTTTTTGAGCATAGTTCCAAATCGCTCTCCAGAATGGCTGGATGTATTCATAATTCCACCAACAATGTATTAGTGTCCCAGTTTTCCCACATCTCCAACATTCATCATTATCTTTTCCCATCATCTTAACCAATTTCAGAGGTGTGTAATGGTATCTCAGAATTGTCTTAATTTGCACTTCTCTGATCAGTAATAATGATTTTGAGGATCTTTTCATATGAGTAGAAATAATTTCAATTTCTTCACCTGAAAATTGTCTGTTCATATCCTTTGACCATTTATCAATTGAAGAATGGTCTGATTTCTTATAAATTTGAGTAAATTCTCTATATTTTTGGGAAATGCCTGATTTTCTTCAATGGTAAAATGAGGATTAATAGTAACAACCACCTCCCAGAGTAGCTGTAATGATCAAGTTAGATATTTGTGAAGTTTTTTTGCTCAATATCTACATATAGTAAATATTTAAGAGATGTTTTTATCCTTGAATGAATTTTATCCGTGAAATCTAACCATGCATTTATACTTAATGCCTGAATTATAGTGGGCTAAGCTTAGAAGCATAAAGATACAAAGTCTTCTCACTCACTCAAAAGTGAGTGGGGAACTGAAAAAACTTAAGAACAACTTGCTATGCTCAGAGGGCTACAAAACTGTATAAAACCTTTAATGCAGCTGTGCCACTATTGGGTCTGTTTCTGAGATCATAAAAGAAGGGAAAGGACCTACTCTTTTATGGTAGCAAAGAATTGTAATGCTCATCAATTAGGTAATGGCCAAGTAAATTATAGTACATGAAAGTAATGGATTATTATTCTGTGAAAAAATGATGAATAGGATGATTGTAGAAAAGCCTGGAAAGATTTATATGAACTGATGCTTAGTGAAGCAAATAGAAGTAAGACAAAACATGGTATGCAGCAACAAGATTGTGTGATGATCAACTATTATAGAATTGATTCTTCATAGCAGTTCAGTGATCCTAGGCAATTCCAATAGACTTTAGATGAAAAATGCCACCCATAGCCAAAGAGAGAACTGAGTGTGGATCAATGCATAATATTTTCACCTTTTTTTTTTCCTTCTGGCTTTTTTTCCCTCATGCTTTTTTTCCCATTTGTTCTGATTTTTTTTTCTCACAACATGACTCATATGAAAATATATTTAAAAAATGAATGTACATGCATAACTTAATAAAAAAATTCAAAAAAGGAAAAAGAAAACAACAATTTGCTTAGTCAATGCCAATAATAATTACTGACTCGATATCTTAGTAATTATTTGTAATAAAAATATTTCAGTCTACAATAATCAACTCCCCATATAATGTGAAACTAAAACCATTCTTTGGTTTCATTGAATCTTTTTACTTTTAAAAAGTAAATGGAAGCAGTGTAATGAAAGGGAAATATTTCTGGCTTCTAGTTGAAACCCCCACTAACTGGGTATATGATCCAGGACAATACATATTACTTCTCAGGATATTAGTTTCCTCATCTACAAAAAGTAGTTAGACTACTCTCTCTGCTCCATTTCAGTACCAAACATTATACAACTCTTAACACCTGCCACCAATATTGTCTTTTTAGAGATGAACTGAAGAACTCAATTTGAGGTTCATTACCAAATCAATATTCCTGTGACTGTAGTCTCAGGTTTAATTTAGTCATATATCATTCCTGTTAGATTCTACTGGGAAATTATTTTCTCTTAAATTTTTATGTTTCCTCTTAAAATTTTTACATAATAGTATACTGCCACAATAATCCATTATGCTTGCTATTTATATAGTATTTGGCCATTTGTATATTTAATTGTTAGGAATAAAATGATCAATTCTGCATAACTACATAGTCAGAATGCCATAATTTCTTAAAGTCAAGAAGGAACTAGATTCAAAATCTGCCACTTGACCTGAGCAAGTGACTTAATCTCAAAGTTCTTCAAGCAACTGCTTATGAATTATCTGAGTGTGGATATATTTTCCCTGGGAAGTTTCCCAAACTGAAAAACATAGATCCTTCACATGTTTGTGACAAGGAATAAAATAGTAAGAGCCAAAAGTTGGTTTCTAAAGCTTATCTTGTAAAGCTGAAAAATGCTTGTCAATCGGCTCTCTACAAACAGCATAATATACTTTCAGATTGAGTCTATATTATTAACATTTTCTCTATCAATCTCTTAAGTATGAAGAGGAAGAAGAACATTATATACCTTGGAAATTGTCAAACAAAATTAATCAGGGTTTATTTTAGACTCATGAAAACATGTTTTTGTTTGTTTTTTACCCGTGCTCTATGAACTGATTCTAAAATATCCTGAATAAGTGTTTCAAAAAGTATAAGAAAATTCTAAGAAAAATTATAATTCACTTAAATTTCAAAATTGAATATTTGTCATAGAAAACTCTCTTTGTGTGTATGTATATGTATTTTCTAGCTAATAATATGATACAATCAAGGACACATATGTTAAAAATCTCTTAGGCAAAATTTTGCTGCTGCAATGAATTATTTCACCAGTAAATTACAGTCATAATGCCTCATCAGAGAATTGACCCTGAGTTCCCAAGGCTTTGTAAGTGTATTGTATAAAGGTTCTACCAAACTGCAACACTCCCAGATATAGGCCTGTGTCACTTGTATAAAGGTCACACTGCCTATGCCTAAATAAGCTCTTCTACAGAATGTTGACTGACTAAGGTTGATGAATCGCTATAAACACAGCCATCCAAAAAAGCCACTTACCAAGGTATAGAGTGCTAGATATCTTTGCCAGGAGAAGGAGAACACACACCTAATTTACTGATGCTTGAAATTATGGTTCATAAAATAACTTTATTTCTATATCTAAATTTGAGTAGACATGTTACAGAATTTTAGCAAAGTAAGAACAATTAAGATATAATTTTAGCCAGAGAATTAGGATGTAAGATAATAGAGCTAGAAGGTACCTTAGATATCATCTATTTCGATTGTATTATTTTGGACATTTGAGACAGGGAAAAGTGATTTACTCTGTGTTACACAGGATTCAAATGGACAATCCAGGATTTTAACTCAAATCTTTTCAGAGGTCTTTTATGATAGCTAATTTTTATCATACCACCAGAAATATATATATATATATATATTAGGCCCTTTTAAAAATGTTTATTAACTTGGATTTCCTTAATCAATCAGTTTGATTGATTAATTGATTAATCAATTAATCAGTAAACATTAATTAATTTCTAACTATGTGTAAAATACTGTACCTACCCTCTGGTCATCCAAAGAAATTCAAAAGAAATACCTTACTTTCAAGAAAGTTATACTACATGCAAATAGTTTTACAAAAGCAATATATGTACTGAGTCACCTGGAAATAATCAACAGAAGGAAGACCCTTGAATGGGGAATTGGGAAAGACTTCCTGTTGAAAGTGAGAATCTAGCTGGTGCCTGAAAGAAGTTAGGGGAATGTGAAGGTGAAGGAGGTGAAGGAGGTGAAAATCAAGAGGGAAAATATTTCAGGCATAGCAACAGTTAGTGAAAATGTCCATAACAGGAAGATCTTATTTGCAGGACATTAAAGAGATCAGTGTCATTGTAAACTAGATTACATGGAGTGGGATGGAAGGTTTATAAGGTGGAAAAATCCTGGAAGAGTGCTAAGGGCAAGTTGTTTGTTTGTTTGAGGGGCAAGTTATAAAGTTTGTATCCCAAACTGAGAATTTCAAGTTCATCCTTGAGATGATAGCCACTGGAGTAATGTTGAAGTAGAGAGTGACATTGTCAGACCTGATTTTTAGAAACGGGAGTCGTTCCTTATATGGGAGGCTAGAAGTTAGAACAAAATACTCCTCTTAAGCTATGTAAAGAGAGCTCAAGAATTCAGCCAACTCTTCATTCCTACCAGCTGCATTCTTTTGGAGCAGATTCCACCATCTATCATGCTAGGTGTCTTTTCCCACCTCTCATTCTCCACTCCCACTTAGCAACTTTCATTCATGTATTGTCTTCCCTCAACAGATTATAAACTACTTGAAGTCAGGATTTGTTGTTATTTTCATTACCTGCATCTTCAGTTTAACACAGTACCTCATCAGTCATGTAACCTATCTGAACCTCAGTTTCCTCAGTTGTAAAATAGGGAAAGGGATTGATTAGATAAGATGATGTCTAAGACTTTACAGTTCTTAAATCTAACATATTGTAATTATTAGTATCTTCCTGACAAGGAAAAAACTGCATGATAGGCATGAAGTGCTATAGTTCAGAATGGAATTATTTTCTTATTATGATTCCTTTATTGAAAGTAGGCAAAATTTCAAAGGCAGAGCATGATTTCGCATTGCCTGCAGGAAAAGTGATCTGTAAAGATGGGGGGATAGTCTCAGAAGGGGAAGTAAAGGGCAGAGGTTTGAACTGATGACCAGTGAGGCAACAAAGGTCATTTGAGTTTTGTTTTGACTTCCTTTTATTCAAGCAAAGAGCCATCCATACTCATTGTGGCAAAAAAAAAAAAAAAAAAAAAATAGAGTGAAAGTAAAAATGGACAGACTTTGCATCCTCTAAATTTCCTATGAATACTGGAGCAGAAATTCACACATGTAATATAGAAGGAGAGTGAGGTGGAAAAGCTGAATGGCATTTACAGGCTTCATTTAAGATTGTTTTAGGATATTGGTGGACATTGGTTCTTTGTGATTTCTAGTGCTGTGTCAGATTGTATGTGGATGTTAAAGGACTCATGAATACTCAGAAAAATTGTATCACATTTGTAGAGAACAAGGTTACATGAATTGGCATTATATACGTACAGAACTTTAAAATTGTGTTGTGAAATTTATAAATGGATTGCTGGAATTGAGTTGAACCTGAGGAGAAAGAAAATGAGGAGCTCAGGACAAGTTAGCAAGGGAAAACAGAGGAATTGAGAATAATTCAAGACAAACTACAGAAGATTTTAGTCTAACAATATCAGATTTTGGATTTTCTCCATATATTTTCATAGTCTAAATCATATAAGGGAAAGAAGTTACTCTTGTTAAAAATGAAATTAGATATTTACAGTCAGTATATATTTAGATGACACTTAAATTTAAAACAGTTCGAATTATTTAATATTGAAAATATTTTATAAAACTCATGAATGGTTAATATTTTCTAATTTTATCTAATCATATTCAATTAAGGAAGCTTGATAAATATTATTAAATGATGATGATTCATTAAATGTTCACTGGGCACATAGTAGTATATACTACAGAGACATTTTCAAATCTTTAATGATTTTTAAATCATATTGCTAATAAATTAAATATTGAAAATATTTATATTCCTTATATCTTTCACTTTTCCACTATGTAATGGCATTGTTTATTTTATTTTGTATTTGCAGAACTACTATGGAGCAGCTAAGATGATCTTTTCAGATAATCCACTTGGTTTGAGTTGTGGAATGGTGTGTCCAACTTCAGATCTTTGTGTAGGTGGATGCAATTTATATGCATCAGAAGAGGGACCAATTAATATTGGTGGCTTGCAGCAGTTTGCTACGGAGGTATGTGAGCCATACAGATGGCTGTTTTTTTTTCTTTGAAATGCACCAAGATTTTTAAGTGATTATAACTCCTCTCTTTGCTTTGCTGAATTCTAAGATTTTCAATAGAGTGCCTGGAAGAAATGTTTAATGTATAATATAAACAGTATCTTTATTACAGCTTGTTCAGCAATTTGGCTACAAAATGGAATTTCATAAAACCATATGTCAAATTAGTTATAATACCAGAAGCTTATTAAAATGCATTTGTGACTCAAACAGTTATATAAATTAGGGGCTCAGTGAAGCAGAAAATATGCATGACCTTTATCATTGGGAGGGGAAAAATAACCCAATTGTTAAAGGGCTAACTTCCTGAAATGAATAAGAGGGGGTCAGATTGAGCAGATTAGATGATTCTTTCCATTACTAATGATTAATGATTCTATGAGGAAAAAGTGATCAATATAATCTATATTTTATTGCCTACCATCTCAGGGAAGAAGGGACAGGATAGAATTTGGAATGTGAAACTTTAAAGAAAATTGTTAACATTTCAAAAAAAATAATATGGGGATGTGGAGGGAATATTGGCCAAGTCAAATGAACTGTTAATTATGCTTCAACCAATCAAAATTAAATGCTTTTTTGCTCACTTTGAATTTCTTTATCTTCCCTTTCACCAAGTTATAAATATTTTGTGCAACAGCCTGAAGAGTCTGTAAAAGTTTATATAACCCAAGACAGAAATTCTTTGCTTCTCTAGTGGTAAGAAAATCATTAGCTCTTGTGTAGCCATATGATGGAAACTAGATCACTAATATTAAAATGCAAATTTGTTACAAGATGAAGTAGCAACATGCTGTTATACAATTTGTCAGCAAAGGGGTGGACAGGTCTCTCCTTTTGGATTCCTTCCTAGCCATTCTGGTTATCAGAAACATTGAAATGTCCTCTCTGAAGGTTTTCTTTCAACACTTAACATAAATGGCTAAATGAGAGATATCATTTATTTTGTTATTCTAATTTCAGAAGGATTCTTGAAGGTTTAAACACGATCACTTTCCTATCCTTTGATGTAAATTTGAAGGAAATGTTTATCATTTTAATTTTTTTTCTTTATTCTTACTGTTTTTTAAGCTAATGGCTCACTTGCTCTACCTAATGTCTGATTTTCTTAAAGAATCATTTTGAACATAAAAACAATGGTCCATTCCCTAGATTTAAGTGATCCTTCACCAATTTTAATGTATCTTGAAGTCTAAGTCACATTTTACTGTTATTAATAAATCAGTACTCATCTCTGCCTGCTTCCTGACAGGTTTATTCTAAAGTAGCTCTATAGGGAGTGAGAAAAATGGAAACACTTTGGGAACCAGAGTACTTGCAATAAATCTTTGGCTTTAACTTCTTTCTTTTCTTTTCTCCTTTTTCTGTTCTTTTCCTTTCTTATCTTTCATTTTTCTTTCTCTTTTTTCTTTTTCTTCTCCCCTTCCTTCACCTTTCTATTTTTGTTTCTCTGTCTGTATGTGTGTCCCTATTTCTATCTCTCTCTTTGTGTATATCCCTGTCTTTCTGTGTGTGTATCTGTCTGTCTCTGTCTCCTTTTCTGTATCTGGCTCTGGCTCTCTCTGATTCTCTATGGCTCTTTGTTTCCCTCCCTCCCTTTCCCTTCATAAAAAGTAAATTTAAAGTAGTTTTAGATTTGCCAGATAATTTTACGGAATGATCAACATGTTAAGGACTCAAAAGAACCTTTGCTTAATTCATAACATTCATTTACACTCCTCTGTAAATTGAGCATTCAAAGCAAATTCGTTTTCATTCACTGCTTGATGTTAAACTTCATGAAAAAGACATGCATCCAAATAGCACAAGATAAAATGAAACAATGTGGAGAGATGAATATGACAGAGATTGTTGTTTGTCCTTCGTTCTCAAAAAGGATCATGAGATCAGGGATATGTTGCTATGACATGCAAGTGAAGTGGATTTAAGTGAGGGAGGGCTGTGTCTCTGCTCCAGACTCAGAAAAATAATGGTTAGACATTAGCCTTCCACTTAGATTGTTTCCATTTTCTTCAGATAAAACTGCTACCATAGAAAGAGCCTAAACATGTGTCTAAAATAGTTTTCTTATCAAATGGCTTCCATGTGTATTTAAAACTGAGCTCATGGTCCAAGCTAAGATTTTTTTTTTTTTTAACTTTCAATTGATCTTGCTAGATTTCTTCTCCCCCATTCCCCTCATTGTTGTGTATTTACTTTTCCCTGTCAAGTCAAATACAAAAAACTCTGTGGTCTTACCAAGTTTACATTTTAGGAAGGCAAAATTAACATTACAGAAGAATTTAAGGAATATTATTTGAAAATTTAAGCAATGTCATCAAGGAAAGTCATTTTCAGGAGGAATTCACTAGCAAGGAAGGGTGTGTGTGTGTGTGTGTGTGTGTGTGTGTGTGTGTGTGTGTGTGTTTGTGTGTGTGTATGTGTGTGTGGAAAGAGAATCTCCCTGATCTTTGGTTATAACTCCAGGGACTCATGACCACAAACGTTCAGAATTTGTGTATAAGCGTATGTCTTCTAACCATACCCTTAGGGTTTTTTCTTAGAGTCCCTTCTCCCTCTATGTTGTTTTACTTCATCAACACATCAGATCTCATGGATTTATATATCATCCACGGTGATGATTCTCAAATCTGCTATTATGAACAAGCTGATTTTAGAAAGGCCTGGAAAGATTCATACAAACTGATGCTGAGCAAAACAAGCAGAATCAAGAATATATTATCTACAGTGACAGCAAGGTTATGCATTGACCAACTATGAAAGACTTGGTTCTGCTCAGCAGTTCAATGATCCAAGGCAATGCCAATAAACTTTGATAGAAAATTCCATCTGCATCCAAAGAGAGAAATATGGAGATTGAATATAAATCATCACATGATATGTTCACTGTTTTTTTCTTTTTCTTCTGTTTTTTTTTCTCTCATGATTTTTACTTTGTGTTCTGATTTTTTTCTCCCAATATGTCATAAGGAATTTTTTTAAATGCATATGCGTGTATAATCAGAAAAAATAAAATTAAAATCAAACAAACAAAAAGAAAACAAATGTACCTATCTTCCCCAATTTCTCTCCTGAACTTTAATCTCACATTTCCAATTGCTACATAGGCATCTATCTAGTCATCTTGCACCTTGATTACTGCAGTAAACTGCTAAGGGTCTCCCTGCCTCAAATCTTTTCCCACTCCAATCCATTATCCATTCATCCACTAAAGTGATTTTCCTAAAACATAGGTCTGATCATGTCACTCTTAGTACCTCCCAACTCTATGAATTCCAGTGGCTCTCTTTTGCCTCTAGGAACAAATATAAAATACTTGGTTTTTATTCCATCAGCTTAAAAGCCCAGTGAGAAGAGCAGTAGTTTGCAGTCTGTGAAATTATGGATTTTTCTTTTGATTCCTGGTCCTTCTCCAGGATGAATACCTCCTATTGTGCTGACCTCTATCAACTTTATTTACACTTAGGGCAGGGAGGCTCCAGAGAAGCAGTGATTTGGGTTTTCCCCAAGATGTCCCAGTCATCAGTCACTTTTTTCAGTAGGAGCAGCAGTGCCTACAACCACAGCCTGCCTGAGGTGCTCCTCTTTTTTTACTCTAAGAAGCTCAGAAGTCTAAGTCCTAGGATAAAAGAAGACAGGAAGCAAATCTTTGACCTCATCATGTATAAGTTTTTTTTTTTCTCTCTCTTAATGCAAAATATCATCCCCAATGAGAATTAGAGTTCATTCAGATCTTAGGTAAGAATTGAAAGATCAGGTCTACTCTCATGTTTCAAAATGATCAAAAATCATTCTGCCAGTTTCTCTTTCAGTTGTCATCTCAGGGACATGGCCAATACATTAAAAAAGAGAAAAGAAGATTAAGTAGGACACATATCTTATTTCTAAATTTTTAAATTTACATGTTATTTCCTACCAATAAAAGCTTTTGAGGACAGAGAAAAGTTTCATTTTGTTTTTTTCATGTGATAGTGCTCAGTAGAGTGGTTGGCTTACAATAAATGCATAATTAATTTATTTTGAATGGATGTATAGGAGTCAAACTGATTATAAATGAGTTATTATTGACTATTAGTAAATAATAGTAATATCTCCCAACTGCATAGGGCTGTAAGTTTACAAAGTATCATGCATAAATTATATTTTGTAAACCTCACAACAACTCTCATGGTCAGATACTATTATTATCTCCTCTTTACAACTGAAGAAATGGACTGAACATAAAATGTTCAGTCACTTGCCATAACTAATAGGCATTTGAATAAAGATTTTTGAACTCAGTTCTTCCTAACATTTTTCCATTGTGGTATAGTTCCTCTCATCTGATCTTGTGATGTATACATGTAGTTGTTAAAAATAGGTAAAATTAATCCAGAATATTTATTTATTTCAAAATTCTATTCATTTCATAGTTATACCAATTTTAGAATTAGATTTATTACCTCCACCAAATTTTTCCACAATCCACAGCAAGTATCTCCCTTTGGGACTCCTTGGGACATTTCTCTGCTAATTTTATAGGATGGCTACTTAAGATTAATGAATTTCAGAATTCCATTCCTGCCCCCTGGGTCAAATTGGGAGTCACCTAAAATATACTCATTCACAAAACTATTAGGAACCTGAGGGGAAAACTATATTATGAATCACACTGAATTTCAATCAAGGAAATTATAAAAATACTATTATTGTCTCCAGCCAAAAATCTGATATAAATAATTTGCTTATGCTATGGCATAATGCAAAATAAAAGAAAAATGTTAGAATAGACAATTGTGATTGATATTTGACATTCAAAGGAATATAAATACATCTTGCAAGTGAATTGACCAAAGGTTAAGGAAGTAGAGGAAAAGAGGATGTGTTTTTTAAAAATGATATAACCTGTAATATAAAAGTCAGAAACAATATAGGCAGTATGCTATTTTATGTAAACTTTCCATTTCATCTTTCCAATGAGATGCAGGAAGAATAAGATTGCAAAGGAAGAAAAGAAAAGATAGGGAAAATGGAATTGGCCATCAATAGTTTCTATTGTCTCTTATTTTCACTGTGTATTTCCAGTTTTGTTTCCTAGCATTTCTCTGGGAGTCAGTACAGTGACTGTGACCCCACTTTAGAGTCTGTTTTTGCCCCAGGGATATATGGACTACAGGGGTGATTCATCTACCTCTATACGAGAGAGATTTTCCTAGTTCAATTAGTTGTACCAATATTACTTCAATAAAATAGGTTAAAAATAATAGTTCGGTGTAGATTTTGTTATCTTTCTCTTGAGTGTTTTTAAAATTTGCTGCACATATACAAACCTTGGAAAATATATTTTATAATGTTCAAGGTTTTTATTGAAATTTCTGAGTATTATAAGTGCATTATGTTTACAGAACCAACTTGATCCATAGTCTCATCCAGGCTTTACAAAAAAAAAATATTGGAAATGATGAATTGGCTCCACTTTATACATCAAAATACATACAGGAAAGTGCCTTTCTACAGATACTATACAGGATGAGGAGTTAAAATTCAATCAAAAGCCTAATTCTGTTTACATGCTCGTTGTGTTTCATTTCACTGAAGTTAACCATTATTTGAGAATTGAAAATCCATTTGAAAGGAATGATAAGTAAAAGAACACTGATACAAATTTGCAAAATTATTGGAGTGCCTGAAAATTTCTAGGAAAACATTGAATTTTTAATTGTCATCTATACTTACAAAATTCCATTACTAATTTCTAGTTATAACGAATAAAAACTTATGTGTTAATATTTGCATTCAAGTACACTATTCCTTTCCAATATACATAATTAGTTTAATGTATGCCTCTGCAGCCTACATTTTAACGATTGCTAAACACAAAATGTTCAGTATTGTACATTTCTTGACACTGCAGCTGCAACTAATGTGTATGAGCACAAAATAGAAATGGTCTTCTTGTATTCTGGCAGATGAAATTAAGCAAGGTGGATCTCTGACTGGAGAATAGAGTTTCCTAATTTTTCCTCTCCTCAATTTGGATATAGCCTATCTTTTGAGTTACTGTTCTAAGCAAACTGATTTTCTAATTTAATGAGTTCTTTAAAAAATAAGAATAAACAAGTGTATCACCCAAAATGATTCTTAAGCATTTAATGATTAACCAAGGAGACAGAACAAAGAATGTTGCATCCATAACTGAAGCATTTGAGATCCAACCTCTCTGTGATATTTACAGCTTTTGTGCAGTCAAGTAACTTCACAGCCCTGACTTTGAATTTTTTCATCAATTATATGAGGAACCGGACTAGATAAGTCAGCCTCAAATGGTTTTCTCATTTTATATCTGTGAGGCTACACATAGCTAACTTGATAAAATATTTATTAATATTTATTATTCTCTCTTTGAGTCTGGCTCTAAAACATCTCTTTTTTTTTTTAATCCATCCCCTAGTTCAGATCATCCTTATCTCTTACCTAAACTACTATAATAGAGTCCTATTATTATAATATATAATAGAATTCTATTTGGCTTCCATGGCTTTGATTTTTTTCCCCTCACAACATCATGTTACATACATAAAAATGAGCAAAGAAAATGTAACAAAACAAATCAGTTTCTACTTTCAAGGATTTCACTTTCTAATGGGGGAATGAAAACTGTTTTTTTTTCCTGTCATCTTAGCCAATCTGGGAGCTATGACTGGTACTTTGGAGATGTCTTAATTTGCATTTCTCTAATCAGTAGTGATTTAGAATTTTTCACATGACTAGTAGCGGCTTTAATTTCTTTGTGTGAAAATTGTCTGCCCATGTCCTTTGACTATTTGTCAACTGAAAAACATCTTGTATTCTTATAAATTTGAGTCAATTCTCTATGTATTTTAGAAATGAGGCCTTTATCAAAAACCGTGGATGTAAATTTTTTCCCTCAGTTTTCTGCTTCTCTTTTAATCTTGGCTGCATTGATTTTGTTTATAGAAAACTTTGTAATGTAATCAAAATTGTCCATTTTGCATTTCATAATGTTCTCTAGCTCTTTGGCCTTCCTTCTCCACAGATATCAGAGCTGAACTATCCTTTGCTCTGTTAATTTGTTTATAGTATCATCCTTTATGTATAAATCATGAACCCATTTTGACTTTATCTGAGTATATGGTATTAGGTGTTGGTCAATGCCTATTTCCTGCCATAATATTTTCCAATTTTTCCATCACCTTTTTTTTTTTCAAATACTGAGTTTTTAGAGGATGACAACTCTTAAACAGGAGTTAAAATATATGTATAACCTGTAAATATATATGATGCACCTATTCTGTGTGAAATATTATGCTGGACATGGGTATAACACTAAAAGAAAATAAGTCTTGCTTTCAATGGGCATTGTAACAGATAAGACAATATATACAAGTAGTTGCCCAAAATATACAAAGTAAATTATAATGGCTGCTGGTTTCTGGGGCAGGATACTGTGGGGAAAAAATGCCACTTATTTCATTAAAAGCCTCCTACAGATGATACTTTGAAGGGGGTTAAATATTCTGTATCAAAGATGAGAGAAGAATGCACTCTAGACATGGAGGCCAAAGATTCAGGCATGGGCTATGGAATGTAATATATGGTAAACATCAAGTTGGACAATTTGGTTGACTCATAGAAATCATGAAGAGAATTAACTGTGGAATAAACTCAAAAAGGCAGCTTGAAGTCAAGTAATTGAATCCTCTGCCTACTAAAAAATAAATTATATCTAATGTTCTAAGTAATAGTGAGTCAATGAAACTTCTTGATCAGGAGAGTGACAGGCTCAGACATATAATCTATTCTTACCTATGATTTTTATTTCTATGTGTAATGTGTAGTAATAGAGGAAGAGAGAGGTAGAAGTCATGGAAACTACTTAGAATCTTATTATTTTAGTGTAAATAAGAGTTAATGAGGATCTAAACTAGGGTTTGGATAAAAGAAGTATTGATTGAATATGAGATTATAAACATGTATGACTGGAAAGGATGGTGGTGCATTTATATTTCTATAAGAGGTATAAGGAAAGGAGTTCTAAAAGTTGCATATTAAAGTAGAAAAGGTCCCTGACCCCCCAAAAATAAGGTAAAATCATCCTCAAAGAAGAATATTTCTTCGTTTACCAGGTTTTTCTACAAAAATTTTGTTTTCAAATAATTTTATAGATATTATGTCACCATGAAAACATCTAAATTTGTAGTATAATAAAGCCATGTATAACCTTCATATAATGGTTGAGCCAGAATGGTTTTCAATCATTCAATATCACACTAAATCCATCAATTAGCATTTATGAACACCTACTAAGTAAAGGCACTATATTAAACATTTAGGATACAAAACGAGGCAAAAGATTGTTTCTGTCATCATATAGCCTACAAACTAGTGGGAGAGATGACAAATTAACATATTCATTCAAACAGAAAGCATGTGAGGAAAAAATAAAAAATAATTAAGAGAAGAAAAAGCACTAAAATTAAGAGGGATTAGGAAAAAATTTTCTGTAGAAGATGGGAATTTAATTGGGAATTGAAGGAAAAAGGAGAACCCAATATACAGAAATGATGAAGGAGAATGTTTCAGGAGTGGGAGAAACTGGAGAAAATTCCTAGAGTGGAGAAATGGAGTGTCTTGTTCAAGGAACAGCAAGGAGGCCAAATATTAAATAAGAATGGAGTTAAAATGTTGTAAAAGGGGGGAAGGCAAAAATGAATCATCTAAACTGTATAAATGTTGCATAGAAGATATAACTGAGATTTTATATGGTCCAAGGTAGTATAATGTTAATTAGAATAAAGATTTACAAAAATCTCATTGTTCTTTTCCTTCCTTTTACAGAGACAGAATGGCATAGTGGGTAAATGGCCAGACATTTTTGACATAAGGAATACCTGAGTTTAAATTCTACCTCTAGGGCATACTTGCTATGTAACCATGGGAAAGTCACTTAAAGGACCCTTACTTGCCAATCTACTAAAAGGGAGGAAATTTTCACTCATGAAGACCTTTACATTGATGAAAGTATGGAAAATATCTTTCCCACATTAATTTATCAATGTATAGCAATGCTCTATGACTATATGTGAGTGTGTATATACATTTTTAACTTGCCTCTGTATATTTACCTTGCTTCCTACTGTCATTGTGGCATAAACTTCTTGAAGTCAGAGGTTATACCCTCTATTTAGTACAGTGCCATAAAGATAGTATATCTTTAATTGGTGTTTATTGAACAAATATTTGAAAAAATCTCTTCTATGTTAATAGGTGTATATAATAAGTACATTGTAGACATTTAGAAAATAAACATCAGTTAATTAACCATGAATGGTATATTTAACTGATCACAAAGTTTTTTTCCCTTTTTTCTTGAATAACTTGTCTTGGGTTTTTGGTTCTACAAGGTTTCAGAGTGAAAAAGAAAAGAATAAAGAAAGAGGTAGTGAAAATATAATCTATGATTTTGACTGTAGAACCCATCAGCTATTAAGTAGATCCTCTGTGCCAGTTAGTGCACTAAACTCTGGGGATATCTACATAGAAATTACAAAACCAAAACCTCCATCTTAGCAAGAAGCTGATATACTCTGGGAGCATACAATATAGAAATATAAAGTAGATCCAGAATATATGCAATACAAGTACATCATAATTTTCAGGAAAGGGGGAAAAGAAACATATTATAAACTTGAGTCAAAGGGAAAATGTACCACATATAGAAAGTGGTTTATGGATTGAGCTTTGAAAGAAACTGATGATTCTATGGGATAAACACAAGAACTTAATCATTTAATCGGATAGTATTCTTGACATATACTATGTATGTTTGACATATTATAATTATCATATCCCTCTCTAAGGCACTTTATGCCATCCAAATTAATGGAGCAGTTTAACATTTTTGATCTATTGCTGTAATATCTCTTTGCTTGCAATCTCAGAAACTCTGTGTTTGAAAACAAAATGGTAGACTGTCTAGGTGATGTGCCTAATCCAAAACTAAGACAAATCACCAAAATAATCAATCACAAGTTGTATTTATGCTTACCTTTACCAGGTCACTTAGAAATAGGATGCTTGCTGATGAATAATTGTAAGATTAATGACCTTTGATAGTTATTCTCTTGTTCTAATTTCCTGTCATATTTGAATAAAATTATCATCATCAGTTGACATTTGAAACATTAGCAAAATCATTTTTAAATGAACACTTTCTGCAGAATCAAGTTTAATTTTCTTTTAGAAACAGACTTACTGAAGAAGTTCCTCAAAAAATACAATGGACTACTTACAGAATGATAGAATGTGATTTTTGCAGTCCAAATGCAAGTAACATTTGTTAAAGTTTGACTTGTTCCTGTTTTAATGTCTTCTTTTTTAATATCATAATTAATAGAAAGAAATTAAGATTCAGTAGATTTTCTTAAATATCTGCCATTCTTCCTCAAAAATTTTTAGAAATCTATTAAAACATACTCAGTGTTGGCACAATGATTGATAATAAAACTGTAGGACAGGATGAATAGGTTGGAATGATTTTCATCATCATGTTTAAGTTTGTTAAAAGTGATATATTAATATCTAAGAGTCCAAATGTGATCAAACAGTAAAGTTCTGGAATAATAACTGAGAGATTTGTTGAGATATATTTCTATTTTAGATTTAGACATTTTGTTATTATAATTTTTGAAATAAATGCATAGAATAAGACAGAGAATAAAACTGGTGATGAGATTTGGGAGCTCTCTACTGGTATATGAGTAGCTACTCTACTCATACATTTTATTGATTTTTGAAATACTTATGCTAATGTTATATTTGCAGTGAAAACATCTTTATTGTTTACATCTCATTTTGGAATATGTGAGCAATCAATATTGGCTATATTAAAGTTTGGGAAATTGGAATGTAAATTATATGAATTACATGTTATAGTCTTGGTTGATAATAATATATATTTAACTGTAATTACATAACAATGAAACAAACATTTTCAAAATGGACATTTAAATTTACAAATACTGAAGAAATTTAAGTTCTTTTCAGAAAATTATATTTTGCTTATTTTTAGATAATACATGATCAGCTTAACTTCAACTTTATATAACTATTGAAGTGCATTGTGCAAAAGAGTTATACAGGAGCTAACTATATTTTTAGGAGATTAACATATCCCAAGATTCATAGAGAGATGAGATATTTTAGAGAGTGCAATGATTTTATAGTCAAGAGACAGGATCCAAATCCAACTGTGCAGCAAGCTACTCAATTAATTTCAGGCTCAATTTCCTATATGTGAAATGGGAATAATAATAACCTATCACTCACAAGGTTGTTGGAGGATTAAGCAATATAACATAGATATAATCCTTTGAAAACCTTATACATTATATAATCCTAGCTATTATTATTATTATTTTAGTAAAATTATTTTGTTGCTAACCTCATATCATTGTAAACTTTGTAAACCAGAAACCACTATGTAAAAGTCAGTTATTATTTTTATTATAACCTCATTTGTAAAGTTAGAATATTAATGATCATTACACTAAAGAAGCAATATATATATGCCAATTATTTTTCTTTTTATGTCATGTTTTGTGGCATAATGGAGAGAACATTGGACTTCAAAACAAAAAAACACAATCCTAACTTATAGATTTATTAGCTGTTTTAACTAGGAATGCCATTTAACCTCCATGTACCTCAATTTCATCTTTTTAAAATGATGAAAATGGACTTAGTAACCTCTTAAGTCCCGACCAGCTCTAAATTTATGATTCTATGGCCTATACACAAATCCTGCCTTAAATACTTACTACATTTATGAACTTTGGCAACTCAACTAATTTTGACTTCATTTCCTACTTTGAATTGGGGACAATAATGTCTATCAAACTGTTAATTAGCAGAGTTATTAGAAGATTCAAATCAGGTAATATGTAAAGTGTTTTGTAAATATGCAATGCTACTTACTAATTATGATGGTACAATTAATTTTTTTATTTTAGACATTTCAAAAGTTTATGGCTTTTTTCTGCATTTTTTTTCTTTCATAAATCTGTGGTAGAACTGCAGAAAACTTCCATCTAGAAATTCCTCATGTTTTTCTTACATATTTAAACAGCTGTTTGGAGACTCAGAGGTTAATTGACTTGATTTGTATGAAAATCACGACATGACCCTAGATATTCCTTACTTTAAAAGAGTTATGCCTTCTATTAATTATCCTATGTTGCCCCTCTCAGTCTTATATCTTGATATACAGTGCGTTTTAAACGTATAAGCACTTAGGACATATTCAATTGTGGTCTTTCCTTATATTTTTAACAAGGATGCTTTTACAGCTATTTTGGTGGCTGGGTGGCATATTTAGAATATGAGACATTTTAAAGAGGGAGATTGTGATTTGTTTTTCTTTGTATCCCCAATATAGCAAAGTGTTGGATATACAGTAAGCACTTTAAAGTAGTATTAATTAATAGTTTCTAGACTTGTAATTAAGTCAAAAATTAATTTATTTAGTTCTTTCTATTTGACAGACAGTATACTAGGTACTGATAATACAAAAATAAATAAATTTGTTCAGAATTGCCACCACTTTATTTCTTATTCAACTTCTGGAATAAGAAATCGCCACTTTACAAAAATTTTGGGAAAACTGGAAAATAATATGTCAGAAAGTCAGCATAGATCTACATCTTATACCCCATACCAAATTAAGGTCAAAATGGATACAAGATTTGGAAATAAAACATAATAACCATAAACAAATTAGGAGAACAAGAGGCTATTTACTTATCAGATCTTTGAAGAAAGGAGGATCAAAGAAGAACTAGAGAACATTATGAAAGGCAAAAAGAACAACTTTGATTATAATAAATTAAGAAAGATTTTGCAGCAACAGAACTAACAGAAAGAAGATTAAATGGGAAGTACAAAGCTGGGGAAAAATTTTTTATGGCTAGTGTTTCTGATAAAGGTCTCTTTTCTAAAATATATAAAGAACAAATTTATAAGAATATACATCATTCTCCAATTGATGAATGATCAAAGGATGTGAGCAGACAATTATCAGATGATGAAATTAAAGCCACTTGTAGTCACATGAAAAAAATTCTTTAAATCACTATTGATTACAGAAATGCAAAATAAAACAACTCTGAGGTACCACCTCACACCTCTCAGATTGCCTAAGATGACAGAAAAATATAATGATACATGTTGGAGATGATGTGAGAAAACTGGGACACTAAAGTATTGTTGGTGGAGTTGTGAAATGCTACAACCATTCAGAAGAGCAATTTGAAATTATGCTCGAAGGGCTATAAAACTGTACACACCCTTTGATCTGGGAGTGCCATTACTGACTCTGTATCCCAAGGAAAGGAGGAAAAAGGACCCACTTGTGCAAAATGTTTGTAGCAGCTCTTTTTGTGGTAGCAAAGAATGGAAAAGAAACTTATTGACTGGGAAATAAATGGCTGAACAAATTGTGGCACATGAAAGTAATGGAATATTATTGTTCTACAAAAGTTATGAACGAACTGATTATAGAAAAGCCTATAAAGATTTACATGAATCAATGTATCTGTCCTTAATAACCTCTTGTAGAATAAATACTATCCATACTTTAAATTGTCTCTTCTGGATGTATTTTCTAGGTCACCTATTCTGCCATTTAGGCATTTCACATTTTCTCCCATTTTTTCACTATTTTTAGTTTATTTGATTGATTCTTGCTGCTTCACAAAGTCTTTAACTTACATTCGTCTTGTTGTAGTTTTGAATGTGCGATTTTCATCAGCTATCTTTTACATCTTTTTCCATTTGTTTTATTCCACTGTTTAAGTAGTTGTTTTCTTCAAACAGTTTTGTTCCTTTCCTTTTCAAACCGTTGACTCGCTTATGTGTACCTCTCATTTATTTTTTATTTTTTTTTATTTTTTCTTCTACCTCTCTTATTTGCCTTTTGAAGTTTTTTATGAGCACTTCCAAGAAGCCTCTTTGGGCTTGAGACCAATTCATATCACTCTTTGAGATTTCTCTTGTGGACATTCTGTCCTGCTCTGAGTTGGCATTTTGGTCTGTTCTGTCACCATAGTAGCTTTCTGTGGTCAAGTTTCTTTTCTATTTCTTGTTATTTTCTTTCCTTTTCTTTTGGTATTTCCTCCTTTTTTTGTTTTACTTTTATGGTTGAGCTCTGCTCCTGGGGTAAAGGGAACCCTATCCAAGCTTCCTGGGCAGGTCTAAGCCTTGGCTTTGAGTGCAGATGCTCCATGTGTTTGCAGGGGTAGCTTTGCCTGCTTTTTTTCAGGAAACAGCCTGGTTTCCCAGAGTTTGCCTTCTGAGCTGGGACTGGGGACTGCCCCCCTGATATGCTCCTCTACTAAGCCAGGATCTAGGGTCTTAGTTGCTGATTTACTGTCGTTAAGAACCTCTCACTGACTTTCCCAGAGTCTAACAAACCTGGGCTGAACACCCTTTTCACCCCAGTGAGACTGACTTTTCTTGAAGTTTTTTTTTTTCAGTCTATCTTGAGCTGGAGAATGGTTTCATTCAGTCAGAGTCTGTTCAGAGGCTTGGTTTCATGTGCTTTTCAAGGGAAACTGGGAGAGCTGGACCAGCTTCCCGACTTGACACGGCCACCTTGGCTCCACCGATAGTAACTCTTTAATCATAAGTTGAGCCTAGCTATGTTTGAGTCTGATCTTAAATTGAGGAATTTTTAGGCCACAGCAGCTACATCAACTAAACAAGAGATAGTACAATCTGTATCTGTGGAGTGTTCACATTGTTGAAAATCCCACACCCTTTGAGGATTCAAAAGACAATCTGTTTCTTATTCAACAATTATATCATGAAATTTTATGGAGAAAATAAATACAAAATGAAATTCAAGTCTTAGAAGACATGTCCTTAAATCATTGGGAAAAAGAGTGATTGGGAATCACAAAACAGGTATATGTTAGTTCAATTTAAAAACATTCAATAAGGGTGCATACCTGCAAGTTACCAATATAAAATCACATTGAAGGAGGGCTGTAATTGGATGGTGATATTTGCATAATTAGAAATCAATAGCTTATCTTTTATTTAAGAATTTTTATTCCTGATTAAAAGTGATACTATATAAAACATCTCAATTTTGGATGTGCTACCCTATTCATTCAATTATATAAGCCCTAATTTCTCAGATGGTTGTTATTTTGTTTATTTTCTAATGTTTTTTCTCTCTTATTTGTTGTGTTATTTTGTTTGTTTGTTTGTTTTGTTTTTAACAATTCCTGAAGTCTTAGTGTTGACATGTGTGGTGTTGCCAGTGGAATTAACTCTTTAATAATGTATTTTATTAACTATGTATATAAAACAAACATATCATATGTTCTAAAGCAGGGGTCCTCAAACTATGGTCTTTGGGCCAGATGCGGCAGCTGAGGACATTTATCCTCCTCACCCAGGGTTATGAAGTTTCTTTTTTTTAAAGGCCCACAAAACAAAGTTTTTGTTTTTACTGTAGTCTGGCCCTCCAACAGTCTGAGGGATGTGAACTGGCCCCTTATTTAAAAAGTTTGGGGACCCCTATTCTAATGTGTTTAAAGTAATACCTGAACTCCAATATTCTTTCTTGGCTTTATTAGTAAATTTCTTGTATTATGTTGATTTAGATTGTAGAAATTTCATTTTAGGAATTGAAACGATGCACTCACATACAAAAGAGCTTTTTATTCAGAAAACAAATTATACTTTTTAAAAGTGCCTGACAGCTAGAAAGATGAATTTTCTTGCTATCAGTTTTAAACTAGAGAAGAACAAACCTTGTATTCAAAGAAAATCTACTGTAGATTTCTTTTTCTAGATAATAAATTATGGTATTCTTAATCACTAGTTTTCTGAAACACTATATTCAACTCACTCACAAAATAAATTGAAGCTTTGCAGCATATAGAATCTACTGACTTATTTTCCATTATATCTTTCTAAATATGAGTCCTAAGAAATGAATTAAAGAGATACTTTTCTTAATGTCTTTGATAATCTGTGTGCATACCCATGATCATTTTTTGGATATATTTAGGATGCACTACAGTGTGGAAGTTTGTGAAATAGATGTATTTTGTTAAATGAGTTCTGGAGAGATTTTAAACTCTGGGAATAAAAAAATAGATGGGATTGGAAAAGATCAAGAGGGGACTTTAAGAAATAGGGTTGAATGACAACTAGAGCATAGGGGAAACAGTTAGTTCCAGAGAGAATTGAAATGGAAGAATCTTCTCAATTTTTTTTTTTTGCAGGTGTGTGTGTGTGTGTGTGTGTGTGTGTGTGTGTGTGTGTTAGTGTGTTAGTGTTAGAAAGGAGAATTTTTCAGCAAGGATTTAAACCATACCTATTTTCTTTATATGCTACTTCTATTTTAAGAAAAGGGATTAAATTAATCTCTTTTCAAATTTTCCAAGATCATTTTGCATAGATCATGCTTTTGTCCCCATCATATTCTATTTTGTGTGTATTATATATAGATTAAAAAGTTTGAAAATGCTGAATAAATGCTAACCATTATTATTATCATTGATTCCATCCTTATTTTGTTAGATTTAGATCTGGAAGGAGGCAAGGAGCCTTGGAAATTATGTGTTGAGAGAGAGGAAGATGGCATGGGGAACTAGGGGTGAAGAAGAGGAAAGGAGGGAGAGAGATGGAAGAAGACACAGAGACAGAGAATAGAAGAGAAAAACAGAGGAGAGGAGAGACAGTGAAGGACAGAGACAGAGAGAGGAAGAAGAAGGAAACAAAAACACAGAGAGAATTTAAAAGGAAAGAAAAAGAGGTGAAAGGAGAGAAGAGGAAAGATAAAATGAGAGGAGGAAGAGAGAGAAGGTAAGAGAGAGACACAGAGCGAATAGAAGAGAAAAGCAGAGGTGAGGAGAGGAGAGACAGTGAAGGACAGAGACAGAGAGAGGAAGAAGAGGGAAACAAAAACACAGAGAGAATTTAAAAGGAAAGAAAAAGAGGTGAAAGGAGAGAAGAGGAAAGATAAAATGAGAGGAGGAAGAAAGAAGGTAAGAGAGAGACACAGCAAATAGAAGAGCAGAGGAGAAGTGAGAAGAGAAAAGCAGAGGAGAAGTGAGAAGAGAAAGAGAGCAGAGGAGAGAAGAGAAACAAAGCGAGACACAGACAGACAGAGGAAGGAGACAGAAACAGAAACAGCAACTGAATGGAAGAGGAAAGGAGAGGAGAGGTTTGAAGAGAAGCAAAGAGAGGAGAGAAGAGGACACAACTGGAAAGAAGAAAGAAGGGGAAAGACACAGTAAGGGCCAGAGATAAGAGAGACACAGACAGAGAATCAGAGCGATATAAATAAGGGGAAAGGGAAGAGGGAGAGACAAAGGAATGATAAGTGAGAAAGGGAAGGAGAACAAGCAGAGAGAGAGATGAGGCAAAAGAGAAGAAAACAGCTTTCTTCCCAACAAAAAGTGATTCCATTTTAAGAGCTTATCTCGAAGTGGGATTCTTCAAAAATTGCTTTTCAGAATCTCTATTTAAATTATTTCAGCTATTTAAATACCCCAGAGGTGTCATCAGCTTGTTTGGTTAGCCAATCAACGTCTTTTTTTATGAGTCAAAGAGGTCAAGTCTAGTAAAGTTATTAAGATTGTATACCATCTTTAAATATTTTAAATTCCATCATGCATGCCCTTTAGCTGATTACATTAACTGAATTATGATGGGGGTGGAGAAGTAGGCATGGAATGGAATCCTTTCACTTACATCTAAAACATGATTCAGTCAGTCAGTTGTGTCTAACTCTTCATGATCCCATTTGGGAGGGTTTTCTTGGCAGATATACTGGCGTGGTTTGCCATTTCCTTCTCCAGCTCAGTTTTACATTTGTGGAAACAGGATTAAGTGACTTGTTCGGGGTAATACAGCTAGCAAGTATCTGAAGCTGGATTTGAATTCAACAAGTTGAATCTTTCTGACTCTTGCCCTGGCACTTTATCCACTGGGTTTTCTAGTTCCCCATGATATTTAATCCTATATTATTTTTTATCTACAATAGTAACCTTATAAAATGAAAACTTCAGTGTTGTCTCTCTAGCTTAAGTTTCACTTCCAATGGGCAGATATTATGTATTTGCTATTTCCCATTACACTTTCCCCCCTTCCCCAGCCTGAACCACACCCCCATAAATATCTCATGGAATATAGTGCAGTGCTGGGACATGATAATGCTCCATAAATGCTTGTTGAATTTGATTGAATAGCTTTAAAAAAACTGTCCAGTTAATTTTGTTCTTCATTCAAATTTTATTTTATCTTCCTGAGGAGTACAGCATCCGCTCACATGTATGTCTGTGGTATTTTAGTGGGATGGGTAACTTCATTTACATATGATTATCTAAAACTTGAGCCCTCCCCATATATTTCTACTATCACAAAAACTATTGGAAATATATAATAAAAGTTGTTTCTTTTTTTCTGTGTAACAAGGCAAACATTTTGCAAATCTTATTCAATTCCATTTATCACAGACTAGCTTTGCAATGCAATATGAGCTTTTCAGTCTTTGGAATGCATTAATAACCACATTAAACCCTCCCATATTGTGTGAGTTGTCAGCCATAAATGATTCCTTTAAAAAAACAATTATCTATCTTCTGCCTTTACAGTTTGTAAAATGCAATGTTAATTTATAAATGCTGGTAAATTTTAACATGGAAAAGTTAAGTTTTTTTTATTCACTAGTTTGCATAGCTGAGAGTACTCAACTGAGTACAAGAAAATTAACATTTATTCAAGCCTAAATGAAATGTGTTGTACCCTCCTTGATTCTATTAAATGACTTTATAAAATGTGTTTATGAAAGGTTTGTGAAATGATGTCTTACTTTGAAAAATATATATAATAAAATTAAGCTATCTATTTAAGGTTTACATTTTCACAAAATATTTTAATTATTTTAAATTTAAATTAAACCTTTCAATTTTTTTTAATTTTTAAAATGTTATAAGGCAATAGACAGGTATTTTGGTTTAATACTTGACAAGTGTTGGTTGATTTTCCAGTCTTGAGCATATAGTTTTGAACTCACTTTTTTCTTGGTCCTTCTTTATTGACATTATTGTTTGGGATAGAGAAATTATTTTTTAATTTTTATTTATTTTATTAAAAAAGAAAATCAATAAAGGAAAACAGGTTAAGTTAAGCAAGGATATATTTATGTATGCATATATAGATATATACATATATACATACACATAGACATGCACATATATCTTTGCTAGCCCTACTAATTCTTTGCTTTAATTCTGCTCATTAACTTGCCTTTCTATTACTTAATCTCTCCCCACCCATGGATCCCTTCTTTGTCTTCATCCCCAATCTTTTGCTTCCCCACTATACCCATCTCTTCCCCCTTATTTATTTATACATTTTGGAGAAATATCTCATACTTAAGGAAAAACAAAAAACAAACCTTGATGCTATTTTCTTTTTATGTGGAAATTGTATGTACCTTATTTCAAGCAGATTTTTTTTTTCTTCTTTACTCTGTAAGGCTGAATTGGATTCATTAAGACCTTTTTCTCCAAATTAAATTTGCCCTCTCTTACTGACAAATACATTAAATTCTATAGTTAAGGATTCATTCTTTTGACTTAATATTTCTAGTTTGTTTTTTTTTTGACAGCTTTTTAGCCAAAGTTCTGAGATTTTTTTTTGAAGTTACTTTTCCTTGATATTATTATTATTATTGTGCTTATCAAGGAAGTTATCCCCAGTTCTCCCATATTTCTATTAAACTGTCATAGTCCTCATTTTTATGTACAATAAAATTTTATTACATTCATATAATAAAATTTGTTCAGCCATTTGCCAATTGATAACATTCTATTTTATTTTCATTTTTGCTACTGGGAAAAGAACTTTAAATATATTTGTATATAAGCTTTTTCCTTTTGTCCATTAGAGTATCTGCCTAATGATTATGACATTAAGTCAAAAATGATGTATGATTTATTGACTTTTTAGATATACTTACAAATTGTTTTCAAAATGGCTGATCCCAGAAATCATAATTCCATTAACAATTTTTTAATGTCAAATATACTCTAATAATTGCAATTTTCTTCTTTGGTTATATTTATCAATCTGAATGGGTGTAAGATAAAACCTCAAAGTTACTTTTTTATTATTAGTGACTTTGAACATTTTTAATATGATTGTTGATAACTTGAATGTTTTTTTCAGAATCATTTCCTGTTAATATCCTTTGATCATTATTATAATGGGAATTGTACTTTCTCTACATATACCTGTATTATTATTTCTACATGTCTTAGATATTAAGATTTTACCAGAAAATTTGAGGTGAATATTTCAAACAATTAGATATTTATTAAGTATATACTGTGTGCCATGAACTATATTAGGAAGTTTTTTGTGTTTTGTTTTTTTTTCCCATGGAGTTCTTATCTAGGTAGATAATATCCTTTGCTTTATTTAACACTGTAATACTATGTTCAATTGCTTCTAACCTTTTTATTAAAGCTAATTTGTTCCATTGATCAACTTTTCTATTATTTAATCAGTACTAAACTATTGTGATGATAATTGCTTTGTTGTATAGTTTGATATCTGTTCATCCTAAGTCTACTTCCCTCCTACTTTTTTTTCCTATTCCTTCCTTTAAGATTTTTGACCTTTTGTTTCAACAGATTAATTTTGCTATAATTTTTTGAGATCGTGAAAATTTAGTTGACAGTTCATTAAGTTGATAAAAGAATTTAGGAAGCATAATGTTTATTATTGTAACATAGCTGAACCATGAGGCTTGTTGTTTGAAAGGTAAGCCAGTAATTCTAAGTAGCTATTTGTACCTTCATGTAAATTGGTTTATCTGATGCTTTCTGGAGAGCAAATTTTGGTGGAGAGACAGATGAAAGAACATGAGAACACTGGGTAAAAAGAAAGAGAGAGGGAGAAAGAATTAGTATTTAGTACCATAAAGTCTAATTGGAATGGGTTGGAATACCAAAAGAGAACTTCCATAGTTTTTTCCCCTTAGGTACAACCCTGCTTACCGGGATGAATCAGTTACCAATTATTTATTTAGCACCTATTATATTTGTAGGAAAAATAAGTTTCATATTTTATTGTAAATAGATAATCAGGATTGGAATCGGAAAGACATGGGTTCAGTTTCTGCCCCCAGCATCTACTGACTGTATGATAATGGGGAAGTCATTTAATTCTCAGTTCTCCAGGCAATTGTCTGACACTCTCAGTTGTAAAGTAGGAGTAGTTTACATATGTAGCTAGACAATTTTTTATCTGAATGTGCCTATAAGAGTCAATCATAATCTGTGATAAAAATGTGACTAGTGGACTGTGCTAGGTTGTCTGGGAGGGAAAAAAAAAAACATTTGATGAAAGAACTTAACTTTGAAGGAGTATTTTAAACAATTACAAATTAAAGGACAAAAATCAAGTGTCTTAGTGTGTATGGTACAGAGAAATGCTATGAAAAGATCAGGAAAATAAGATACCTTTGAAACTGGGGTAATCTGAAAAGGCTTTACAAAGTTCCTAGAATCACCACTGAAATCATCTAGGTCACTTCCCACATTCACAGATGAAAAATATGAGGCAAACTAACTTACCTGAGCATTCACAGGGACTAAATACCAAGGCAAGGATTTGAACCCAAATTGTCCTTCTCCAAACTCATTTGCTATGAACATGAACTGTGTTTTGGATGATAGAACAAGTAGGGAAAATATTTTAGACACGAAGGACTATCTAACAAAATTAATTTCATGTTGCTTTCCTTTGCTCAGTATCTTGTTAAAATTTTGATTCTGGTGAATTGATATATCGGGCTATATAGTATCACCATATAATGAAGTAGAAAAAAAAAGATATAAAGCAGTTTTCTTTTAAATGACTGATGACTGAATTGGAAAGTATTATGAGTCATAGGACTAAAGGCCAAGGAATCAATCTTATGAGAAGTGCCTAGAACCATTAAAAAATACTCATGTTGAAAGTCTTCTTCTATTGGGTGAATGGAGCAGAAATCATCTTTTATCATTTGTCACATACAACTATTTCTTTGAATTATGATTCAAAATAAAGTATCTTTTCAAATCTCCCTTTTCTGTAGGATGATTAATTTAGACATAGAATCAATATTAATATTTAATATAACATGTCTCCCATTGTTAATTTCCATGATGCCTTCTCTTCAGTGACTCACTTGTTGCCACTAGTATCATTAGAACAGAAGTTTGTGGCCAAATTCCATAAAATAAACAAACAAAAACCACACAAAAATGTTACAAAGCCAAGATGAGGAATAATCAAGAATTATGATTTAAAGAAGCTCCTCTATGTAAAGATATTAGAAAATATTTCATGCTATTTGTTATATTGGAATGAACATGGGATTAGTAATCAGAACCCCTGAGTTTAAATACTATTTAAGCAACTTGCTACATGAACTTGGAAAAAATGGCTCCCCTTCTCTGTGTCTCATCAAGTGATCTCTATAGTAACTTTGCCCTGACTGTTATGATTTAATAAGTAATTGAAATGAATCCCAGGATACTATAGCCTAGAAGACCTGGCTTGAATCCTGAACCTGTCATGTAGTGGCTGTATGACAATGGACAAAACATATAATCTCATAGTGTCTGAGGAAATAATGTCAGATTATAAACCAAAGAGTGCTCATTGGCTTTAGTAGGAGGTGAGAAAACTGACAATGAAATCACAGATTTCCTCTCCAGTCCCATGAATTAAAATAAAAGAGCGAGAGAGAATGAGAGAATACTTAAATGAAACTCTTAATATTGCATTATTGTAATGAATTTTCTGTCTTTAGGAATCAGAGCTGCTGAATTCATAATATTTTCTTGGCCACTAGAGAAGATCAGTGTATTTTCCCAGTGATCCCAATCACCATTCGGTCCAACTGAAAATTATAAAAAAAATCAAAATTTATATAAAGAATACATTATAATTCTTTAAAACCATTATAATCTTTTAATAGTTTTGTGGAGGGGACCATGGCTTCTCAAAGGCTATACCAATAAAATGCAAACTTTGGTAGGTTCTAGTTTCTTTATACGTTTCCCTCTCAACACAGGATTAGTCTAATTTCAGAGAAACTCATTACCAGAGTTGCCACAGGTTGATATATCTTTAACCACAGCCTATCTTTTATATAGCCATGCAGAGACTATATTCAGTATTTATTTACCAAAATTTTTTATTTACCAAAATAAATGAGCTATTTAAAATTTGAACTATTAAATAATAGTTTTAAGAATAAGATTTTGATATAGTAAAAAGCAAAAGAATGAAAACATTTATTTTTTTTCCTGTTAACCTTAAGCAATTTTGTTCACTAATCCCTCCCTCTTTACTCCCAACTTTTCCACCCATCTACACATTTATCTGAGAAGAGAATGAAATTAAATAAAGGAGGGAGAAAGGAATGGGTGGGAAATAGAGACACTTGTTCTCATTGAGAAGTAAGGAATTGGAATTAAAGTTGATAAAAGCATACATGGAGTAGAGCAAACCCTTGTTTTAAATGATACTCTTCTATTCTTTGGTCAAGTAATGGTTGTCAAATATTACCCAATTTTTAGAAAGTAATCTATTCTACTCTTTCTTCTATTCAATTATGGACTGAGTTTTTTATCCATATTGGCATAGGGATAGAATGCCAGGTTTGGAATCTGAAAGACCTCAGTTAAAGTCTATCCATCTCTATCTATCTATCTATCTGTCTGTCTGTCTGTCTAATTATTTATCTGTTTTCTATATACACACACACACACACACACACAGACACACATACACTAGTTATGCCTAGGTAAATCATTTAATCTTCTTTTGTCTTTTTTCATCTGTAAAATAGATATAATAACACTTTTGAATTTATTGTTTGCTAAAACTCTCATATTTTTCAGATAAACTGATGTCTTTATATTTTTTCATCATATGTACATCACCTCTTTCTATGGAATGTAAGCTCTGAAAGTATAGCTACTGTTTAACCTTTGTGTTTGTATCTCAGTATTTAGCACAGTCACTGACGTGTAATAGAAGGAAAATAAATGATTGTTGATTAACTAATTGAAAATAATTCAATAGCTTTCCAACTGTTTTATTTTTTGAACAAAGAATTCCAACTGATTCTGAAATGCCCTATCAATAATATGCATGCTTATGTGCTAAGTTTGTGAATTCTTCTCTGACTTCCTTGGTGGTATTCTCTAGTGACATAATCACTTCTGTTTATTTTTTTTAGTTTATCTTTTCCCAAATGTTCTACATCTATTTCTCAGTTTTCCTCATAGACTCTTTTTATGGAAAGGGGAATTGGTCCCTCCCCCAAAATCAGCTGAATTAATCACAGAAAAAAAGAGACATGTAAATGAAATAACAAAGTGTTTATATGTTAAACTGTGTGTGTGTGTGTGTGTGTGTGTGTGTGTGTGTGTTGGGGAAATTCTGTCCTATGATACCTTAATAAAATGTGAAGGAACTCTTCCTGATAAAATTAGAAGGGCAGTTACCCCCTGACTAGCCAAAGAATGACCATGTGCCTTATGGCCATTAAAAAAACCAAGCTTGCTTTTCATTGACATTGTGATGGAGTCAAACATTTTGGAATGCACCTCATCCAATGATGCAGCAGGATATTTGCGAGAAGAGAAAGGAGATTTCATCTTTTTCCCTCCCCTCTTCATACCATGGCATCTTGTGATAAAACTACTGATTCAGGTGAAAATATTGGATCTAGGAGAAAGTATATGTGTGTGTGTGTGTGTGTGTGTGTGTGTGTGTGTATATGCATATACATACACATACAAATGAATACATGTGCAGACATAAATATACACAAAGTAAGAAGGGAAAATTTGCTTCAACATTAGGTAATCTATGGCAACAGAGAAGAGAATCAATTATAAATTCAAGAAGAAAACTAGCTTTGTCAATTTAGAGTCAAGCTGTTTAGTGAAATAGACAGGGATCTTAGCTAAATAAATTTGTTAGGAGAGATTATTTGCCCAATAGGGATCAGTTCCAGAATGCCACAAGAAAAGAAGGTAGATCATGTCCCTGAAATGTCGGAAATATTATTTGCACTGACTATGTGTTCCTTGCACAAATAGTTTTCTGTTAGTGAGCTCTAAGATTCTATTCACTCTCCCTAGTTATTTTTTGTGTACTTGTGGGAGAGCGAATCCCAGAATTATGAAGGTATTGTTTATTGCACTTTTCTGCACCTGCAGGTAATAAGTTATTAATAAATGCTTATTGCCTGACTAAATATCTTTGCTTTGGGCTAATTATGACTGTTGACTGATGATTAAAGGTAAACTAACCTGTGGGAGCTCATGAGATATATAGTTCAAAGAATGTTGACTGGCACCAGGGAATACTTTTCTCACTGTGGATCCAACATCCAAATCTACATATGCTAAGTTGGGAAAGTATTCCAGAGGAAGTATTGTATTCAAATGCATTCATCTTCCTCATGCACAGCATTCTTTCTATTCTCCCAATATAGCTTGTCTCTCTTGTTTCTTTTGAATAAAGTTTGCTGTTCTAGAGTCAGTGTGCAATTATGATTCTTATCCCATCATATTTTCATTATAACTATGACATCAATTTTGATTCCTTGCATTGGAATTATTAGTTCATCGTGCTTTATAATCACACAGTAATACTTGGCTCAACTGAGTAGTCCTCAAGGTTTGTTCTATGCCTCTTGTCCTTTCTTCCAGCAAGTGATAGTCTGCTTCCACAGGTCTCTTTGATAGTTACCAGCACTCTGCCTCCTTTCCTTGTTGGTTTACATGCCCAACAAAAGGCTAAAATTACAGTTTGAAGAAGAGAATATAAAGAAAATAAGACAGGGAAATTTAGTTCACTTCTTTGAAGAAAATTCCCTTATATAAAATCACTTCCCTTCTCAGAAATTCCATTTCCTCATCTATAAACTTAAGAAAACACTATTTCTTATACCTAGCACACAGAGCTATTGTGGAACTCAAATAAGATCAATAATATAAAGTTTATCATACCTGTATTTCAAATACTATAATAGATTTGGGATTTCACTCATTTGAATATTCCCTTCAGTAATACAGATTGAAAAGCCATTCATTTATCTAGCTCCTATAACTAAATTCACCACCTGATGTCTACTCATTTCCTTGTCCTTACTTTCTCTTGACATTGAGGTTAACAGTTGAGCTTTTTGACTGTCTCGATTTTTTCACTTACCCTTAGCAATATAACCAGTCCATTTTCTCTTATAATTAAACATTTTCTTGATGGTATCTCTTACTTATATTCTTCAAAGCAAATGCAATGTTATATAAATGTATGCTTTTTTTTTAATCTAATAGAAAGAATTAGATCATCAGTGCCTTGGATTTTTTTGTTTACAAATTTGAAAGATAACTTTCATCTTTAAAGGAACTGGCATTTGGCAAAATCTCTCTCATGATAATTATTTTTAAAGAAATGAAAATTATGGAATGAATTATATGTTAGATTCAAAACTGATTAAATGACTATGACTAAATGCATTAATTGAAATATAGATTTTAACCTGGAAGGAGAAATCTCTCACATAGTAAATACTTCAGAGATTTCTGCTAAGTTCTGTGCTATCCTATCCTCACATTTTTAAGAATAGAAGTCAGAATTCTTAAATGATAACTTAAAAAAAACCCCTGGAATTGGATAGGTAAAACACTGAATAGCAGAAACATGATTCCAAAAGAAATTGATAGATGATAATAGTGGACTACATGTAAAAAGCTTTAGTAAAATACAAATAAATATAAAATCTTACAAAAGTTACAAATCAACTTTATAACTAGAATAATGGGAGTGTATTTAGACAACTCTGTGTGGAAAAGACTTGAGGATTTTAGAGAATTTCAAATTTAGTGTCAAGGGCATGGACCATGATGTTTAAAAAAAAAAACTCAAAATAGTTTGCTGCTTTCAGAAGATATTATCTAAGCCTAGTGAGGTAAGAGATAGATTATATTTTGAGTAAAACTGGAGAAATATATGTAATTCTCATATTTCAGAAAGTAAAATTAATAAGCTATATCTTATCCAAAGCATGACTACTCAAAACTGTTTTCATAAAAATTCAAACAAAAAGGAAGGTTATTGTGGAGAAAGATGACTTGAAATAGGCATTAGAGTTGTTTTGGGAAGAGGGATAGGCTTATTTTCTTTCTATTTTTTATATTAAGAGGAATAATGGTGAAAGTTGCACGGAAGTGGGTGAAAATAGAAATTAAAAAAAAAATCTAATAGTTTCAGCTTCACAAATGTACAATTGACTATTGCATAAAACAGTGAACTCCTAATCAATATAAATATTTAGAGAGAGGTTTCATAACCACTTTCATCTAAGTAATGTTTGTACATAGAGCAAAGGAGTGGGAGCAGGGAAGACTTAATTTAAATATGTCTGGGATACAAACTAAATAATAATCCTAGAGAAATCATTTAATTTCCCTCCTTTCCTCCCTTTCCCCTCCCCTTCACTCCCTTCCCTCTTTCTATCTCTGTCTCTCTCTGTCTCTTTCTCTTTCTCTGTCTCCCTCTGTTTTTCTCTCTTCTTTCCCCTTCTCCTTTTCTCTCTCTTCTTCTTGCTCCCTTTCTCCTTCTTTCCTTTTCTCCTCCCTCTCTTTCTCTCTCCCCCCTCTTTCTCTTCTTCTTTCTGTCTCTGTCTTCCTCTTTCCTTTTCCTTCTCCCTCCCTCTCCACCAATCCCCCCCCCCCCCACCTCAACCCTGCCACTGCTGCCTCTTTTTTTTCCCCCAGTAAAAAGAGAGAATAATATTACTTCCTTCACACAGTTCTGATGAGGAGCCAATTGAATAACATAAAGTGCTTTGTAAACATTAAATGAGTGCTATCTATGATTATGGAGGGCAGCATGTTGGATAGGACCATTTCCGAGTTTCATATCAACTCTGAGATTGTATAATTTTTATGTATTGAGTTTGATAGGAATCCATTTGCTGTCACAGTATTTTCAAAGCTATCCCAATTATTGCATTTTGTGACTCAATTTTATATTAAAATAATTTCATTTTTATGTAATGTTAGGATTTTGGATTTAGGTACCTGGTCAAATTATATAATGTCAGCTAAAGGGGAAATATGATTTGATTAACAGAACTTTGCTTCCTGAGGATATAATATTCTCATCAGATTATTCCTGTTGGTAACAAATCTGTTTGCCTGAAACATGTCTTTACTAAAGAGAGTTGACAGATTTTGGCCACCAGAGTCCCTGCCTTTATCTAATGCTTCTTGCTTTTACTCTCCATATTAACACTAATATGCTATTACTTATCCATTTGAAAATGCCATTACATAAAAGGATGTTTTTCAGTAATTTAAAAAAAATGCTTTGAAGATAACAAATTTAGTTGCAAACTTCTAACAAGGTGAAATGATTTCTTCCAGGTATTCAAAGCAATGAATATTCCACAAATCAGGAACCCTTCGCTGCCTCTTCCAGAAGATATGCCTAAAGCTTATTCTGCGAAGATTGCTCTTCTTGGTGCTGGGCCTGCAAGTATAAGCTGTGCCTCCTTCTTGGCTCGATTAGGCTACTCTGACATCACTATATTTGAAAAACAAGAATATGTGGGTGGTTTAAGGTAATGACTACATGCATTTTATGTTTATACTGTATGAAATGATGGAGTCAAACAATGTGAATATAGTTGGTTCATGTTCCTATAGAAACTACAGACTTACAGATGGTATTTTAAAATTTGCATATTGCAAGCTCTCAAACTTTGTATAAATTAGTTTTCACTTTAAATTTTGTACTTGGCTGCAAGTTCTGTTATTTAAAATTTCCTCTGTCTCATTTCCTAAATGCAAGGTTTACTCCTGACAAAAATTTTTGATTGGACAAAGGCACAAATAAGTCCAGTGAAAAATTTGTCTTGCATCTTTTTGACTTTTTAAAAAATATAAAACTAGTGATTGTTAAGGAACACAAACATCAGAAATTGAAATCTTTAGCTTTAGAAACCATTAAAATTTCTTTATGTGTGAATTTGTTGTTTTCACTTAGGAAAATACAAGCAATTGGGGCAGAAGGGAACTGCTTGTTTTTGTGTTGTCAATGTCTGAAACACCAGTTTGTACATTTTTTGGGTCAGAACCTGAAATTTTATGGGTTGAGACCTCAGATTTGGTGTAAGGAGTTCTCTAGTAAGGGACAATTTTTTTTTTCATTGTGTAATCTTAGAAGATTGCCTGGGACACCAAGAAGTTTAACAGCATGCACAGACTCAATGTGTCTAAGAAGTCTAACTTGAGATTAGATTTTCTTCATTTTGAGTTCAGCTCTCCATCTACTTTGCCATATTGCCTCTCTTTGCACTTGATGCATGTACATGATGATGTAGGTGATGCAAAATAATGTGGTTTTCCTGAAGGCATTTTTCAAATGGGTTAAAAAGCAATTCTCCCTAATGTTCCTTCAGTTTGAAATGTCTTAAATTACTTTAAGAGAGGAAAAGGTGGGGGGGGGGGGGCAAGTTTATTTAGGAAATTTTATAACAGAGTAGGGGGAAAAAAGGCAATAAATAAATGAATAAATAAATAAACAGGGACTTGTAACCCAGAGATATGAGTTCTAGTTCTACCTGTCACTTTGTGTTCTCATGGATTTTATATATACATATATACACACACACACACACACACATATATATACACATACATACATATACACATACAAAGTCACTTAACCAACCTGTCTCCATTTTCTCATTGGTAAGGCACATGTTAGACTATATGACATCTAAAGTCTCTTTTAACTCTAAATTTATGTCCTTAAAACATTTAATCTCTTAGTCTCATTTTCCCCATCTGTAAATTAGTGATATTTTATCTAACAGAGTTGTTGAGAAGAGCTTTGAAACCTTAAAGCATTATACAAAATATTGAGTACTTATCTAGAAATAATCCAGTTTATGCTTAAGCAATATCTGCCTCCCAATACTTCATCAAAACACATTATTATTGTAAAACATTTAAATCAAATATTTTAATTTTTTTTCTATCCATAGTCTCACCATACTCTGGAACATTAGCAGAAGCTATCATAAAAGAGTGGTCATTTCACCTCTCTGCTTTTCAAACATCCAATAGGATAAACCTAGCAAAATGAAAATTTAAAACAATACAGAACATAAATAAAAGATATAACAACACAGAACATAAACAGAAGATTTAATAAATCAGAGGAAAGTATTACTATTCTTCTCAATAGTTGTCAATTAAGTTTCTTAACAGTTATTTTCTTTCCATTTCTCTGACATTCGCAATGCATAAATTAAAAATATAGCTAGTAGTGCCATCTTCTGCAGTGGGCAGTGATCAATACCATAATATTTTTAAAATGTAGTTCTTACTGTACTTTGTTTCTGAGCTGTAAATTTCATATATTTAATGATCACATAGAATAAATTTATTCATACTGTCACTGTCATTTTTGCTTATGTTTTCCAAGTCTGCTGGCAACTCCCAATGCATGCTAATGTATTTTAATTTTTTAAAAAACAGCTAAATATTAATGTGCTAAAACCAACATCAATGATCATGAATACAAAAAACCAGTATTTTCTTGAGATATAAATCATCTACTATTGAGTGGACTTCTTTGAGAACATGACTATTTGTCAAATGATGATTATTTTATTACACTTTTGGCATTTTCCTATACTCTATTTTTCTGATCATCAATCCCTAATTATAGGACATCATATAATCTATAGAGGCATATTTATTCATTTAGAGAAGTAGTGGGCCCACCTCATGATTTGCTAAAAGAGAATGAGTCACTTTCTTTGTAAGTAAAAGTTTACCACAGATTTATTCATTTAAAAGAAGAAAATCCGTAATCTCGTAGAAACACATGCTGTAAATGAAGTATTTGTATACTTTTTTCAATTATACACATGAGTGAATATGTAAATTTCTAATTTAAACAACATAAAGTTTATCCTTGCCTATTTACTGACCAATTACAGAGAAGATCTTTGCCCCTATGTTGCATTCATAATTTTTTCGTTAGGAGAAAAACAGATCTAGCTTCAAAATGGGACATATTCAGAAATGTATTAAGGGAATATTTACATAGATTATTTTCCTAAATAGCTTTTCTTTACTTATTTTGAGTCAGGTCATAAAAAATAATTTTATTTTCTGTCACTTATATCCAGTAAGGGTATAACTTTTATATAAAGTTATTTTATTTCATTTTTTATTGGTTACAGAGACCAAACATTTTTTCCCATTTTTTTTCCTCCTTCCTTCTTTTATTTTTATGGAAGAACCTAATGGCTCACAATTATGTGGTTTATGATGACTTGTTTTAAGCTCACCTCACAACAAAGGAATGAAAAGAAGCTAGTGGTTAATGCAGATTTTTTTTTTTTTTAAGATGGAGTTTAGCCATCAATGCTGCCACAATTTCCTTGTTAATTTATGTTCTCATTTACACAGTTCATTTTTATTCTTTGGTCTAAGTGCCTAAAAAGATTAAATTATCTTTATATTTGAAATCAATTGTCTCAAAGATGTGATGTCAGGTTTTATCTTTCCCCCTCCTCTGAATCTAAACAGATTTTTCCTTCCCAGGTGAATAAGTATTATAACCAGTTTTAAAAGAATTGTCAAAGTTGCTGAAAAACATCATTGTCTTCATGTCAATACTTTACCCATCCCTTAATATAATCAATAATGTTTCCTCCTGTTTCAACTATCCTGAAATAAGTTTAAAAGGGTTAAATGAACTTGACAGCAATAATGAAGAAAATATCACGCAAGTTGTTTTCTAAATCAATATCTGTGTTTTCCAAGGGCAAAAATAAATAGAAAAATAATAAGCATCTTTTAAAATAATATATCTCATCAATTGCCCTGATGTTTTTCTTTGCTGTTAGAATTCACATATCATAGCATGTTGACTACAGCTGATTCTTTTTTTTCCACTTTGTTTTTTAAGTGAAGGAAATAGGTTGATAGTTCTAGTAGTGATCATTATAATTATATTTTATGAATTTATAATTATCAGCACCAAAAGTTTTTTTTTCTAAAAGTTAGTATAAACAAACATATGGCTTATCAGCACCATCTTTGAAAAATAAAATGGCTTGTGGACACAGGCATATCTGACTTAATGTAATTGTGTAATGTAGAGAGCACTTGAGGGTTGAATTTTATTCCTGACATTTTTTTAGCTGTATGAGCCTTACCAAGTCATTTAAATGTTCCATCTCAATTTCCTTGACTGTAAAGAGGAATTTTAGTATTTCACTTACTAATCTAGAAATTATGCTATGAGGAAAATGGCTATATAAATATAAGCTATTATTAATAATAAAAAGAATTATATAGAAGTATGGGTTGGTATAAATCATATATTAGTACTTCAGGACTTTTAAAATTAATCACCACTTCTCTATATAAAGAGAGCTACTGTACAATGGGAAATTCCTTTCAACAGATGTTCAGTTTATCAAAGGAGCACAGAAAAATGGGGAAAGACTCATTTTCATTAGCCTACAGATTTAAAGTCTCTTTAAGTCTTTTCCAAATGTCCCTTATAGCAGTGAGCAATATAACAAGTCTTTACATACATACAGAAATCTCTGAGGTTTCTATACTCATCATTAAAGCATTCAAGAGGTTCCTCTACATCCCTGAAGATTCTGTAAGAAGAATCTTGTAAGTGCATGAAGAAATACTTTACAAATGAGGACAGCAAAAACAATAAGGTGAATGAGAAAATGCTTCCAAGTACACATTTTTAAGCCAGGAAATTGCTTTCCAAATGCAACTCCTCAAGTCTATTGAAACCATAAGGAAAAAAACAGAAAATAGAATCCTACATTTTCCTCATAAAAGGAACTCCCCCAAAATGAAAACTGTTGTAAATTCCATATATAGAATGAAGAATCCTATGTGAAAGAAATATTCAGCCAAAATGAAATATTTCAAAGAAATCAGAGTCAAAGACCTGGATGTTACTAATAAAAACTAAGAAAATTGTGGAATGTTACCCCCAGAAGGGAAAATCTACAGGCTTACAACTAAAATTAACCTGTTCTTCAAGATTAGTATTATCATATGGGGGGAAAGTATTTTACTGGGTTAAGAGACTTTCAATTATTCTTAAAGCCAGATCTGAGTTGAAACTTTAAAATGTAAACACAGGATTCAGAAGAAACTTAGAAAGTTGAATACTTTTGAGTAATCAGAAAGTGCTTTTTAGTTGCATAATCAACTTATTATCTATTCTTTTTTTCTTTTGGGTTGGATGAATGTTATGATATAAATTTTCTGCTGTGAAGTGTTTTTATAGAATATCAAAATTCTGGGATAAGACTTCATGGTTGTCGTTTTCTTTAATGAAAATGTCTTTTGTTTCTATCATGTGTTCTTGAAATTATTCCCTTTAAAAAGGGAAAAGAAACAAATTTGTCTTTGAATCCTAATGATATGATGGGTCACTGAAGGAATGTAAACGACAGATGAATTTGGAGTTATTTATTTGTATTTTGGTGGTCTTATAAAAGGAAAAAAAGAAAGAAAATTGAATATTTTAGAGAAGAAATAAGATAGTAGGGGTTGGAATTTACTATGTATTGTGATTAGAGTACCAAAAAAAAAGACTATATAAGAATGGAAACAGAAATAGGGAGAAAGAATCACATAAACCTCAATCTAATCTGAATTTTAAAAAGGGTTTTCATACAAATGAACAAATTTGGGGATAGTTATATACCAAACTCAATAAGAAAGAATGGGGCAAAGAAAGTTTAAGGAAATGAAAGGTGTTTTAATAATTGTAGAAGATGGAAGACTATTATCATTAGCAAAATATGGTATCTTAATGGCAATTCACACATGTTGAATTAATTCTCTGTTACCATCTTCTATGTCAATAGATAGAGAAAGAAAGGAAGAAATATAATAGGATATGGTGGTGGGAAACATTTAATTTACAATTGTTGCATAAATGTGGTAAACCTCCTCATGCAATGGAGGAAAATAGTCAAATGTTTTAGAAAGTAGAAGTTAACAAGATGTTGTTTATAAGAATGAAACTTAAAATATAAAGATTCACACATAACTAAATGTGAGTTGCTAGAAAATTTGTTAAGCTTCTGGTATACTCAGATAGGCAAGGATAATAAACATAATCTTAAAAAAGGAAAAGTAAAAATACATAAAGACAAAAGAAAAATAGGAAAATTACACCATGTTTAGTGGTACTATAGACAATGACATAATGCAAATATAATAGTGTTAGGTAAAATATATATTTGTATTATTATATGAATATGCTATATGTAAATTGGGACAATTACATAGTCCAATGGATACAGAAGGCCCTGGAGTGAGAGGGATTGGAGTTCCTTAAACTTTTATTATCTGTGTGATTCTGGACAAGCCACTTAACCTTGTTTGCCTCATTTCTATCCATAAAATAAGCCTGGAGAGGAAATGGCAAATTACACAGTATTTTTGACAAGGAAATCCTGAAATGGGGTCCTGATGAGTCTGACATGTTTGAAAAATGATATGACAAAAATATATAATTTTATATAGTATATTGATATATAATATATTTAACATTATACACATTATATACCAATACTATGTATTATGTATGTCATACATAGTAATTGTGTTATTTCATTATTTCTTCCTTAATATACATATATATATATATATATGTATCTATATATGTATATAATATAGATACATATGTGTATTTTGTTAACAAAAGATCCCCAGGCCTGGAGAGGGACCTGAAATAATACAATCTGGTTATAGATTACGTAGTTTCATTGTCTGAGAAAAGCTTGCAAGGGAAAGAAGTTCCTGGAAGAAAAGAGAAAGAAAGAAAGAATTCTCACTTGCTCAGAAGAAAGTGGGGAAAAAAATAGCTAGATAATATAATTTCTAGAGGCTTCTGAGCAGGAAGCAGGGTTAAGGAAGAAGCCATATATAGACCCTATAGTCCATGATGTTTAGAAATTCCTGAGCAGGGTTTTGAGTGTGCAGCTACTGCTCTTGAGCTGTTCGGTTTGTGGCAGCTATAGGTATGTCCAAATTTGGCTAGAATTCACTTGCAAAGGATCACTAGTATGTCAAAGAGCTTTGAGCTTCAGAAATCCTTCTGACTGATTATTATATAACTCCGTTGTCCTGCTGCCCTGTGAAGAAGGGAAGTCTAACTTATAGTATGGTTATTACAGAACCTATCTTAACAAAATAGTATATACGTATATGTGTGTATCCTATGTATGTATGTATGGGTGTGTGTGTGTGTATAATATATACATGCAGGTATAATACACATTGAATGAAAAAAGCATCTAAATACTTAGAATCTGTATTAAAAATACATGGTAATCTCTCTATATATACCCTCTTTTAAATCTAGATGCTTCTAACAAAAATATCATCAAGAAAATCAAGAAGATTAAAAATCTGAATAGAACTTTTAAAAAGTTAAATATAATATATATCTATGTGGTTTTTGAATGTGAAGAGATGCATGACACCTTTATACCTCTTTACAAAAATTAACCATGTGCTAAAGTGTTAACTGCAGAAAAGAATAATATTAAGAATATTCTTAATTTACTACAAGAGAATAAAAATATAAACAATAAAGGTATTAGAAAAGTGATTCAAATTTGCAAACTAAGTAATCTTAAATAATCAGTGAAACAAAGAACAAATTATAGAAATAATAGAAAGTTTCATAAAATAAAATTACAATAACAATACCATATATTAAAACTTTGGGGATCCTACCAAAAATTGTCCATAGGAGAAAATATTGTCACTAAAAATTATCATCAACAAAAAGAGAATGAACTCACTGGTTTATTTATATGCAACTAGAATGATGGTAAACAAGCAAATAAGAAATACGACTCAATATAAAAATCATTTCTTCAAATTAAATATTAACAATGGAAACAAAAGTGGATCAATTAGAAATACTAAGAACCTGACTTTAAAAAAAAAGAAATGAAATATTAGCCAATCTGATTTTTTAAAAGAGGGTGGAAATTACTATTATCGAAAATGAAAAAAGTAAATTCAGAACAATTAAAATAGAAAACTATAAAAACCATATCAACAAAATTGAACTTATATGTATGATTTTTTCAAAATGTAATGAACAAATTAACAATGAGAGAAATAGAATATTAAAATAATATCAGAATATATCTTTGAAGAAGGCATAAAGGATCTTTAAAGTATCATATTTTCAAGTGTTGTCCATAAAATATTGAAGGTAAAGGTATTTTGCTATTATGTTATTTATTTGCAAAAAATAATTTTCTAGAATTTTTTACTGAAACAAATATAGTCTTATAACTAAACCAGGAATACCTAAATCAGAGAAATAAAACTACATCTCAATATCACTAATAAATATTGATATCAAAATGTCAAATAAACTATTAACAGAGAAAGTATAAACAAATATAGCAAAGATTAAACATTTTGACAAGATTAAATTATACCAGAAATGCAGTTAAATAATAGGAAAGATAACCATAATAGTCCATATCATAAACAAAAATAAAAGTCAGATTATTACATTATTAGTAATACCAAAGCATTTTTTATAATTAATTTTATACCAATATAAAAAAATCTTTGCAATTTTAGTGATAAGGGAAATAGTTAACAAAGGAAAATATTACAGCAAATTTCTCTGATTAATTTGTAATAGACAAGATATATTGGCTACTTATTCAAATATATAAGAAAGACCTATTCCCCAATCAGCATATGCCAAAGATGTGAGCAAACAGTTCTCAAAAGAAGAAAAATAAGCTATAACAACCATATGGAAAAATGCAATATGTCAATAATAGTAATATGAAATTTCAAAATGAACATATGTATACCCCTCAGATTGGCAAAAAAAAAATGGAAAATAGCAATTATTCTATATGGGCTTATATAAGACAAACATGCTAGTACATTTTGGACAGAACTGTGAAGTGGTGTAGCTATTTTGGAAATCATTTTGAAACAATATCCAAATCGTTAACTCATACAACATCTTTGATCTAACTATTTTATAACTAGTTTTATATCCCCCCCAAAAAATTGGAGATGACCCAACACATATGTAGAAAATTGTTCAATGTGAAGTGTTATTATAGCAAAAACTAAAACAATCAGAGGGGTACCTATTAATTGGGGAAAGGCCAAGGAACTATTTATTAATCTAATGGAAAGTGATAGAAGTGGCACATCCAGAGAAATCTAGAGCTAAAATGTGTGAAATGATCTAATGAAGAAGAAAAAAAGAAAAGAACTCTGAATATGTATTATTATAGGACTTAATTACTCTGATTCCAGCAATGACTATATGATTTCAAAAGACCAAAAATGAAATATGATCCCTACATCTTAACAGAGGAAAGATGAAACAGAAGTACAGAAAAAGAAGCGTGCATTTTCAAAAATGACTAATTTAGGAATTTTCTTATCCTTATTTATTAAAGAGACTTTTTATTGAGGAGAGTAAGAATTTGGAAAGAAAGGCAGAATAACAATAACAATAAAAAAAATTAAAAGCACAGATGAAGCATTTTAATGCATAGAAAATAACAATGGATTTTAGAGAGAAGCAAGCAAACAGGGAAAAGTCTGGGAAGTAATATTGAATTTCTGATGTTTGTATGTGTGTGTGTGCATACACACTTGTATGTTTATGTATATATACAAACTCTATGTAATAAAGAGGTTAACATTTCATATACTTTCCTCTTCATTATATTTATAAATGTTCATATTTGTTGAATTTAGAATAACAAAAATGAATTTAACCTTTAAAATGAAAATTAGATTATTTGACCACTTACCTCTTGGGGAATGTTTTTGGTAGTTATATATTTCATTAAGTTGCCTATTTATTATAGATAAAAGACCCTAATTGGAAATATTTGAATCAATTTTTTTCTCCAATTAGCAACTTCTCTTCTTACTCTAGTTACATTTATTTTATTTGTGACAGCTCTTTAATTTCTTCTAAGCAAAATTATATCTTTTGATTTTTTATGATTACTTCCTTGTTTAGTTAAGAATTCATTAAGGAATTCAATAAATATAGCAGTTAAATATAGCTTACCTAGTTTCCTTCTAATTTTTCTTAATTTGTAAATTAATTTTATTAATGTGACTTGCAATACACAGGTGATATAGCTATTATGTTTATTTTACTATGTTGGTGATCCAAATGTAATATATTGGTCCAAACCTAGTTATTGTCAAAATGCTTTCCAGTTTTCCCAGTAATTATTGTCATGTAGAAAAGTATTCCCCAGATAATTTAATTTTTACTCTTTATTAAACATTTGTTGAGTGAGCTCAGTTGTTTCTAATACTTCCATGTACCAGAAGTCTATTCCAATGATGTATTTTCCTTAAATCACTTTTGAAAAATGTATATGTCTAGCTTTCTAGTATAGTGAAATCTGTTTTATTTTATGTCCTTTCCAAATTTTTCATTTTCCACTAAAATTCTAGATGTTTGTTTTTCCAAATAAATTTTATTATTTTTTCATTAATTCTGTAGGTCTTGATTATTTAATTGGCATAACACCAAAACTACAAATTAATTTAAGTGGTGTTTTTCTTTTGGTTATAGTATAACAGACCAGCTATGAATATATAATATCTCACTTGTTCTTGAAGTATTTGTTTAACATGTTTTATAATTAGAGAGAAAGTGTGTGTGTTTCTGTACTTATAGAGATCCCTTTCTCTCTCTTTCTATCAATGCAAGTGTGTGTGTGTGTGTGTGTGTGTGTGCATGTGTGCACATGTGCACACTTGTATGTGTATCTTGAATGAACTTTAGTAGATTGGCTCTCATTTATTTTATGTAATTATAATTTCTTACTATTTTAAATTCTACTTTTTTGTTAATTCCTGCTGGATAAAAATGTTGTGACTTTTTCTGAGTTTATTTTGTATGCAATATTGTCATTATAGATAGAAAGATATTATGGAAAAGATTAAGTGACTTCTTTAAATTTACATATTACTGGGTAATTGTTTGGTTACTAGTTTGTGTAAATGGAAATTTCATAAATTTTTAAGACATTTATTTTATTAGAAGTTCATGATAAAGATTCTTTTTTTTTGCTTTAATAAACAAAATTTATAAAGAAATTTAAAAGTTACTTTGATATAATCTTATGCAAAAAAAAAAAATGTTGTACTCTTAAAATGTTTGTGCTATGCTCAAAGGTCCTGCAGTTTTAGTATTGACAAAAACTATTGATGTCAAATAGGATTATTTTATCATTGTGCTAAACTGGAGACATTTTGAAGCTTTAATAATGGAAGATTAGTTACCTTTAAAATTATTTTATAGAACATATGCAATATAACTTGTAATGCTCTAAACAATAATTATGACTAACATTAAAACAAAGATATTCATAGAAGATGATAGCCTTTGATTTTATATTTCATTCTTATAAGGAACGTAGTACCTACCTCTCCCTTCTTCCCTTCATCCTCTCCCCTCTCTATTTTTCTCTCTTTGTCTTTGTCTTTCTCTATCTCTCTCAGTCCCTCTCTCCCTGTCTTTGTCTGTCTCTGTCCCTCTGTATTTCTCTTTCTCTGTCTCTCTTTCTGTGTGTGATTCTGTTTGTCTGTCTGTCTTGTCTCCGTTTCTCTCTCTCTAGCTTGCATTTTTTCTACATAAACACATATATAAAATATATAGTATATATCATTAGATAGAAAATTTAAGTGATTCGTGACCATTAGCTTTCCCTAACCTTTGTTTCCATTTGCTTACATCATTTTCTTCACATATCATTTTCCTCCTTATAACTGTTATAGGTTAGTGAAAGGCTTTCCAATGTGAATACTAATTTGAACTGTCTTTGGCACTCATTAAATGATGTGAAAAATGCCCTTGTAAAACAGTAAATGCTCTCGAATAGGTCCTTAGGTCTTTAATGTTGATCGATAAAGACATTTTGTCATTTCTTTATGATTGGTAATTGTTTCACAAATTTTTCTTTATCCTAGTACAAGTGAAATCCCTCAGTTTCGGCTGCCATATGATGTTGTGAATTTTGAGATTGAGCTCATGAAGGACCTTGGAGTAAAGGTAATGAAAAAATATAACCTGTTTGTATATAGCACAAATGAAAAGAAGTAAGTCTTCGACTGAAGATTAATAGCAAAATGCCATACACATTTGTAAAGAACAATTAAAAGCTACACTAGGCAGCAGCAGAAAGATGCTCCCCTTTGCTTAGGGCATTTGTCTGTCTACTGTCTGAATGCCACTAGTCTGGAAAAGGGCAATCAATAGTTCTCATCTGGCATGCCTGCATGTGATTAATTGTCTGTAAGAAACAAATTCCTAAATTGCTTTAGGGGTTCAGTATAGCTAATGGAAGGATTTGATTTCTTTAATCAAGTTTTTTCAAGTTGGGTTCTTCCTACCAATCTACCCCTCAAAAAAGTCACATTTCACTTTTAGTTCTTTATTTTTTGCAATCAATTTCACAGAGAAATATTTTACTTATTGTATGCTTAAAATTAGCATTGTTAATAGGATAATCTACCATCAACATAAGCAGGAGGAACTCAATAACTTAAAAAGCAACACTTCAGAATGTTTTCTTTATTTATTGAAACAAAAGACTGTGTTGTTCTAATAGGGTGTATATTATGCTTTAAAATAGAACTCCAGATGCTGCTATCCTTTTTAATCAATTAAGAATAATATTCTGTGGTTCTTTACTTGAACATATTGATATTTTAATTCAAATCTTTTAAGTTTTCATAACAGATATAACACAATACATTAATAAAGTAACCTGATTTGCATAATGTATTCTGCAACTACAGAAGTAGGAGGTGTTTTGGAAAGTGTATAACAAAATGCTCATTGCCATTGCATTTAGCATCATAAATTATTTCTAATACTTGAAGATAAAAGACAAAATTCTATTTCTATTATCTTGCATTTATTCTTCCACAAGTAGTCGCCATTGGAAAAGAAAAATTCTTACACTGACAAATAAGGACTGAGTAATAATGTTTGAAAAGTAAGAACATTGTAAAGAATATCATTCTTAAAAAAAAAAAAGAAACCTTTAATGCTAATAAATATTACTTTATGGATTACTCTTTTTTATGGACAAATCTTCCAACTATTTCTAGTCTCCATTAAATTTACACACACACACAACATATACAAATATGTATATATATATATACATATATATACCTACACAAATACATAATATATATATATATACATATATATATATATATATATATACATACACACACTTTATTTTTCTATGTGTATGTATTTCTAGAGAGTATCTATTTGATGGAAATTCATGTATAACATAGAAACTTAGAAAATTAAAATCAAATGCATAACTAGAATGAAGAGATCTGAACTTCATCATAGCACAGAACTGACTTTTTATCAGAATCAGGAAAATGCCTGAGCTTACTATTCCATTACTAAGAATAATTAATTAAATGAGGAACTACTAAATTGCCTGATTCCTTCAACTCATGAAAATTTAAGAGGTAAACTCATCCTCACTGGGGACGTACCATGTGACTTCCACATTCTATTACCCACTCCCAATTAGTTTTCTGACAGGGTCCTCCAGGAATCTTTTACATCCAACCTCCACTCCTTGCCTAGGTGTATTAATTAATAGTTATGACTGCTTAAAATTAGCATTACTACCAATTGAAAATGGAGAAAATTTTAATTTATCTAAAAATAGAGTTCATTGACTGGGGATCACTAAATTAATTGTGGTATATAATGGGAAAGGAATATTATTGTCTTATATGAAAAAAAGAAGTTGAAGAATTTGGAGATGTTTGGGGTCACATAGGAATTGATTCAAAGTGAAGAAATAGAACTATGAAAAGAGTATACAGAAGGACTCTGCTCAGTCCTTTCAGTAGTGTCCAATACAACGTGACACATTTGGAGTTTCTTGACTATGATACTGGAGTGGTACTGGTGTGGTTTCCCATTTTCTTTCCAGCTCATTTTAGAGATGAAGAAACTGAGGCAAACAGAGCTAAGTTTTTTGGCCAGCATAACATAGCTAGTGAATATCTGAGAGGGTTTTTTGTTTTTTTTTGTTTTTTTTTTTATTTAACTCAGGAAGTTGTCTTCTTAACTTTAAGCCCAGTACTTTAATGTTGTCCACCGCTTAGTGGTCTGATACTTAATGACTAAAATAATAACAGTAACTACCATCACCAAACAAAACAAAACACCGCCACAAAAAACCCTGAATTTGTAATTATCTTGACCAAACTTGTTCCTGAACAAGATATGAGAAAATAAACTGGCATCTTCCCCCCCCCCCCCACAAGTGGATTATTTTGCTTATGGAATATTTCGTATAATTTTGCTGCTATATTTTTCATTTTTTTTCTTTCTGGATTTTGTTACAAGTAAAGGGACTCTAAATAGGTAAATATTTGGAAATGAAAGCAAGGAAAATGCAGATGTTAATAAAAAATTTAAAATTTAATAACAATTTTAAAACTTCTGAGATCAAATTGAAAACAAAATAATCTCCAAAACATAGCACAAGTTAATCAGAAAATAATATCAAATTATGTTATATATCTAATTTCATCAATATATATTGCATAAAATGTGGCATATTTATAATAATTATGGAAATGTAAATGTGTTTATATGTAACAGAGAACTGAAATTCAAGATAAGTGAAGAGATGGTATAAAAGAACCTATATATTTGAGTCATCATCTAGTATGCTGGAAAAAATTGACTGTTAGAATTTTTAAAAGATCATGAAGAATTTGAGGCTATTGTAGAATTATAAGCTAGATTAATTTACTTCTTTCCTGGAAAAATTCTAGAAATTTAATAATAACAAATATCTATTAGTCTTTAGAAAGAATAGGAATACTCACTGAGGATCACATAGAATTATCAAAACAGGTCAGATTTGACTGACTTCATTTCCTTTTTTCTAAAAAATAGTTACAGTAATGGATGTGTAAAATACTCTAAATGTTTTAGACCAGGTGTTCTTAACCTTGTCTATGTTATGGATGCCTCCAGTGATCCAGTGAAATGCTTAGACCTTCTATCAGATTGAGGTTTGTAAAATGATAAAAGAAAATACATATTATCACAAAAGACAACAATTGAAATTATTATCAGACTATTGCTAAGCAAACTCATATATTCCAATTTAAGAATATCAGGTTTAGACGTGTGTATCAAAATCTTGACATAACATTTGAAAAAAATCTGTTGGATAAGATGGAGTTATACTAGTCGGATTTGGGTACATTTAGAAGAATTTTTAAATTGTTGAATGACTGGGCCCAATAAATAATCATAAATGGCTCAATGCTAATTAGGAAAAAAATCTGGTTGTGTTCCCAAGAGCACTGAAAGCTCTGATATTTTGTTTTGTTTTGTTTTTTAATCAATGAATTTAATAAAGGTATATAAGGTTTATTTTTTTTTAATTTGCTTACAGGTGCTGTAATACAGCTGAGGAATAGCTAAAATGATGGATGATTGTGTTACCATCCAAAGAGTTTTCAATAAATTTAGAATTATAAAATTAAATTTAATAGTGAATAATGATAAATTCCTACATTTAGGTCCAAAGCATCAACTTTACAAATATAGCATGAGAGAAGCATGGCTAGAAACTACTTTAAGTTTTAAAATATATATATATTTTTAAAGCTCTGAGTGTTTGAATATACTGAAAATTCAGCATGAGTCATAGGACAATATGGCAACCTTAAAAGCTATATAAGAATCAAACTGACATATATCTTTTATTTATTCTAGCCTTTCTCATCTTATTTTTATTTCTACACCTGGACCACCTTTCACCTCTCAGCACTGCTTTCAAATTCAATCTGTTAACTCATTAATCTTTCTTCAAAGGTCAAAACAGATATTACTTTCTATATTAATTATACCCTGATTCCTCTGTTAGGAATTTGCTTTCTTCCTCAGATCTTTCATAGACATGTATACTTATGATGTCATACTCCTATTAAATTTAGCTATACATATATATATACATATTCATAGATTATTTTATAACTCTTGCTAAGGTATATGTTCCATGAGATGAAAAATCATATTTTAATTATTTTTGAACTTCTTTTTATACCTAATCTGATTCTTTGCATATATCTAAATGTCTAAAGAAGTTTTTTTTTGTGTGTATTGTGTACCCTCTTCAAAAATCCATATCCTAACTTGTCCAAGCATTAGTAGTCATCTTTCAAAGAGATTATTGATGAAATATTGCTCAAATGATGGCCTACTTTAGGAATGAACTTTTCCAATGTCATTTAACTGCCCCTTGAGAACAGATTTGAAAAACTTCAAAAAAACTTGCAGTATCCTTACATTATCAAAAAATAAAAAACTTCACAGATTTTAAATTTAAAATTTTAAGATCTAATCTAACACATAAATAAAAGGAATACCCAAGACAACACACTCAGGAAGTAGTATTTGTTAGATGCATGCAAATCTAATAGGCATATAATAAATTATTGAATAGATTAATGGATGAGTAAAAAACTAGTTCTACTAGACTATAACTTTTTTTTTTCAGTTAGATATGTATTTTCTCTCAATTTCCCCTCCTCTACAAAAGAAAAAGAGAAAAACAAAATTCTTGTAGTAAATATACATACTTAAGCAAAACAATTTTTCATATTGGCCATATGCAAAACCGTTACATCTCACTACCTATTTAGTCCATCATCACTCTTTTGGGAAGTGGGTAGCATTCTTCATCATTAGTCATTTTGTATCTTTGTTAATGACTGCATTGAACACAGTTCTTAAGTCTTTCAAAGGTGATTTTGTAAAGTTATTGTAATATAAATTGTTCTTTTACTTCTGCTCACTTTGTCTGCATCAGTTGATTTGAGTAATTCCAGTTTTCTCTGACGTAATTTGAATCTGGGTTTTATAGATTCCAAACCTGATTCTTTTCCCCTCTCACCAAATTGGCTCTTGTGTGTATGCATCCTTGAGTGAATAAGTGTGTGTTTCTTATTTCATGTTGTTATTAGACACAAGTGTACTTCATTGGGCTTCAAATAATCATTACAAATGTTAGTTTACAAATAATTTGTAGTGATATTAGAACATTCATTAAATTCAAATAAGAAAAGAGGTTAAGTGTGAGAATTAGATTCTTGAGGAATAGAAACATGACATAAAATAATCTAAATTCATTGAGAAAGAGAACAAAGACTCTGCTTTGTGGAATACAGAGGAATAATATTCTCATATTCAATATATACATATATATATATATGTATAAAGAGAGAGATAAAGAGAGAGAGAGAATTGCATTTTTTTCTAGGATCACACACATACTTTTAAAAGTAGAGATTATATATATACAATTAGTTTGACCTAGAACCTGATACAAATCTTTGCCCTCATTCAGTTTGTCTTGTTTTCCAGTATACCTACTAAAATTAATCTCTTTTTCTATTGGAAGGACTATCTGCTTTTGTAGTCAGGGAGTCAGTCACTCAACAAATATTCATTAAATACCTACTATGACATGCATTTTGCTAAATTCTTGAAACAAAAAGAAAAGAAAATACATTCCCTGTTTTCAAGAGGCTCACAGTCTAATATGAGACAACATGCCAAGGACTGTATACAAATAACATGTATATGTTTATATGGGTATTTGGAGTGTGCTTGTGTGGAGTGTGTGTATGTATAAGCTAGAGATTATAGAGAGACACCAGAATGGGTAGGTGTTTAAACATTGGTATATCAGATCCTTATCAGACTTAGACATATTGGAATGAAAAATTATTCCTTTCCCTGTGTATGTCTGACACACATATCCGTATGTATGTATATATATATATATATATATATATATATATATAGATGTATATATATGTATATTATTAGTATAGTTTATAAATCAGGTAGGCTGTAGAAAAGATCATATTTTTAGGTCTAAGATGGACAGCAGATAATATTTACTGTTTTTTTGGAACTTTCCTCTTATAGAAGCTTAATATTAAGGCTTACTAAGATAAATTGTGCTCCCTGAAGAAGTCAATGACTTCATTAGCCCTTTTGAATAGCAATTTTGGTCTTTGATTCCAAAGATGTCCAATTTAGTGTTATACCTGCTGAAATTTTCAAGAATGGAAGGAACTGCTGAGGCATCTGTGTGTATTTTTCTTCAGCATATGGAGTGGCAACATGATAAGTTCCCTTTCCACACATCCACTAAAAATAAAATAGATGGTGTAGAGAAATTACATTTATTTAAGCATTTCTTCAGTTTTGCCTCATTTTGACTTTTAGACTAAAGTTAACTTTATCAAATTACAATAAAAAGGAGATGTTTTATTCTTCATAAAATAAACTCATATTTTAGCACAATATTTACCCATTCTAACACCATGAAGAAAATTAATTTAAATTAAGAAAAAATTAAACCACACATGAACAATGAAGGATAATGACATTTCAATTTGTTAAGTTGTAAGGGAATAAGAAAGGCAGCTATGTGGCATAGTGAATATAGTTTTAGGCCTAATGATAGGAAAACTTTTCTTCTTGATTTCAAATCTGATCTCACATACTTTCTAGCTATGTTACCATGGATAAGTCACATTTCTCTGTTTGCCTCAATTTCTTTATCTGTAAAATAAGCTAGTAGAGTCATAAAGAGTCAGACAGGACTGAAAAAATGACTAACAACATGGGGAGTAATAGGAAGCAAAAAGAGTACTGACAAGCATTCATTCCATAAAGAAATATTTATTTATCACTTTGGCTTTCACAGATTTCCCACAGCTGCTGACTTTCTCTAAGTTGCCGACTATCAATTTAGTCTTTCACTCCATAGGACTTTTTACATGGACTATTATAGGAATCATTTTTGTTAACTTATATATTACTCACTTTTGAAATTTCTTTTTTCAACCAAAGTGATATTGTTGCTATTACTCACACCAGCATTCTATCTCCTATTTCTGTGCCTTTGAAAGGTTAGGATTCTTAGCTATTCTCTGGATGAAATTAAGACCTATAACATAAAGCCTTTTCTGATTCCCTTCTTTACCAAAAACTAATCCCTCCACTGCATCACTTTGTTTATTTTTCTCACATGGAGTTTGATCTTATTATAAAATTTGAATATGTTATTATTATAGGTATATATGTTGTTTGCTGCAATAAAATGTAAGTTCCTTGAGGGCAAAGGACTGTTGCTTTCTTATACTTTTTAGTACCTGACTGTGTTTAAAACAGAATATAGATTGATAGATTTAAAAACACTACTAAATTTCAAAGACAGAACTTTCAAGTAGCTTACATTACAATAGGTGGGGAGGATAAGCAGATAATGACAATTAGTCATTTGCTAACAGTTTGTTAGCAATTTGCTAACAAAGGTCAAAGAAATATGTTATGTTTGAGAAAAAGGAAAGATCATGTTAAGATTACTTTATCTTCCAGTGACCTAGTAGAAACAACTCTCCAAGATTAGAAAAGGTAGATAAATTCCTCATCTGCATTAGTAAAAGGAACAATTAAATGAGTGTTTTTAAGGAAAATGTTCTTCAGTTGTACAGGTAAAATTCCAATTTAATCAATTTTGTGACAATATAAATAAGATGCTTTTATTAGGGGAAAAAAAGCTCAAACTGATGTTTCATTTATTTTAAAGATTTTAATTTGACAAGACATCAGTGCTACCTGACTCCCAAATACAAAGAGTGACTTCCAGATTATTGCATCAGAATTTGAATTGAATTTTGAATTCTCCAAAAGTTTTCCTGAGAATTATATTGATGTGAAATCTTCCTTCATTACAAGAAAAATCAGCCATTTGTATCCATGGTTGATTCATATTATCTCCTGTTTAAGAAATCAATGTTCATTACTATATGCACTGGTGAAATCTTTTCTCAAGCATGTTAATGTTGATATGAACACATCTTTTATTGTTTTTCACCAGGATAAAAATTAAAATGTCAATTATATAATGTAAAAATAACTACTAGAGTAAACTAAACAAATGACACTTTCTAATTGTTGATTTCTTCCATTAATTTCCTTCCTTCATACACACACACACACACACACATATAATCTATATATGCATGTATATATTCCAGGTTGGTTTTATATATGCCTTTGTATGTATGTAGTTATGTTCTAATTGATAAAATTCAGAAACTAAGAAAAAAATTAAATGTTGTTTCTAATAGGTAATTTGTGGTAAAGGTCTTTCAGTGAATGGAATGAACCTCCATACTTTGAAGGAAGAAGGATACAAAGCCGTTTTTATTGGAATAGGTAAGTGAGTTTTATTATTATATATTTCCTTTAATATTGATTAAAATGTTGCTGTTCCTTATTTTGGTAAATACTGTCAATATATAAAACTCTAAATGAATGATTTTGTGATAGAGTTATCATTCCTTAAGAATTCTTTGCTGCAAATCTTACAGCTACTTGAGGTAGAATCTTGCACATGATTTTTACCCAGATACACAAATTAACACAAATGAAAATGGGCATGCCTGTAAAATCAGCTTGGCATAGCACATCTAAGAGCTCTGTCAAAAAGTAGTCTCATTGGACAATCTTTTTTTTCTCACTTTTATCAATAGATATTACTATCTCACTGCTTAATAATGGTTCAACCCGGCTGCAAACTTATGCTATACACAGATTTTTTAAGTGTTATTTAGAAGGAAACTATATCCAAAAAAGGTGAATATAAGAACTCATATACTTTAATACTTCCTAAATCTTTCCTTTATCTTTGATGTCTAGATTGAGAATCTGTAACACATTGACAGTCGGTGGTTGTGAGATCTTTAAATAGTATTTTACATCCTTTACTCTCAATCTACTGAATTTCTATTTCCTTATAGATTATATGTGTTTTTTATGTCTAAATGGAATTTTAAAAAGAAAAAATAATTAACTGTATAGGAATGGTGATCTGTCAAAAATGTTCCATAGCACCTAATACACATTTCAAGGGTAGGTTTCTTGACCTCAATATTTTCCCCTAAATTACCAAGTTAATTCCAAATGTAATGCAAAAGTCAATGAAAATATACTTGAAAATCAGAGGAACAAGAGAGGAAGTCCAAGAAATAGACAAATCAATCATGATATTTGGTTGCTTTTAATGATTTTTAAAGTCTACATTTCCTATCAGTGACATGGTAACTTTCATGAGCAGATACTACAAACTACTATGTCTGTTTACAAAGAGGATCTACACTAAATAGATATGAACTAAAGAGCCAGTGGGATGGGATGCAATGCCCCCAGTGCAATAGCATATGCAAGCAGATGAAAGCAAGGAATTGAAGAAGGAAAAAAAAGTTTCTAACTTTTAAGTCAGTGGTGATTCGCCTGAAAAGATAGTTCACTAAAGTACCTGAATACAGTAAGAAGCTGTCATATTTGAGTTGTTTTTTTGTTCATTTCATTAGAGTGTCTCATACAAGCTATTTGACAATGGTTCACAATCCAATGGTCCCCATTTGACTCCTCACTGAGGTGTGAATATCACAGTTATAACGCACAGTCATTTCCATTTATGATCCTGGTTATCTTCATGCTGTGAGGTGAATCTTTTGACATTTCATTGTGGGGATGTGAAGAGCATTGTTACATATGCTTTTTTCCTGTATTTTGTAGAAATATATGATTATGTCAGATGTAATAAGCTCAAATGTGTGAGAGACAGACAAAATGTTTTACAATATATATACACACACATATCTCTTCGAGATTCTTCATGACTAATTTGGCAAATTTTAAATACTAATTATTATATCTGCTTATTTCTTGACTATCATCCTATATATTGTATCTATTGGATCTCATAAACATAAGTGCAAAACACTGGCACTTTTGTTCACTTTGATCTTTGATTTATTTTGGAGAAGTATGTTTTCAAATAAATCTACTGACCATTATCATTAAACAATGGAAAGACAACTTGGAATAGCAAGTAGTGGGCTAGCCACAAAGTCAAATAGAACTTGATTCCATTCTTGCTTTAGCTGTATCACAATGAACTCTTCTAAAACTTCAGGAAAAACTCTACAATTAAAAATTATGAGATGTCTGAGATCTACATCACTGGAAATAATTTCCAAAACGTCATTTTTCCTACATCAGTGAATCTATTTATATATTTAGTACATCTATAAATATATAGATATATGTACTGCAAATATATCCATATATTTGTATGTACATGTGTGTATGCATTTACAATCACACATATGTGTGTTTACATATGTACACATATGCATTCATACACATTACACACATAAACACATTAAAGGCATATATTATGCCATATACACACACACATATGTGTGTATGTGAATATACATCTTTACCACACACCTACAGACACTAACACAGATGGACTAAAATTGTGATTTCCTGACATAGGGTATTCCTGAATGAGGATATTTTCTCTAACATGGTAGGTTCTCATTTTTTCAGCAGCTAACCATCTTAGAGATGATGGGTCACTGGGCTAAGTTGACTTGCCAAACTTTACATAGCTGGTATGTTTCAGAAAAAAAAAAAAAAAAAAAGACTTTTAAAGCATATATTCCTAACTCTGAGACTATCTTGCTTTACTAGCTACAGTATCATAACTATGTAAAACTAATATATGTCATCTTCAAAAGGCAATATAAAAAGTGACGAGGAGGGTGAGAGCACTGGAAAATGTCCCATTAGAAGGATCAGCTGAAATAATTGAGATTATTTAGAAATCAAAAGAACAAGTTAAAAAAAAAACACCAAGGTATAATGTGATGCTTTCCTTTTGCTGTTTAAAGGATTATTTTATGTCATTTGAAAGAATGATAATAATGTTGTTTTTATAGCACTTTAAGGTTTGCAAAGTACTTTGCAAATATGTTCTTATTTTATCCTTATAAAAGTTCTTGGTGGTAAATACTGTTATTGAACTTAGGTTACAGATGAGAATACTGAAACAGACACTGAGTGAATAACTTAGCCAAAGCCACATATTTAAGAAGTATCTGAGATAGGATTTGAACTCACTTTTTCCTGAGTCCAAGTACATTATTCTATCTGCTTCATCACTTGGCTTTTTGTTTTGGTTAGAGGAAGAAGGCACTAATAAGAGCTGCAGTTGGAAATAACAAACAAGTGAATTTAGATTTGATTTAAAAAAAAAACTTTCTACCATTTAGTCTTTTCTGCAAATATATGGCCTTATAAGGTAATGTGTACTTCATCACTGGGCATCTTTGAATTGGACCTAAAACTACTCCTTAGGGAAGTTTTATAGAGTATTCTTTCACAAAGGCCATCTTGAACTAACTGACATTTGAGGTTGCTTCCAACTCAGATTTTGAGAATTTACTGAAATTGTAACAATGAGGACTGCCAAAGTACTGATCCTATAGGTCCATTTTTACTCCAGAATGCATTCCAAATTAACATTGAAACACCAGACACAAGCCAAAAAAAAAAAAAAAAAATGCAGTTAAAAACAAAAACAAAAACAAAAAACTTTTGACTCTACTATGGAATTTCTGCAACTAAATTCAGCAAGAGATAGATACACAAAGAAAAGTGAATAACATCACATAGCAAAAACTAATCTACAGACAACTTAGGAGTTAAAAGCCTTTTGCAGTTACATTCCAACTTGGGAAATGGATCAACCATGGTTAAGCCCGACAAGTGAGATGTTGACATTTGAGGCCAGATGGCCCACACTGAGATGTCCCACTTCACAGTCTTAAAAAGTTGGCAGCCCTAGTCTGAGGATGTGTGGAGTCATCCACATATGCCAGCCTCCCTTTCCTCAATGTGTTACATTAGTGGCTTTCACTGTCAGAAAAGGATAATCTTTGTGTGAGGATTTCCGAATGTTAAAAGAACTGAATAATGGAGAATCACAAGAAAAAAGAAAAAATTCCATTGAGACACTATGGCATTAAATTTACTTCAATATGGCCTTTAACTATGTCTCTTGTGCCTTCTGGAAGTCAGAATTCTTCTCTGCAAAAGTTACTCTTAATTAACTTCTTAATTATCAATTTCTAAATTATATATCATCAAGTAGTTTCTGTTTATCCATGAAAAAAATGCAATAATGTTCTCTGCTTAGCATCTTTCCTTGTATCCTCTGATTTTAAATATGAATTTTTAAACTAGTATCCTCAATCTTATTTCTAAATAAATAAAAAAATTAAAATAAATAAATATAATAGTAAACAAAGTCTATACTTTGGATTTTTTAACCAATTTTAGAAACATTTTGTTTTTAATGAGCTTATTTCAAAAACTTTAGAGAAGAAACCCATAAATACATCTTTTTAAAGCATTCCAACCACATTGAAATATAATTTAACCATTTAATTGTCTGAAATATGAATCTAGAAATACTCATGGGAAGCTTTGTCTTTAAACTGGAAATACATTGTATTTACTTTGTATCTATGTTATAAACATTGATAGGTTTGTGAGTATTATCTTCTTTTATTGAATATAAATTTCTAGAAGAAAAGGGCTTATCTCCAAGACCTTTCAGAGGGCATGGCACAAAATATATATTTTTTAAATTTATAGCTTATTTATCACATACAAAATACTTGTTAAATTCTAAGGTCATCAATGGAAAAGCAAGAAAGCCTTTGCTCTAAAGAGGATCCATTGTAATAGTGGGAGAAAAACACATAATGGAGATTTTAATGAGTCATGTGAAAAGGTCTGCTGGTTCTTGGGGATAGAATGGAAATGCAGATGACAATGCATTTCCATTAATAAAAGTTTCTGATGTTGAATTATTTTTGATGATGTCAAGGTCTTTGGTGATGGAAATTCTTGTTTTTGTTTTCTGTAACTATGGATTCTGAGGAAGTGACTGAGTGATGAGGAAGTTTCATGACCTATAAAGAATATTACTAAGTTGAATTTTCACAAGCATTGTTCCACTTTTCCTATTCCCTTAGATTATAGAGACAATCTCACTGGTTTGGAGCAGTTGTTTTTCCTAGTATCTAGTACCATTTATTTTATTTTTCCTATCAGTGGAACTTAGTTGTTTGGTTGGTGTTGGTGGTGGCAAGAAGAGAACCCTTCTTTACAAGAACTGTTCCTCTCAATGTTGACTATAATTGTTTGGGGTTAAAATTAATTAGGAGTACTCTGGGTAGAAATTTAAAATGGGACAGAATTTTTGAGAAGATGTGTGTGTATATGTACAGATGAAACAATAATCAACTTATGTGATTAAAACCACATAAAGAAGGTAGAAATAAAGACAAGATCTGATCAAATGGCCAAAATAAAAGAGTAACCACTGGTGGTTCTATGTTATTTTCTAAGAATAAAAAAAAGTGATAATTCTACTATATTTTGTTCTAATCGGTGTTCACGAAGAGTATTATGTTCAGTTCTTGGTGCCACATTTTAAGATAGACATGAATAAACTGGCATATATTCATAGATGAGCAAGTGGGATGGTAAAGGAATGTAAGTTATTGCTCTATGAAAATCATTTGAATGAATAGAGGTGTTTATTTTGGGGGAGAAAAAAGGAACACTCATTGGGAGTGGAGGTTGGAGGATAGATCCTCAAATATTTAAATCTGTCGTATAGAAGAAAAATGAATCCAGTTTTATTTGACCCCAGAGAGCAGCACTTTTAGAATACTGTTTAAATGATTCAGGTTTAGGTTTTATGAATGAAATACTATAACAAAGTTTTTAATAATTCATATTATCTAAAACTTGAAAGCAAGGGATTCCTTCTCATTGACGTCTTCAAGAAAAAAGATGCATAACCATTTCTTGTTTATGTGACTAAGAGGATTCTTTGGACTCAGATTTAATTAGATGACTTTTGAGGTCCCTTAAATTCTGATTATGTTCTTAAAAGTAATACAGTTAATAGTTCATGCTAAGTTTAAAAAGAGTTGAAAGATTCTTTTAGCTCCCTCTGTATGCTGAGTATCAATTTCTCATACTCAGTTCTCAAGGCCTACTTTCCAGCCTTCTCTTCTCCTCCTTCCCCCCCCCCCCCCCCGAAAAAAAAAAAAAGTTTTCACCACTGAAGTTTTAATTGTAATGGCTATTCTATTTAACATTATCTTGATTTTGAAGCATTTCTCCCCTTTCTTTCCTATTTTCTTTCTTGTTCTTATCCTTTCACTTTTAATGTAGCACAATTTGTCTACCTTGGAGCCAGGAACAGAGAAGCTTTTTTAGATTCACATTGCCCAAACTGAAACTCACATTCTATTCTGACATTTAACTTATGGATAAGATAGGATAAGAAAAAGAGAGAGGAAGAAGAGAAGAAAAGAGTTTCCCAGATCTCTTCTTTATTCAAGAACTAATTGTCTTCTAGTATCTCCCAGTGTCACTAACTCTAACTGCATTTGATAAGAGAGTTCCAGTCAAGGCTCAGTCATAAAGTTTTCTTTCAACTACTGCTTATAGATTCCAGTTACGGTTTTATGAGATGAGGTTATCATTTTAGGCTGGAGGGCATTATTACTAAGCACACTCTATGAACCTAATGGCGGTGGAGGGGATAGGTAATAGAAATCTTATATGTACAAGGTAGACTGTTATGGGTAGAAAAAGAAATCTCCCAGTAGTCCCAAATTTCTGATCCCTTGTGTTGTATAACCTTGATAAAATATAATTAGAAGTCACCTTGATATTGACTAGACCTAGCTATAATAGAGAGTATTGTGAATGAGTTCAGGGACACCCTAAACCAACATTAAAGAGTAATTAAGCATTTATGAATTCATGAATAAACTAAGTGTGTCACAACTTGATAAATTAGGAGAAAATAATTTTGGTTTCCTTAATCATGAAAATCACTGAATCTCAGATTTAATTCAGGCAAGGCTTTCACTAGAATTCCTTCTACAAAGTGCTCAGAATCTGAGCATTCAAACTTTAAAATCAGATTTTTAGGGAGGACAAAATATCCATTTCCATAGGCAGCTGATTACAGTTTTTAATGGCTCCAATTGTAATTCAATAAGAAATTAAGTGCTTACCCTGCCCAGACACTAATCTTAAGTACCAAAGATACCAAGAAAGGGTTAAAGATTATGCTCAGCTACAAAGAACTCACATTTTTACTGGAGAGACAACTTGATTAATTTGTGTATACTAGCATAGATGAAATCATCTTGTGAAGATACTATCAATGTGAAGGACCAAAAAAAGCCCTCCTGAAGAACATGGGATTTGATCTAAATCTTGAAGGAGCCAAGTAAGGAAGTAAAAATGAGGAGAATCAGCACTTCAAATCCGGCTGATAGTCTCAGAAAAGGCACTGAGTAAGCAGATGTGATGTGTTGACATGTAAGGAATAGGAAGGAAAATAGCATTGTTGGTCATAGAGTACATAAAGAGGAAGTAGAATATTAAAAAAAAAAAAAAAACCTTGAAATGTATCAAGAACTTATAAAAACTTTTTGATAATAGATTTTTTATTTTCAAAATTTCAAAATTTTATTTTCAAAATGCAAAACCTTGTGATCTGATTTTTTTCTCCCTCCTTTTCCCCTCACCCTGTCCCCTAGACAGCAAGTAATTCAATATAAGTTTAAAATATGCAGTGCTTCTAAATATATTTTCATATTTATGATGTTGCACGAGAAAAATCAGGTAATAAAGGGAAAAAATGAGAAAGAAAAAAAAAAGCAAGTAAACAAACAACAACAAAAAAGGTGAAAATACTATGTTGTGATCTACATTCAGTCCCCATACTCCTCTTTCTGGATGCAAATGACTCTCTCAATCACAAATCTATTGAAACTGGCCTGAATTGCCTCATTGTTGAACAGAGCCAAGTTATTCACAATTGATCATCACTTAATCTTGTTGCTATGTACAATGGCTCTACTCACTTCACTTAGCATCAGTTCATGTAAGTCTCTCAAGGTCTTTCTGAAATCATCCTGCTGATTGTTTCTTATAGAACAATAATATACCACTCAGTTTGCACTTTCTTGCCACTACAAACAGTGCTGCCACAAACATTTTTGCACATATGGATCCCTTTCCCTCCTTTATGAACTCTTTAGGATTCAAGCCTAGTAGAAACATTGCTGCATCAAAGGTTATGCACAATTTGATAGTTCTTTGGGCATAGTTCCAAATTGATCTCCAGAATGGTTGGATCTGTTTGAGAATGGTTTTAAAAGGCAAAGAGAACTTTTTGTTTAATCTTGGCATTATTAAGGAGACATAAGTATTTAATGAGTGAGGGGATAGGACTATTAAGGCTATGGTAGAGAGAGAGACTTGAATCAAAAGGATATGATAATTGTCCAGATATCAGAAGACAGGGCAGTTATGTGACACAGTGAATTGGGCACTGGGCTTGGAATTAGGAAGACTCATTTTCATGAGTTCAAATCTAGCCTCAGATACTTAACTAGTTCTGTGACCATGTAGAAGTCACTTAACCCTTTTTTGGCCTCAGTTCCTCATCTGTAAAAGGGGCAGCAGAGAAATGGCAAACTATTCTAGTATCTTTGTCAAAAAAAAACCCAAAATGGGGTCAAGAAGAGTTGGAGACAATTGAAATGATTTGGCAACAACATTAATAACCACAAATGACAAGAGCCTATGCTAGAGTGGACTGTCAAGTAATGTGAAAGATGTTGTAGATGTGGGATATGTATAAGTGATGTTGAGGATGATACTGAGACTTTGAGATTGGGCGACTAAGAAGAGGAAAATTTAAACAAATTTTTTTTTAAAAAAAGGTGTCCTTTATAGTAATATTATAGGTTAGAAAAGGGCATAGTTTTGAGGGAAAGAAAATATAATATTGGAATTTATTTTCCCCTTGAACTCAAAATCTGATAAGCCCATTGCTCTCTGCTCTACTTTTGTTGGCCAAGCAGAATAAATCCAATTTTTCTGTATAGAAGATGGGGAGAGTAATGATAAGGCTCAGTCTCCCTATGTATATTTTTATGCTTTCATTGCTCAGAAAGCAATCAATTATACTTTAGTGAAAAATTCATCTTTCAGTGTGGACTTTAAATTTATCTAGATTTGTCCTTCACCTCATTCATTACAGGCCTAGATTCTAAGACTGTCAGTTTACTAATACTTGCTAGAGTTTATACTATGTCTTCAAACACCTAGTATCCTTTCTGACATAATGAAATTGAGAGCAGAATTTAAGTGAGTTTGTTGTTTTATACAAAGATGTAGATGAGAAACAAGAAAGGAAAAAGAGATGGGAAATTATATGGTGGCATGAACAAAGAACATTATGTAAGTCATGAAATAATGTAGAATTTATATTAATTTGGCATGTTCTCATCAATGCACAAAAACAGAGGTAGAAGCATGATTTGCTTGTCCCTTTTCATTTATCTGTTTGTTAATTTATTTATCCTTTTATTTCTCACACACTAACTTGACAAATATCACTAGGTATAATGAGATGATATTCTTGTCTTTTTGATAACTAAATATTCACACATTTCTGCTCCTTCAGGTGAATACTCAATGAAATGCTATTGTTACTTTTTAGTTTTTTTTTTTTTTTTTAGTAGTGGCCGACTCTTTAAAACTTCATGGGGGTTATCTTGGCAAAGACACTGGAGAGGTTTGGTCACTGGTTGTCTTCTTGACTCCAGATATGATACTCTGTACATGGTGCCTCCTGGCCAAGATAGGGAATGCTGATAAACTTTATGTTCTTTGAGTATCCCTCTACCTCCAAAATCATGTAGCTGTGTCATTTCCTGTGATGCCTTTAAAGAGTTGTGCTTTATGGATGAACATAATTGTAAACTCTATAGAACTCTATTATAAAAAAAATTAAATCTATTTTAAACTACATTCATAGTTTTGCAGTTAAACTTCCAACATTCATATCCCAATCAATACTTCCTTTTTTCCCTCCAGTCTCTACTTTTATCCTGCTTGAAAGACCTTTGGCACAGTCATACTGTTCTAGTCTTCCAGAGGCACTATCATCAATGCAAATTTAAATAAGTGAACAAATGCAGTTCATCTGGGGGAACCATGAATTTGTCCATTTGTATATTTCTAATTCCTAACACTCAGAGATTACAGAAGTATTAACAATGGGCATGAAAAACATGTTACTGAAATATTTTTTCTTCCAGTTGCCTAAGAATGAACAAATTATTTAACTATCTTAGCCCAACTGTCCATGTGAAAATAAGGGAAGGAAGAGAAAACAATTTAATTTCTTTGGAAGTTTTAATATTGATTTACTATCTTATCTCCCAAAAGTAAGTAATCTCCATGTCTGTTATTATTTTCTGATTAACTATGCAGTGCCACCTGGTGTGCAGATGGAAAGAATATTACACATCATAGGCTCTGTTCACACCCACCCACACACACACACAAACCTATGTGGCAAAAAAGTTAACAGATGTTCATTTTGCTTGTGTTACAGAGAGAAACTGTGCATCCAACTTTTGATTCATAAACCAGAATTGGATGATAACACATGTGTGTGTGTGTGTGTGTGTGAGAGAGAGAGAGAGAGAGAGAGAGAGTTCTTTAGACTAAGGCTAGCACATAGACATTTAGAAAGGAAATATATTTTGGGGGGAAATTGCTTCCTTGTGTCTTTGAATTATTTTAGCATGTGCCCCCTAGCTCCCTGTCAGCAAAGATGATACAGTAGATTTTGTGTGTTGAGCCCTCATGTTTCGCTTACATTTATTTCACAGAACTAGGCATATAATAGGATTTCCATAAAGGCTTATTGAATTCAAATTGACTCAAATCTATTAATCGAGTTCCCACTATGGATAAGTCTCTGAATTAAATATAAAACTGCCATATGTATGGAGGCACTATGGTACCATAGACAGTGAGAGGAAATTGGAGTTAGGAGAAGCAAGATAGGAATTCTTGCTCTGAATTACCAGATGCTATGGATGTCTAGTTATTCATCTATAACATGAGGATGGTTGTACCTATAAGTCCATTAGACTTGGGAGGAAAGTAGTTGGTAAACTTTAAAGTGCTGTCACTTATCTATTTGTAAATAACAACTTTACCTCTGTCATTATTTTCTAAAATAATAGCACATACTCCTAGAGAACTGTTCTGTTTGAATTTCTCATAATTTTGTGGTGGAGGGAAAAGAGACTAGGATTTCAATTTATCAAAAAGCTTTAAATCCTTTCTCTGATTCTTCCCAGCTTTGTGAACTTTGATAAATAAGTTATACTTTTAAACCTCAGTTTTACCAATAAATGAGAGGGTTATTTGAGAATATCCAGATTTGGGTAAGGTTAATAGTGGAACATACAGTCTAGTGGAACAAGGAGACACATGACTCTAATATACAGTAATATACTGAGTGTTACACACACACATATACAAATATCTACATACATTTACATACACAGAGTATGTACTATATACTTAAGAGACAGGAAGAGAACTCATCCCAGGCATAGGGGTTAGAGGATATAAGAATATGAAGTGGAAAAGTACAGGGACTTATTAATGAAACAGAGAAGGGCTAAGTTTGTCAAAAGTGTAGAGTACATGCAGCTTTATTAAGCAAGGCTAGAAAGCTAGTGTGTTACAAGATTGTGGAGGCCTTTGAATGTCAAGTAAAGGAATTTCAAGCTTACTCAGTAGGTAACAGGGAAATGGTGAAGATTTGGGACAGATGATTGACAAGAATAGATTTATGCAATTAGACTGTCATCATGATGAAGGTTGCATTGGAGAGGATAGAGAGTGGAGAGTGAAGATGGGAAAATTTGTTGGGAAGCTTTTGCATTAGCCCAAGTAGGTGGTAATTAGGACCTATACCAGGGTGATAACAGTCAGAATATAAAGGAGAGAACAGTGAAAGATGGCTCAGAGGTAGAATTGACAGGACTTGATAAATAATTGAATATGAGAGGAAAAGGAGAGGGGAAAAAAACCTCACAGATAAGACCAAGGTTTCAAATATGAAAAACTAGTTGAGTGGTGGCACTTTCAGAAACTCTGAACTGAGAAAGAGAAGCATGTTTAGGAGGAGGAGATGAATAATAAATTTAGGATAAGAACATGTTTCATTTGAGGAACTGATGAAGAGTCACAGTAAAGATATACTTTCAGTAGTTTGAGATGATGGTCTAGATCCAGAAAAAGAAAACTGTGTTATGTTAGTGATTAAAAATATATATATATAGTAGCTTTTTATTTTTCAAAATACATGCAAAGATGATATTCACCATTAACCCTTGCAAAACCTTGTATTCCAAAATTTTTCTCCCTTTCCTACATAGCCAGCAATGCAATATATAGGCTAAATATGTGTAATTCTTCACAATTACACAATTACATATGTAATTGTTCTAAATATATTTCTATATTTATTATGCTCTGCAAGAAAAATCAGATCAATGTGAGAAAAAGGAAAAAATAGAAAAAAAAAAAACAAGAAAAAAAAAAAAAGCAACAACAAGAAAAGTGGAAATACCATGCTGTGATCCACAATCGGTTTCCATAGCTCTCTCTCTGGATATGAATGGCTCTTTCTATCACAGGTTTATTGGAATTGCCTTGAATCATTTCATTGTTGAAAAGAGCTAAATCCATCATAATTGATTATCACATAATTTTGTTGTTGCTATGTACCATGTTCTCTTGGTTCTACTCACTTCACTTACCATCAGTTCATGTAAGTTTTTCTAGACTTTTCTGAAATCACCCTGCTCATTTTATTATAGAACAATAATATTCCATTATATTCATATACCATAATTTATTTAGTCCTTCCCCAACTGATGGACATCCATTCAGTTTTCAGTTTCTTGTCACTACAAAAAAGGCTGCTGCTACAAACATTTTTTTCCCTTTTTAAAAATCTCTTTGGGATACAGTCCCAGTAGAAACACAAATGATATGCACAGTTTGGTAGTCCTTTGGCCATAGTTCCATGTTGTTCTCCAGAATGGTTGGATTGGTTCACAATTCCACCAACAATGTATTAACGTCCCAGATTTCTCACATCCCCTCATCATTGTCTTTTTCTGTCATCTTAGCCAATCTGAGAGGTATAAAGTGGTAATTCAGACCACTTAATTTGCATTTCTCCAATCAATAATGATTTAGAGTGTTTTTTTTTTTTTTAATATGGCTAGAAATGGCTTTAATTTCTACCTCTAAAAATTATTTGTTTTAATCCTTTGACCATTTGTTTATTGGGGAGTGGTTTGTATTTTTGTAAATTTGAATCAATTCTCTTTAAATTTTAGAAATGAGGTTTTTTATCAGAAATCCTATACGTAAAAATTTTTTCCAGCTTTCTGCTTCTCTTCTAATCTTGGCTACATTGGTTTTGTTTGTACAAAAACTTTTAAATTTGTTATCATCAAAATTATCCCCTTTACATTTTTTATTTTTACTTTTTTATTAAAGATTTTTATTTACAAAACATATGCATGGGTAATTTTTCCAACATTGACCGTTGCAAAACCTTTTGTTCCAAATTTTCCCCTCCTCCCCACTTTCTCCCCTAGCTGGCAGGTAATCTAATACATGTTAAATATGTTAAAATACATCTTAAATCCAATATCTGCATACATATTAATACAGTTATCTTGCTGCACAAGAAAAATCAGATCAAGAAGGAAGAAAAAGGAAAACTGAGAAAGAAAATAAGATGCAAGAAAATAACAACAGAGAGAGTGAGAATTCTATGTTGTGTTTCACATTCTGTTTCCACGGTTCTCTCTGGGTGTAAATGACTCTCTTCATCACTGAAGAGGTGGAACTGGTTTGAATCATCTCATTGTTGAAGAGAGCCACGTCTGTTAGAATTGATTGTTCTATATCTTCTTGTTGCCATGTATTCCACTTTGCATTTTATAACGTTCTCTAGTTTTTCTTTAGCCAAAAACCCCTTACTTCTTCATGGATCTGAGAGGTATACTACCCTTGTTCTCCTAATTTGCTTATAGGATCATCTTTTAGTTTAAACCACGAACCCATTTTGACCTTATTTTTGTACAGTGTGTTAGGTTTTCAATGCCTAGTTTCTGCACACTATTTTCCAGTTTTCCCAGTAATTTGATCTGATTTTTCTTCTGTAGCAATTTAATACTGAGATTTTATCACAGAAGCTTGAGTCTATGGTTTACCAAATACTAGATTACTATGATCATTGACTATTGTGGATTGTGAATCTAACCTATTCCACTGATCCATTACTATATTTCTTAACAAGAATCAAATGGTTTTGATGACCACTGCTTTATAATCTAGTTTTAGTTCTGGTACAGCTAGACTTTGGTGATGGGGTTTTTTTGAGTTCTTTGTATCAAACTATTAGTTGAAACCATTACAATAAAAAAATACTTGAAAGAAAATATAAAAGGAGAAGAGAAAAGAAAAAAAGACTCAAGGAACACTTACACTATGTAGGAGAAAATTAAAATAAAGTAGGGAAGCAATTTACAAGGAGCAAAATAATGAGGAATAAGTATTAAATATAAACCTAAGAAAGAAAGGATAATCCAGTTGAAAGAGATGTCCAAATTCCACTTCTTTCTTTAATGAATCAATAACTTAAAGCATACTTCCTGTTCATAGTGAAACTATACTTGACACTATATTAATAAAGGATTAAGCAGAATTTCTGACCACAAAAGTTCAGACACAATTATTTAGATACAGAGATAATCATTTGAGTCAGGAATGAATCTTGGCAAATAAGGGAGCCTTGGAAGTGGCAGTAAAGAGAACAATTGGGCTAGAGTAACTTATTGATTTTTAAAATACTGGTTGGATTTCAGGGGAAAGATACAAGATGGCAGACTAGACAGGACTCAGCTGAGATCTCCCAACTACTCCCCCCCAACTCTGAAAATAATGCTTCAAATTAAAAACTGGAATGTCAAACCAAACAAAAGTTTAGGGTGAGGAAACCTTCTAGCCTCAGCAACATAGGAAGTTGAAAAGAGACATGTGACAAATGAATAAAAAAGGAGTAGTGAAACTAGGTAACAGCAATAGAAGCATCAGCAATTTCTCAAGCTTTCAAAGCAGAGACAGTAAGAAAACCTAATAATTGGTCTCACAGAGATTACAGGGGCACTGAATGCAATACTAGACACTGTTTGACAATTACATTGTCTATACCCACTTCTGATTAATGTATGATTCAAAGGTAGAGAGCAGAACTTTTAGTTTAGAAGGAACAGGAGTTCTGAGGGACAATTATTTGGCAACTGCATTGTCTAAACTCACTTCTGAGTCATAGTTCAAAAACAGAGAGAAGTAGAAGCTTTTAAAGGCAGTATTGCTTTAGTCCAAAGAATCAGGGGCTCTTGCTGGACAAGGATCAGGTCAGGGGAAGTGACCACACTTCTCCACAAAACTTGCCCCCATGGAAGCATTAAAAACTTCAAAACAAGTAGAACTAATTCTTAAAGCAGTACTGGGAAAGAAAAAAAAAGTACTTGAAGCTTAAGATAGTACCTTCTACTACACTGGAAATAGAGAACAATCTTAACATAAAGTTCAAAATAAAAAAATGGTGATAGAAAATGAGAATACATTAAAAATAATTTGACCATAAAAAGCTGTCAAGAGAGGATCAACACATAAATTCACAAGGAGACAATAAAATCAAACCAGCTACAAAAAAAAAAAAAAAAACACAAAGAAAAATATTATTGGATAATAGGCAACAAATTCCTGGAGACTTAAAAAAATTGTTCCAAAAAAAATAAGAATTACAGAGAAAAACTAGGTAAGAAAATGAAAGCAGAGGAAGAAAGTTATGAAAAGTTAATTGATAGCTTGAAGAAAGAAACAAAAAATTTTGAAGAAAATAATACTTAAAATGTAAAAAAGTGGGCAAATGGAAAAGGGGGCACAAAAATTCATTCATGAAAACTCCTGAAAAACAGAATTGGGTAAATGGAAAAGAGGTACAAAAGTTCACTAAAGATAATTTCTTGGGGGAGGATTCTGGGAAGATGCAGAGTAGGTTGATACATTTCAAACTCTCCAGATTTCCTCCTTCAAGTGAAGAAGATTTGGGGGCAGAATTGGAGTCTTCCTGATCCAACTGGAGAAAATCCAAAGAAAGACCTGGACTGGAGATTAATTCTTGTGATGTGCTATCTCCATAGCTCTTCTGGGTTATCTCCATAGAAACACCTAGTGGGTAACACTGGGGTTAGCTGGGTGTGGCTGGATCCTCAGCAGCAACCACAGAAACTCTTGGACTGTGGAGTCTGGGTTTGAATCCAGCAAGACTGAGTGAACCTTGGCTGATTAGGAATGCCAGGTCCAGCTGTATTGCAGGGATATGGCCCTGGGTGAGAAGTAAGCAGCACCTGGTGAGGGCAGAGGCGGTGGGGCAGGGACTCTGCTGGCTGCAGGCACTTGCTGAAGGGAGGAGTTCTTGGTTTGGAGTTCCTGATCAGAGGGAGGAGTTGAGAAGCCAGAGGCACCATCATCCCAGGATTACATATGCTTACACTAAAAACTTTTATTTAAAAAAAAAAAAAAAATGAACCAGCAAAGAAGAACTGGCCATAGAAACATATTATGGAAACAGGAAAGATAGGGGCTCATCTTCAGAGGATACTGAAGTTTAAAAAAAAAAAAAAAAAAAAAAAGGTTCTACCCGAAAGAGTAATGCTCAGAGAAAATTTATAGAACTTTAAAAAATAGATATTTTAAAAAGCAAATGAAAGACTTGAGGAAAATTAAAATTAAAAATCATCCAAGAAAAACGAGAAAATTATGAAAAAAATTAACCAAACAGAAAAAGATATATAGAGTCTCAAAGATGAAATAATAATTTGAAAATTAGAATTGGGCAAGCAGAAGCCAGTGAAGCTCTGAGAGACCAAGAAAAAACAAAACACATTATAAAGAATGGAAAAATAAGACAGAATATGAAACATCTTATATGAAAAATTACAAATCTGGAGAACAGATCAAGAAGAGAAAATATAAGAATAATTGGACTGCCTAAAAGTTGTGACCAAAAAAAAAAAAAAAAGACCTTGACACAATGCTGCAAGAAATATTCCAAGAAAATTGTCCTGGAGTGATAGAACATGAGGGGAAAGTAGAAATACTTGGATCGCCACCTCAATGAGATACTTTATGGAAAACACATAGGAACATTATTGCCAAATTTTGAAATGCCCAGATGAAAGAGAAATTTTGGCAAGTAAACAAAAAAAAAAAATTCAAATATGCTGGAGCTACAATTAGAATTATACAGGATTTAGCAGCCACAATAAAAGACTGCAGGTCCTGGGATCATATTTACAACAATCAAAAGAACTAGGCAGATGTATTAATCCTGACTTTAAACAAAGCAAAACAAAAATAGATCTAATTTAAAGCCAAAAGCAGAGCAATTACAACTTTCTAAGAAGAATAACAAAAAATGCAAAATAATTTTAGTTCTCAATATGTACTAAGTGACATAGTATCCAAATTTCAAAGGAAACTTGAAATTAATTACAATACTAAATGTTTACAGGAGGAAAGCATAGAATAAAAAACTAAACAGAATAATAGCAATGAGACAGCACGCCAAAATTTATTTATTTTTGGAGCCAAGTAAAAAGAATAGATCAATGAATTGGGAATGTAGCTAAAAACGGGGGGGGGGGGGGGGGGGGGGGGGGAGAACAATTTTAAAATTCCCAAGTAAACACCAAATATAAATATTGAAATCAAATGAGAGATTAACAAAATTTAAAGTTTGAAAATGTATCTAATTAATAAATAAAAGTAGAGTTTGTTTTACAGGAGGAGAGGTAAATCATTGGTAAATTTTATTTTCAAAAAAAGAAAAACAGGTGAAGTTTCAAAAATGAAAAAAAGGTGAATATATCACTAATGAAAGTGAAATTTAAGAAATTATTATTATGAGTTATTTTGCCCAATTATTAACTGGCAATCTAACTGAAATGAAGGTATTTTCTTTTGTTACATAGCTAATTTGTAAATATCTTTAATATAATTATGTATAACCAATTGTTTGCCTTTTCAACCATGTGGAGGCATGCGAAAGACGAATTTAATTGGAAATAAAAAGTTATTTTAAAAAATGATTTCTAAATTTTATATGTAATTTGGAAAATTAGTATAGGATTTTTATATTTAAGCTTAGTTCCTGATCATTATCCATTAATAGGGAAGGAATACACCCAAGCTTTATATCTACAGCTTTCTTCCATTCCCATCAGGTGTCAGTTTCATTATGACCATACATAGCAAATAGTCAATAAAGCCATTCTTCTAAGTTTATAGGAAATCAGCTATAATATGTATATTAGAATATATGCCAGATAAGAGAGACACAGAGAGAGCATAAACTCCAAAAATGATGTAACTTACATAATATCGGAGAGGAACATTAATCATTTGGTCATTTGATGGCAAATAATGGAATTAAACCCAAATTTCTTTATTCTCAAGCCATTATTATTTTTATTATATCATAAGACTAGAGTGATAAAACAACTTTCCCACACCTCTGCCCCCAATATTTCAATGGTTCCTTAACTGCTTACATGCTAATATAAAATTTCTTTAACTTATATGCAAGGTCTTTCACAATATGATTCTAATGTATGTTTTCAATCCTATTTGATATTGTTACTATTTTCATACTATATTTTGACAGTTACTTTCCCAATGATCACCAGATCTTTTTTTATATTGCTTCCCCTGTCTGTAATGGGCTTCTCCAATATCTAAAATGGGTACTAATCTTTTAAACCCCAGGTTAAACTCTGTCACTCCAGGAATCCTTTCTTGATTCACATATAAGAATAATCTCTTGTTTCTCTTCATCTCTGTATTACTTTCTTATGATACCTAACACATTCCATTTGCTATATAGCCAGTTAAATATATGGTTCATCTTCTGTATTAGAATATAAGCTCCATGAAGATAGAGACAATATTTTATTATTTTTTTTGTGTCTCCAAATTATGTAACCTAACACCTTAAAGCTAGGAAAATCTATTTAAGATAGAAAATACTTTGAGGCCAAACTGTCCATTCCCTTCCTTTTACAGATGAAGTTCATAAAGATTAAGTAACTGGTCATAGTCACGTGGCCAGTAAGTAGCGAAATCTGATATCCAATCCTGACCTCTCCTGTTGCTAAATTCATTATTTTTCTTACTCTGCCATGTTGCCTCTTAAAACTGCAAATAGTAAAAAGTGTTAAGGATTCAGCTGTACAAATCATCTTATTTATTATTAATCCCCTTAGCACATTTACAGAATATACAAAATTTTAAAATCTTCCCTGGGGCATTCTTATTCACTTAAAAATTACTCAGAAAAGTATGTTCATATTTACTTAGCATTTTTCAACTGCATGCATCCCTTTAAAGGTTTTATAGCCAGTGGACATTTAAAAAAATATTTGGTTTCCTTCAGAATGTGAGCTCATGTCCAACATGTACCTTTCTTATTTTAAGACTATGCAAATGCTAATATGATTTATTTAAAATATTAGGAGACTACTTTTATTACAGAATATGCTTTGTCACTGTGTAGTAGAGATTTCAGTTTGGCCATTCAGTTAAAAAAAAGTATTTATTAAACATTTCTTTTATTCCAGTTTCTGTGCTAACCACCAGGCACACAAAATATGTCTAAGCTTGATGCCTGCTTCATTCTAAAGAAGGAAACAATATATAAGTAGCTATGTATTTGCAGGATGTATATGGTATATATGTGAGAATAGATAGAAAGCACTAACAATAGAAAGAACTAAAAAAGTCTTATAGAAAATGGTATGGGGGATGTCAGTGAAAAAGATGCAGTCATGGAACAGACTGTAGTGTGCAAGGAGCAACAAGTGAGAGACAATGGAGTTGATTTGTCTAGTATTTTGAGAGAAATAAAGTGTAAGAAGACTGTAAAGGAAGAAAGGAAGAAATGCCCAATGAACATATCTTTGATTTGGAATGCAATAGGTAGGCACTAATGCTTATCGAGAATAGGGGATAAGAAATCTTGGGTTTAAAACTCAACTCAGTAATTTAGAACTTGTGTCATCTCTCTCAGGACTCTTTTCATTGAAAAAAGATGCCTGAGTTGAAATTAGGCTTTTAGATTCATCTCTGTTGCCTGAACATTTCTAAAATGACTTCAGGAATCTTTTAATTATCATTTTGAGGTAGACATTTAGATTGCCTTTTTTTGTTTTTACTTAAATCAACTATCAATGTAATGTTGACAAATTTTGATGTGCACAGATGGAGCAAATGTCCATGTAATAGCAGGTAAAATATGTAACCAAATGTGATTTTTCAAATATCTGTCTCTAACAGAAGTCCCTGTGCTTTGTCTCCTTGTCAGTTAATTTAAAATTTAACAAAAAGATAATCCTGAATTTATATTTATCATTTTGCATAATGTTTTTGATGTAGTTCACTATTTCCCTTGTGTCTAACTCTTCTTGAACTCATTTGAAATTTTGTTAGCAATGATACTGGAAAACTTTGCCATTACCTTTTCTAATTTATTTCATAGATGAAAAAATTGAGGCAAGCAGAATTAAATAATTTCTACAAGGTCACACAACTGAAAAGTGTCTGAGTCACATCTGAATCCAGGTCTTCCTGACTAAAGGCTCCCCACCTTGATACCTCAAAAAATCTGTGCTCCTCATTGGGCAATGCTAGTCTTCCTTATGAAAGATGGGCATAGAACTATATTAACTACTGTTCTTATCTTCTAATAAATTCTGTCAATATAGAAGGGTCATTTTGATCTTTTATATTAATAATCATTGTAACATGAGTTCAAGTTTTAGGAGTAGGAATTAGAAATAATATAAAATTTTAAATGGTGGAATTTATGGTTATAAAAGTATAATTCTTAGAAACTAATTTACATTTTGAATAAAATTATATTTATCTCATCCCATGCCAACTTTGATAGTGGATTTTGTGATCTCTCCCTTACAGACAAAGCACGCTACTTTGCTTCTAGAATGGGACTTGATCTATAAGATATCTACAAATATACTCTTCTGCTCAGTGGCTCTCCATCTCTCTCTCTTCATTGTTCCTTTTGAATTCTACCTCTCCCTTTACAACTAATGATCTTACCAAGAAGATCTCAAGATTCCTACCTGTATGGCCCTCCCTTCCTTCTTTCCTTCATTCCTTTCTTCTATAGGCCACCAGGGAGGTAAGCTTCTGATAATTTTTAATCTTTCTTTTTCTAGTTTATTTACATTTGGAAATGGATCATTCTTGGTTCATAGGATCATATATTTATATCTGGAAATGAACTTAGGGCTAACAAGTTCCAATCCTTTAATTTATATACAAGAAAACTGGGGGATTTGCCCAGTTTCACATATATACTTATTTTCTCAAGTGAAATAGAAATCCAGATCCTCCTTACTCCAAGTTATCTCTCATGGTTTTGTGAAAGGTGTATGAATCCAAGAAAAAGAGGGAAATATTAAGTCCTTGGGAAGAGCTTCTTACTAACTGAAAAACATTTTTAAGAGTGAATAGTTATGTGGTCACTGAATGTTCTTATATATATATAAAACTATATATGAAGATTTTGATAGGGGAACAGGATAGTTCTAGTCATTAAATGCACAATATATGAGCAAAGTATATCCATGTTATGTACATGCTTAAAGTGGAACTGTTATTTAGAGACTAATAAAATAATAATTATAATCTATATATTTTCTTATTAATTGAAAGGGAACTTAGAATTCGAGTGCTTTTATTGTAGGGAAATTAAAAATATTAATAATGATAGCTAATGCATGTATATGTGTATATATATGTGCCATTGCCTTCTCCAGCTCATTTTACAGATGAGGAAATTAAGACACACAGGATTAACTGTTGTTTGTTCTTTGTCCCTGAAGATGAACAGAACATCAGGAAGTTGTCTTGCTTTGCCAGTGAATTGGATTTACGTCAGGGATGGCTATACAAAGTCACCGATCTAACTTTTTCCTCCTGAGTCATCGTAGTCTGGTGCCAAGATATGGCTCAGGATAACTGGGGATTTTCCCAAATGGCCCTGAGCTAAGGCCTTTTCCAGAGTTTCAGTTTATCTGAGGCAATGATCATTTGGTGACCAAGATTAGGTAAAAAGAGGCAAATAATCTCTTTTATCTAATCAATAAATAAAATCTGGGAGGTCCTCAGGGTTTCTGACAAAAACCAACCAAACAAACAAAAATTATTGCTATTTACATTTTTACCTATCCTTAATCACTGAAGGTGTTGCCTCAGTCAAACTGAGATCTGAGAAAGTCCTTAGTTTTAAAAGACCAAGGTCTCCCACGGCATCCTGAGCCTTTTCTATTGTCTTGATCTTGCTACTGAATCCAGGGTGGCTCAGGAAGAGAGAGTGACTACACAATCATTCTTCACTTCAATCAAATTTACTTGATATTTCCTGCCCGATGTCATGGTTCTTTTCAGGAACAAAGGACAAACAACCACCTGTGAGGAGCAGTACCTGCCCTAGTGGAGATCCATTGGCCAGTTCCAGTTTGGCAATTCAGAGCCAGGTGATTTGCCTAGCTAGTAACTTTCTGAGGCCAGATTTGAACAATGGTGGAGGAGTCTTCCTGATTTCAAGCTAGACTTTCAATTCACTCTGTCACCCACTAGCCATTTAAACGACTTACCCAATTTCTTCCTCCACAACACTTGTTCTCATTTTAGAGGCAAGAAAACTGAAGTTGAAAAAAGTTTAAAATCACTTGCCCTAAGATTATATAGATAATAAGTGGGAGAAGTTAAAACTGAACCTTCTGCCTCTGATTCCAAAGCCAACACTTTTTTCCAAGGATCCACACAGATATTGGTTTGTCTTAAAGGGTTTTCTCGTAAAATATTAAGCTCATTCTGTTTGGTATGACAAAACTCTAACACCTGTCTGATTATTTTCTGATAATTCTGATATAGGATAAGCTAAGTTGAAGTTTACTTTATTATGAAAAGTAAAACTCTGCTAAATAAATTATTAATTTAAATAATCACAAAAAGAAAAGTGAACTTTTCACATTTGAAAGAAAGTAAAATGATGTTATGTAGCCTCTAAATCAGTTTGGTGGCCAGATATACAAAGTAAAAATTAATATGCATATCATAAAATCACGATCTGTTTATTAAAACAAATCCAATAGGCCTCTCTTTTGCTAACATGTTTGTGTGAACAATGGAAAATAATCAAATTTGATTCATGTGAGATATTTTATTTCTGATTTTTTAAACTCCTTAATTGTGAAAAAAATTAGTGAACATTTACCATATATTTCCATTTCACATTTAAGTTGCTTTATTGTGAGCTGAAGCTTTTGGGATTTGTTTCTAACATGCTATTCCTTGGTACTTTTCCTGGTCGGATGACTTTCTGTCAATAAATTCTGTGATATATAAAGCAGCATGTTATTTCTAGTCCACAAGATAGTGATCAGTTAATATGTGTTGGCCACTCATCATATTTCCTAGTGTTATTGAAGATATAATAAAAACAGAATCAAGTTCTTTCCATGAAGGCAAAGATATGCAATATTTTCAAGGTTATGAATTTGTGTTCATTGATACACAGAACTCAGTATTGACTTGAAATAAAGATTTGGGGTTTTGTTTTCCTAGTCTCTTTGTGAATTTTCATTTCTATTATTATTATGCATTTTTTTGCTATTTTAAATCCTGGGAAGCTCAGAATAAACATGATACTGTTCTTTTAAAGTCAAGTCTGACCTAGCCAATTACTTTTTCCCCTGACTGATGGCGATTCTTGGGAAGAGTGAATGAATGATTTTTTTATTGTTGTTTTGGTTTGGTTTTTGTTTTGCCTGGTGCCAGCAATGTTTTTGTATTTATGTGGCCAGTCTTTTTTGAGGAAACCTGTGAGCTATATAGCTCAGAATATTTGTAGCAATATTAAAGCCTAAATGTGGATATCTGGAAAATTATGATAAATGTTTCGTTAAATCCAAAGAATCCATGCAACATTTGACACTGTTGACCATACTCTCCTTGATACCCTGTTCTTTCTTGGCTTTTATAACTTGTTCTTTTGTGATATGTTTCTATCCAGATTTATTTCTTGAGTGATTCTCTCTAATCCAATGGGCTTGATTATCATCAACTCTATGCAGCAAGTTTCCAAGTCTGCATTGGACACTGAACCATGTCTTAGAGCTTCAACTACCAGTCAGACATTTCAATTTAGCTTTTATATTTCACTGCAAAGCCACTGTGTCCAGAGCTAAATTTTCCTCCAAATTCAATTTTTTTCTTTTTCTATTGATGGCACTGTTATCAATAGAAGCAAGCTGAAACTCAACCAAAGGCATAGTGTGATGCTGAGGAAAGCTCATGTAATCTTAGACTCCATTAACAGAATCATTGAATGTAGGATTTGGGGTAGGAAACTGTCTCAATTTGCCATATTCCACCCTGATTGGACACATTTGATATGCTGAATCCACTTCTGGGTGCCATTTAGTATTCCATTTACTTTTCCATCATTATCTCATACTTTTCTGCTTTATTCAATATTCTTTATTTCAATTTTCCTTCAGTTATTCTTTTTAAAACCTTTTGAGTATTCTCCATTTACAGGCTATTTTTGTTCACATCAGCCCTCAAAGCTTGAAACAGACTCCCTCTACTCCCGTCTTCATTGTCTCTCGGGTTGAAGTCTCCTATTCTTTTTAACTTAACTTCCTTGCCATCATTCCCATGAAATCCTTCTCCAACAGCAGCCACCCTACAATTGAAAATGGTCTCTCCTCAAATTTTTCACCTTTTCTGGTTCTCTACTTTGAAATTATCACATTGTTTCTTGTGTCATCTTTGGTTGGGGACACATTTCCCATTAGATTATACTTTTTTAATGTTTGTGTCATATCTGTTTTTATTTTACCATGACCTTATACCATATGTGTGTATCACATATGCACAGAGCAGGGAGAGATATATGTGTGCGTACACATATAATACATGTATGTGCATACATGTGGTATATACATGTGCATAGATATGTATGCATATGTGTGTATACATACACACATTTAACTAGATCTGTGATTATTTTGTTGTAGGGAATTCCTTGTAAGGAAACCTTAGTGAAGACCTATACCTCTTCTAGAATTTATAGTCTTAGAGAACCATCTCATGGTATTTACAAGTTAATTAGCTTGCCTACCATCATTTAGAATGTGTTAGGGGCAGAACTATCCCTCCACAGGCCACTTATAAATGAGATGTTTAATACATTTGAAGAAACATTATAATTTGACATTTTTTCTGGGCTATAGATAGTCCTATATTTGGCTTTTATTCTTTAACAATGTTATCCACCCCCCACCTCAGATAGCTATTCTTCCCTCCCTCATCCCCAGTTTAAGCCTGTTAACTTTTTTTCTCTCTAGCTTTTGATACTTTTCTGTTGTTTTATACCAGTACTCTTGGTTCCTAAAGCTTTCAAGACAAAATTCTAATTCTCAGCTTCCGACTGACTCCTGCCAATACTAACCTTTTTATGGAGATAGAACCTGAGAGGACTAAAGGGAGAGAAAGTGACTTTTTGTAAAGGTAAAAACACCCTTAAGTTATTTTCATTCCCTGACCCTTGTTACTGCAGATGCGAAGGTCAGAAAGGTTGCCTGTAGCCAAAAAGCACTAAATAAAGACAAAAATACCCCAAAAAGCCAAAAGACAGGGAGGTAGAGTTAAAACTTACTTGCAAGGTTCCATAGGTGTCTGCCTACTGAAATTTGCAAGAACAAGTATCAAAATAAGGGAGAGTTTTAAGGAAACTTTTGACTCTTAAGGTCAACATTTCAAACCCAAAGGGGGGTGATTGTATAATAAGGATTTAATAATGTAGTAGTTACATTCTTTGTTAGAACTACTACTCTTTTTTGTTCACTTGTGTTTACCCAGTTTCAAAACATAAAAAACCCAAACAACTAAAAATAATCATATGCATTTTTTGTTTACAGAAAGATGACATTACTGTGTCTGCATCAGTAGGGCATACGCTTTGAGTGATGATTATGCAGTTGTCCTCCATCCTGCTTTTGACCAACAGCATGTATTTATATGACAGCTGGCTGGGGTTAGGGATGCAGTATGCGGCCATAGAAAAAAGGGAAGCTAACTAGCTCACTTGGGGATTGAACCTCATTAGCACAGCATTCTAACTGCCAGCTAAGAGAGGTCTAGAGCGATCATACCTAGATTTTACATGGAGTTAAGCAAGGTTGAACTTGCTTTATTGTTATGTGAAGGGGGCTTTCTGTGCTACCTCAAAATGCTTTAGAATGTGCCTATAGCTGTGTCCCATTTTGAGGAAATATGAAACTTAATTCACAAAAACACAAAGTAAAGGATTCTTGACTCTGCAACAAGACTCACCTTTATTTCTTTAAATGGATCCCTTACGTATAGTTGACTTGATTTATAAAAATTAGGTCAAATGCAACATTTTCATGAATTATACCCAAAATCTAAATGGCAGTATACCAGTAGGTGTGTGTAAATTTTGTTTGGGCACCTGGAGGAAAGAAGCAGCATGAGTATTCTAAAGTATCACACAAACTCAAATTACTTATGTTTAGAATGCAGTTCTCCAAACTCCTATTTACATTTTTAGTTATTTTTTGTGGGCAAAATAACTAAATTGTTTCTTTACCCTATGTACAAAGTATATGAAGCTGGTATGGGGAAAAGCAAAAAAAGCATATTGACTGGCATTTGAAATAAGATTTTTTTTTCTGTGAATAATCCATATGTGGCTAACCAAGAGTGAACTAAAATTTAACATTCACGATGGTCTTAAAAATATTTTTATATGAAAATACAAAGTTAGCCTTTTCTTTATGGGGTGAATACCATGCCTTATTTGCTAGCTGCATATTCAGTTTGTAACTTATCACTGAATCAGTTTCCACGTAAGCAGTCATAGAAATTGCAGGAGCAAAAAAGATAGACATGAAAATTTGGCTCATATAGAATGAAAGAAGACATCTTGGAATTCAGAGATTAGGCTGGATAATTAGAAAATAATCGATGCTGCCCTAAGAAATGTTGGATTATTTTGAGATTCTGTGATACATGAGTATTATTGATCTACTGTTTGGGAGGCTGTTTTTCAAAATCAACTGGATTCATTTGTTTCAATTTTTTAAAAATATGATCACTGCTGAGACTCCAGGAGACTCCAAATAACCATCAGATGTTTGCTTATTGAAAACTTTCTGGAAATGCATTTCTTGGCAACTTTAAAAACCCTCCTATCTTTGTATGGTCATGTAAATTAAGAGGCTGTTTTTTCATTTTTCTTTTCTTTTTTTTCTTTGACCATAATTAAATGATATATCCTCTTAAACTGAGGAAGCAAAATATGCATTATTGAGGTATTTTTAAAAAATTTTAATAGATTAGATTAATTCATTTATCATATAAGAATATAACATATGACCTTCACTAATCATTGTGGTCTTATCTTTAAATAAAAGTACTTTTCACCATGGTAACCTATCATATGATTTATATACTCCTTACATCTAAAGAAATTTATTTAAAAAATACATTTATAATAACAACAGTTTGCATTGTGAATTTTTCTAATTTCAAATCCTATAAAATGAACATTATGTTTTTATGTTGAATATTGTTGTTAGACTTTGAAATATTTTATATATTACTTTAGAGTTCTGAGAAACATATAACACAGTAAAAATACTATAGCTTTTACTAGGCAAAAGCAATTTATCAGATATACCAAAACATGCTTAGGAAAAAAACTGAAAAGTGATATTTTTATTTTTTAAGTCATTTCAATTAAGTTTCTATTATTTAAGGTATATGTCTTAAATGAGCAGTTCATTGCAGTAACCTTACATTTGTGGTAAAATCTACTAATGGGTATCAGAAAAGCTACATGAAGGCCAATATGATTTTAAAAATTCACTTCCCATGAGTAAAATCTAATTAGATGAGTCTGGACCAATTTGTTTCTAATATGTGATATCCCAAGCCCTTTGAAATGGAAACAAACCAAAATCCTTAGTAATTTTTTCTGAGTTATAAAGTTTACTAAACATATGCATTTATCATTTAAGTAGATTCATCTGGTTACTTTGCTGCATTATGTTTAAAATGCCTTCTGCTCTCTCCTTCCCACTTAGAAAATTTAGACTAATTATTGAAAAAATAAATGACCTTATTATTCTTATTCTTGAGAAATATAGGACCAACTTCTTAGTTTTGATTTTTTTTTTTTAATTTAAAGAATACTCTTACTTGAGAATCTAATGCAATATAATTCTCACATATACATCGTATCTATCAATACCTGTAAAAGCTTTCAGTAACACTGCTTAGATATAAGTTATGGGTACTCGCATCCTTTAACTGAAACAGAGCTTAGATGTAAGCAATATCACACATTGTTTTAGATATAGCTTATCCAGGCTTCAGATTGTCCTTTATATTCTGGTTCATTTATTTACAGTTAAAAATATTATCAGATATTATTGCTTCCATAATGTATCCTACTCTATGGGGGCTAAAACTGATACATTCCTATCCACTCACCTGGTGAAACTAAATCTGAATCATATTTGGTATATCATATCAACAAGAGAATACAAAAAGATGATGAAAAATCAATTCTTTTTTCTGGGAAAAAATATGACTATGAGGACAGGATTGGTTTATAAGAAGGAAGGGAAGGAAAGAAAGAAAAAAGTAAATAGGAGGGAAAGAAAGAAGGAGGGACGCAGGGAGGGAAGGAAGAAAGAAAATAGGAAGGAGGGAGGAAAGAAGGAAAGAATAAAAAAAGGGCAAGGGAATGGAATCAAGCAAAGGTGACTCATTTTAAAATGGGAACTGTTTTTTAATATGGGGATTAAATATGAGGGATTAAATTCGAGGTTGGTTGAGAGGATATTTCACTGTAGAAAGTTAGGACCCAAAGCAATTATTGTATATTATATTTAGCAGCAAAAAAAAGATCACTGCTGTAAATGTGTATATATTGGCCATTACAGCAAGTAAATGCTTTTAATATATATATAAAATGTTTTATTTTGATCTTCTTGGCAATGAGAACCTACAATTAGTTTATCAAATGAAACTTTCAGAGAAATGATAAAAGTATCAACTCTTCAAGCATTTAAAAGTAAGGTGGACAAAGAATCACTAAGTCAGTTTTCCCCAGTTTTATGTGACTTCAGGTTGTAAGTTGGGTACTTGGAAAGTACATTAGCTCTGTTGAGCCATTAAATTACTCCATTTAGGAAATTACTAAAGCAAAATATGCTATTTACTAAAACACTATTGAACACGCTACCTTTTATGTTGGAAAAGTAGCATTTTAACCAATTGTCTGTGTTTAGAAGCAGCTTGATTTTTGTTAAATATATTCCAAAGTTCAATTGTAGAATCATCCATTTCCACATTGGAGAATGGGGGAAAAAAATAAGGACATACTCTGTGTGGGAGCTCAAGTTCTTGAAGACATTAACCGAAGACAAGTCATAATGTAGTATATACTCTTGGTACTTTTTGAGTTGACAATATTCCATTAGGTACAGGATGGTTTCCAGTAGAATACCAATCTATACAGAAAAAAGCAGAGATTCAAAAACTGATGCCATGGAGCACTAAAGAACAGATAAATTGGACTAGCATATAGCATGAGGTAACTCTTTGGGGATCTAAAAGGAAGAACTCAAAATGTTAATGATCAGCCAATGGCAGATGGAGCCCTAAGTTAGAGAACAATATTTCTTAATATTCACTGTGCCAAATGCATGGCAATCACTGACTTGAGCCTGACTGTACAACATGATATTAATTACCATTTGACTTTCATTTCCATAAATATGCAAATACATAGATATTTAAATTGTATTTTCCCCCAATATGTATGTAATTTTCCCCAATAACCATATTACATATATAAATATGTGTATTATAAATTTAAAATCTACAAGTCTTTCTATATGTAAAATGGATGATGTAAGAAAATCATTTTCTACTGTTTTTTAAAGATAAGTAATAAAATTTATTCTTTTTTCCATTTCTACACTTCTATTTTATCCTTTATATACATTTAAAAAACATGTTTTACTGATTGGTTTTAAGACATATTTATTACTACTCACTAATTCACTCCTTTTCATATAGAATCTCTCTCTTAACAAATAACTAGTAGAGCAAATCAAATTCAAAGGGGTCTGTCTGGGATTCATGTTTCATTTTGCATCTCTAATTCATCTCATTGCCTTTGTCTTGAGTTGTAATCATAGTCATATCTATGAGAAACTTAAATTACCTTCTGTCACATAGCAGAGTAGATATTTAGGTGCTTTCTTTTAACTTACACTCAGGAATCATAATTAGCACACTTTGGGGAAATAATTGGTTGCTTAATATATCATCAATAGAGATGTATAATGTTTGCCTCACAGAGATCCCGTGGCATAATATTTTCCATGCTCTGCTGCATCTCTAAAGACATAGAATCAAATTTGACATTAGTCACAAATGAAAACAAATCATTGAATAATTCTCCACTAATATTATTTCAGTATTGGTACAATTGAAATATGGTGTATAATCGTTAAGGAATCTTAACAGATTACACAGAAAGATTACCCTTGCAACTAGTTAAAAACAAATAAGCTATGTTTATTGTTAATATTCATTATATGAATACTGATACTGATTTTAGAAATGTCGGCTTAAAATGAGAAAAATAAATTTGCAAAAATAAAGTAAACATTACAAGATATTCAACAAAATATCAGTAAAATTTTATTATTAACAACACTAATACAGATATACACATACACACATAAATAAACACACATACACAAAAGGAGTAGAACTGTTTTCTAAAATCTTATCTTACAGATTTGTTTTTAAAAAGAAAACCTATGACTTCTTGGTTCATAACTATCATAGAGAACTCATAAAATCTTTTCTTTAATTGGCACTCAATACAGAAGCTTTTTTAGCATCTAAAAAAAGGGTAAAAATTACACCAATGTCAATCAAAGTCAGATGGATCTATGAGATAAGGTACAATCTTCCTTAATGCTGGACTGCATTACACCACCTGTTGACTTCCCACTCTTCTGAGGGACATCCCATGTGTTTTTGCTCCACTGAGGTTCAGAAATCTTGAACTCAAACAATCCACCAGCCTCTCCTGAAAGTGAAGATTATAGGCATGTGAAGCTCCTAAAATGTAAAGAATACAAGTAAGGAAATGGGAAAGTGAAGTTTTATTAATACAGTATTTTAGTTTCATAGATTATTCTTTTAACAAAATTTATCCAAGAAAATTAATCATACTTCTGTTAACTTCAAAAATTCAAACCATTATAGATTTCACAAGCTCTAATTAGTGGAATATAATTAGATATTGTTGAGAAAGTTTATTGATGAAAATTTGATGGTCAACAGAATTCCATAAGCAGGTTATTAGAATCCTTGCAAATAGCACCTTAAAAATAATTTTTTGTCATAAGTATATTTTTGATTAAGGGTGAATGCAGTTGACTTATTCTCTGATTAATACTCATTATGTAGAGGAGAAAACAATGCAAGTCGTGATTACTGTGGAGATTTGAGATTCTTTGTTAGGAAAGAATCTTTTAATACTTATATATGTAACTACACAAAAACAAGTAGTTAATTATTTAGAAAATATATGTTAAATAAAACCCATAGTTTAGTGAATGATAGAAAAGAAATCTGTTATGTAATTGAAAGGACAGCATTAGATCCTTTGGTCTAATTAGATCCTTTGTAGATTTAGGTTAAAATGAAATTTATAATTTTAAATTTTTAACTATTGAAAACATTTGCATCTTTAAACGATTAGGGGATAAATGGCTCATGTATATATTAATGAAGAATGAATTTGGATTTAATGATTTATTATTAAACTTGCATTGAATGCAGCTACAATCCTGTGGAATGCTGTGCTTGAATTCTCTTAATAATGACACATGCCTAGAAGTATTTCACATAGTTATAAGAAGATAGGGAAAAGAAAGAGAATTGTCACCTAGAAATTTATTTTTCTGTCCTATTCAAATCCAGTCCAAAGGAATTAGAAAAATTTCCAAGTTAAGACAGATCTCCCTAAAGATTACTTTTTGAAATTCAGCATGTAGCAAAATATTGTCATTATTATAAAGAACAGATTTTTCAGAGAATAATTCATGCCTTAAAAATAAGTTTAGTTTAGCTTTATTTCTAATCTATTTTTATAACATCCTTGTTACCATGAAGATGAAATAGTCTCTGGGGAATAAGACTTATGACTTCTCAGCTTCTTATTATAGGTTGTCTTCCCCCATTAGAAGGTAAACTCTTCGAAGGCAGAAACTGGCTCTTTTTGCTTGTGTTGGAATTCTTACTGCATAATATAATGACTGACTCAAAATAATTCCTGATAAAAGTTGTGGTTGGGTAACTGACCAGAGTGCTTAGTTGATGAAACAGTGGTTTTGTTTAAAAAGGTATTTTACCATAGAAAGGAAAAGTATATCATGTTTTCTGCCTTTAGTTTTCTTTTCTTTTTTTTTTTTTTTTAGGTCTTTTAATTGCATTTTCAGATAGATTTTTAAAAATTAAAAAACAAGTTATCTATAAACCTGCTAGCAGAACCTAGACATCAGTCCCATTAAATAGAAACCACACATTGGTTCTAGATAAGAATGGAGAGTGATGCAAATATTTAATATTCATACTGATTTGTTTAAATTTTTATATCTTTTTTTCCTCACCACTCCTTGTCAAAAGAAAAAGAAATGTGTTTATTTGCTATGTAATGCTTGTCTTTGCCAATTTGATAAACTAACTTCTTTAGGAATTTAGATACTTTTGCTTCTATTAGGCATTCCAACTTTTACTTCTTTTGATTTTGTTGAATTCTGGAAATGTACTTCTTTTTAACATTTATTTCTAATACACATTGCTTTTTGAATCATGTTGGGAGAGAAAATAAGAGCAAAAGTGAAAAACCATGGGAGAGAAACAAAATAGAAAAAAAGAAGTGAACGTAGCATGTGTTGATTTACATCCAATCTGCATAGTTCTTTTTCTTGATTCAGATGACATTTTCTGTCCAAAATCTGTTGGGATTTCTTTGGATCACTGAACTACTGAGAAGAACTAAGTCTTTCCTAGTGTATCATAGCACATTCTTGTACAGTGTATTCTTGGTTGTGCTTGTTTCATTCAGCATCAGTTCATGTATATCTTTCCAGGCTTCTCTAAAATTACTTTATTCATAATTTTTTGTGGAACAATAATATTCCATTAATTTCACATAGCACAATTTATTCAGCCATTCACCAATTTATGGGCATCTACTCACTTTCCAATTCTTTGTTACCATAAAAAGAGCTGCTACAAACATTTTTGCCCATGTGAGTCCTTTCCCTCCTTTATCATTTCTTTGGGATACGACCCAGTAATGGCAATGTTGGGTTGCACAGTTTCATAGCCTTTTGGGAATAGTTCTAGATTGCTCTCTAGAATAGTTGGATCATTTTAAAGCACCATGCACATGCATCCCATTTTTCCCACATCCCCTCCAAAATTTATCATTGGTTTTTCCTGTTATCTTAGATGCACTGAGAGGTTTAAGATACCTCAGAGTTTTTAATTTGCATTTCTCTAATCAATAGTGATTTAGAGCATTTTTTATATGCCTATAAATGGATTTAATTTTGTCATCTGAAAATTCTTTTGACCATTAATCAACTGAAGAATGACTTGTATTCTTTTTTTTAATAGCTTTTTATTTACAAGTTATATGCATGGGTAATTTTATAGCATTGACAATTACCAAACCTTTTGTTCCACTTTTTCTCCTCTTTCCCCCCATTGCCTCCTCCTCCCCCCCACCCCATGGCAGGTTGATATGTTAAATATGTTAAAGTATAAATTAAATACAATATAAGTATACATGAATGACTTGTATTCTTAAAATTTGTCACAGATCTGATAGGTAAATTATCCTTTGCTCTCCTACTTTGTTTATGGTATTGTCCTTTATGCCCAAATCATGTACTCATTTTGACCTTATTTTAGTATAGAGTGTGAGATGTAGGACTATGTTGGGTTTCTGACATATTTTTCAGTGTTCCTAGCAATTTTTGTCAAGTGGTGGGTTCTTATTCCAGAAGCTGGAGTGTGGGGGTTTATCAAATACTAGATTACTATGGGCCTTGATTATTATGTCATGTGAATCTAATCTATTCTACTGATCCACCACTCTTTTTCTTAGCCAGTACAAAAGGGTTTTGATGACTGCTGTTTTATAATATAGTTTTAATTTGGTTTGGTACTGCTAAGCCATCATCCTTTGTATTTTTTTTTTCATTAATTCCCATGATATTCTTTGACTTTTCCAGATGAATTTTATTATTTTTTTCTAGTTCTAAAAAATATTTTTGGCAGATTGATATGGCACTGAACAAGTAGATTAATTTAGACAGAATTGTCATTTTTATTATATTAGCTTGGCCTACCCATGAGCAATTGAAAGTTTTCCAATTGTTTAGATATGACTTTATTTGTGTGAGAAGTGTTTTGTAATAGTTTCATATAGTTTTGAGTTTGTCTTGGCTGTTAGAAACCCAGAAATTTTATTTTATTTGCAGTAATTTTAAATGGAATTTCTTTCTTTCCCTTGCTGATGGACTTTGTCAGTAGTATATAGAAATGCTGATGGTTTTTGTGGGTTTATTTTATACCCTACAACTTTACTAAAGCTATGCATCGTTTCCAGTAGGTTTTTGGATGATTTTCTAGAATTCTCTAAGTATATCATCATATCATCTGCAAAAAGTAATAGTTTTATTTCCTCATTGCCTATTCTCATTTTTTTTTTATTATTTTTCTTTCCTTATTGCTAAAGCCAACATTTCTAGCACAATGTTGAATACTAGTGGTAATAATGAGCATCCCTGTTTCACACCTGATCTTACTGGGAATGCATCCAGCTTTTCTCCATTACAAATCATGTTTTATGTTCGTTTTCGATAGATGCTGATTATTATTTAAAGGAAAGCTCTCTTTATCCTTATGCTCTCTAGTGTTTTTAATAGGAATTGGTACTGTATTTTGTCAAAAGCTTTTTGTGCATCTATTGAGATGATCATATGATTTGTTAGTTTTGTTATTGATATGGTTGATTATGATAATAGTTTTGTGATATTGAACCAGTACTACATTTCTAGTATATATCCCAATTGGTTATAGTATATTATCCTTGATGATGTATTGATATCTGTTTGCTAATATTTAATTTAAAATTTTTGCATAAGTATTCATTAGGGAAATTTATTTGTATGTAATTTTCTTTCTCTGTTTTGGCTCTTCCTGGTTTAGGTATCAATACCATATTTGTGTCATAAAAGGAATTTGGCAGGACTCCTTCTTTACCTATTTTTTCAGATAGTTTATATATTATTGGAATTGATTGCTCTTTAAATGTTTGGTAGAATTCATTTGTGAATCCATTTGGCCCAGTAGGTTTTTTCTTAGGGAGATCATTAATAGCTTGTTCAATTTGTTTTTCTAAAATGGGACTATTTAAGTTATTTATTTCCTTTTCTATTAATCTGGTCAATTTATATTTTTGTAAATATTCATCCTTATTTTGGAATTTGTATGCTTTTGCTTCTATTAGGAATTCCAACTTCTCATTGAATTCTAGAAATATGCTTCATTTTAAAAAATAGCCTTTTGAATTCTGAGATGCTTTAATTCTGTCATTTGAAAGCCATGACAGCTACTGTGTTTGACAAATACCACCATAAGTAACTTTTAAAAAATGTTCTGGAACCTAAATGAGCTTAAGAATATTGTAGTATTGTGCTTCAAAAAAAATGTCATATTAATGAAAAAGAGCTGCCCTCTGTTTGTGGTAAAGCACTGTGGTAATATTTTTTCTCTTTAGAGAAATTATTTCAGGTATTGAAGAGAACAATGGAAAAGGCATAGAGTTCAGAGGTAGGATCACAAATGGGAAGATAAGTGTTTTTGAATTTGAAAGTACTTGGAAAAAAACAAAATAAAATCTAGAATTTGAGAAAGGGGGCAGGTTGTAAAGTTGATGGATATCCAACAGAATTAATTTTGGAAGATCATTTTGCCAGATGAATGGAGGATAGGCTGGAATGGGAAAAGATATATAATAGAAAGACTAACTAGAGAGTATGAGATGATGAGAACCTACACCAGGTTTTGCAGTTGTGTGAGTAGAAAGTAGACAACATATAGAAATGAGGTTATGAAGGTAGAAATGACAAGATGGCAAGGGAAAGAATAAATGGGGTGAGTTCATTTGACGGATGAATGATGGCACTGAGGTCATAAGCCTGACTGAGATATGGTGGGGCTCTCTCCCATGTGATAGCTCCTCAAATAATTCAGGATAGCATGCACACCTTTTCATAAATCTTTTGTTGTTGTTGTTTATCAAAGTTAATCTTCAATAATCCATTTAAACTATTTCATGTGGCATGGGAAGATTCTTTAGAATCCTACTTTCTCCTCCCCTCCCAAATATTTTCCGGTTTATTATTGGCCTTTCTAAAATAGCCAAAAATGAATATAGAATTCTAGGTGTATCCTTCTTAGATGAGATCACATTTGGGCCTATTAATATTTGAGGGACATCTTGTTGTTCCCCCAAAAATATATTGCTTAGCTGGTTTACAGACAAAAATGTAACACATAAGTTTTTTTTTTGGTTAAAAATAGGTATATAGTGCTTTATAAATAAGTATATAGTGCTTTATAATAAGTAAAAATGTTATACAATTACCTCATTTGATGTTCACAACAACCTCATAAGGTAGATGCTCTGAATATCTCTATTTTATACTTGGGAACCTTGAGACTGGGAGAAATTAATTGAATTTGCCCAGGGTGATAATGTGACACATCTCATACTCAGAATATGGTTTGGACAGGACATTGTCCACCAAGGTCATTGTTTTTCTTTTAGAATGGCTTGGTTATAAAATTAGCTTGTTGTTCAGACACCATTTAGGGTTTTCTTAGCAAAGATACTACAGTGGTTTGCTATTTCCTTCTCTTGAAATAACATGACCAGAGTCACGCAGCTAATGTATGAGGCTGGATTTGAATTCAGGTCTTCCTGTCTCCAAACTAGGTTCTCTTTATCCACCATCCAATTTAAAGATTATTTAGAAATGTTTGACTGTGTATATTGGGAAGAATAAAAGTGAAACATAATTCCTTTAAAGTTAACTTTTGTATCAAGCCACATTGTTGTTTTTGAACTTGGTTTATTAAGACACTTTTGAATTAAACATTTGTTTTTAGGATCATAGCATTTTTATCTTCAAGTGGCATTAGAGACCTAGTTCAAGATTCATTTTATAGAAGAAGAAACTTAGTCCCTTGAGGGAGGGAGAGGAAAAGGTGCTGAGATTTGGGAGAATAAAAGACTTGCCTCAAATGATAGAGAAAGTAATTAGCAGAACTGGGATCCAAATTCAGGTCTGCAGACTTCACAACTTGTGATATTATCTTCACTGCAGGAGAATGCCCCTATTTAATTTCATCTCTCAGTATACCTATTTCTTAAACAACACAGACCCTTTCTCTAGCCTAGATGAAAAGATTTAAATAATAGAAAATTCAAAATAAAACTGACTTTTTTATGAAAGGGAATTAAATTACTTTTACTATACCTATTTAAGTAATATTTGGATTTTGAATTTATTTTCAATAAAGGCAATAAATAGTTCTATCCTATGTAATTGACACATAGACTTGCAGTGGTAGTAAATTGTGACAGTAAGGTTGCTTATTATTTCTATATGTTTGTCCTATGTTGTTATGCTTTCCTTTTATTCTTAAAGGGATGGCATGGAAAAACTTGAAATTTACTATTTTCTATAATTTTTTTTCTATTTGAATCATTTGTGTTAAGTAAAAAAATCTATACCTCATCATGTATATTATGCCAATGTGATAAAGTTTCAGTAGGACAGATATGTGCCTAAAAATTCAGTTAGTTTTCAGTGTCTGATTATCTTTTATTTTCCACGTGAGGATAATTTTGAAGAGTATCTCTAAACATCAAATGTTTGGCATCTGATCAGATTTCTGCCTGTTATAATGCTATGTGCAAGGATAAAAACAATGCTGTGTAGAATTCCTTACACCAAAATCTATGGCTCCCTAGGGTGTTTCATCTTTCTAAAATTTAACCAATAAGTTTTGTGGGGTCAGAGACTAACCAGTGAATGAAAGTCAAAACTCAAAATGAAGTGCATTTTCTGTTTAACACTGGGCACTGATAGAAACTGATAATGTTTGATTAATGAACGGCAGCCTTACAGCAGGTTGAAAACATCTGCAAGAAGTGATTTATTATTTCAAAGGTATTGGAAGCTTGCCGTATCTTGCAGATTTAAGTATGTGTGCCTGAATAAAATAAATGAGATGCAACATGTGAAAAATGAAAACACATTACTTGTAAAGGATGTGTCACAAGCAGGGTATTTTTGTTCGAGTACACTTTGTCATGGGGATTTTTAATGCTGTTCTGAATACAAATCATTTAACTGGTTCATAAAGTCTACTCAGTTGGAATTCTTGCATCTATCATCCAAGACATAAATGAGGGTTAAACTTAATGTGCTGTAACATTCCTTAAATGTTCAAATTTTGTATCATATACAACTATTAAAATTGAACATATGCTTTATTAACAAAAATGAATTAATTGTATATACTTAGAACGTCCCTTCCATGATGTGTTTGCATACTCATATATGACACTATTAAGGTTTGAAGTCTTAATTGAATATGCAGAAAAAGCACGCAGTGTTTTCACTTTTACTATCATGTATTAAAATTTGAAAAATCTCCCATTTTCTGAGTGTATCCAACTTTATTTTCTACATTCTTTTTGATAAATAGGGGCAGTTAGTGCAATGGATAGAGCACCAGGCCTACAATCAAGAAGCCCTGAGTTTAAATTTGGCTCCTGACACTTAATAGCTATATGATCCTAGACAAGTCACTTAATCCTGTTTGCCTCAGTTTCCTCATCTGTAAAATAAGCTGGAGAAGGAAATGGCAAACCACACCAGTATCTTTGCCAAGAAACCCTCAGATGGTATTCCCAAGAGTCAGAAATAACATTTTATATATATATGCACACACACATATTTTTTTTTCTAGAATTAAATGTAAATGGTGTGTGTCTTGATAATCTATACACAGGCCTTCTATGTATGATATCTACTTAATCATGCACACTATTTATGTGATTTCACTTTTTCCCCAAAACATATTTACTGAGTTATAAGTAGAGTGAAAGCTAATGAATTATACTGCTAAAGGTATGTGTGAAGAAATGTATTTTAGGATTTCAAGTACCTAGAACTTCATTAGAATGAATACTTCCTCTATACCCTAGACTTTACACTCTACTACATTACCTGTATAATCTTCTGCAGCTGAAAAAGAGTCATGGATGGATACCTAATGTTCTGGTGGTCAAAACTGAGGAAGCTTAGAACTTTGTAGGAAATGTTAGAGTACTTCATTCTTTGTCTTTTTCCCTTGTCTCTTATATTTGACTTTTTAGATCACAGTATAAAATCCTCCTAATTCCAGATAGGAGGACTATATGGTTTATAAGGGCATTGACTCTTATTTTTGTCTTTATTTCCTTATTCCTTCTTCCTGTGCTGGCATATACTGGAAAATTGACAAATATTTGTTGAACTGAATAGAATTGAAGCAGTAGGCACAAAGCAGACTCATAGAGTTACCCTTCTTGTGTGATTTGCAATTATCTTTTCTCACACTGCATAAGGAGAAAAAAAGCCCACAACATTATGTATTTTTTAAATCCTCAGTTAGCAAATCATCTTAAAAATATAATTGAGTTCCTTCCAGGGCTGCTTTGCCAAGCCACAGTCATCTCGAGGATCTTTTACAAAGCTGAATTTTGACAGTAAATAGACTCATTCCACCTATAGTGTAAGTCATCTGCTTAAGAAGTGAGCTTTGAATATACAAATTGGTTGAGATTATTGGTATCCAGCCAGCTGCTCTGAAGGACTCATCTATGGCAGATGATTGCCCAGTGGAGCAGAGTCAGATATAGTAAAGAAAACAAGAATATAGCTAGACTTCAGAAGAGTCTAAATCACTATCATTGTATTTACATTAGTTTCCATGGAGGTACATTTGAAGAAATCAATAAAGACCTGCTCCTGCATTTAAACATATTTTTCTTTCCTCCTTTTTAGATTATGTAATGTAGAAAAATTTATCATAGGATATACTTGCATTAATGGAACACTTGCTTGAATTTTTGGCTTTGCTATAAATGCATGCATGCATGTATATATGGTTATACCTTGACAAACATATTTCAGTGAAGTAGAAATGTGCATGAAGCCATGTTTATCAGTATTAATGGGAAACATCAATCTCTTTAGACATTTTTCATTCTCATTATTTTCATTTAAATTATAGGGTTTGCTTTTTATTTCTAAGTATTCCTTTTCCTCTCCTATCCCCCACCAAAGCACAAAGGGATTTTTAAAGTAATTTGAGGTAAAGATCTTTCAAAAATCACCTTTTAAAATGTAAAATATCTTTATCCTAGATATCGATGATACTTTCCTTATGTACTTGATTTTTTCCCATCATGAACTTCAAGATCCTGGGAAAATGATCTTTTTTTCTCCTCACTTGCCATAGAGTCATGTACATGATAATGTCTCAGTAAACTTTAATTGTTATTCTTTATTTTTCATCTGATATCTCCACAAAAGTTGTCTTCTCATGTCTCACAGAAATGATACTGATTACTCGAGCCTATGTCTTTAGATCTTGAGCTCTAGGAGGTCCTACTAAGTTAGAAAAGCTTTCAGTCTGACTTGCAAAGTTGATTTTATAACTATAAGACAAGAATCATCTTAGCAGTATTTTGAGAGGCTCATTATTAGATTTGCTACAAGATGATGATATTCTCATCCAAATGAAGGGATTCTTAGCCCTGTATCTAAAGTCTTCAATTTGGGTCCAATCTACCTTTCTTATAATTATTTCATATGATTCCCTTATACATATTCGATATTCCATTTATACTTTATAAATATCTCTTCCCAAAACGCAGTATGCTTTCTCATGTGTCCTTGAATTTATCTGGAATACCCTTTCTTCTCTTTGCCTTTCCTCAGAATCCTTATCTTCTTCAAAGTCTCAGCAAGACACAACTCAATTAAAACCTTTTCTGGTCTACCTAATTAAAATGTTCTATCTTGTGACATTTTTGCTATAGAATTTGGCTCTTTCTTTCTTTGCTACCATCATTCCTTTCCTTAAGTGATAATTATCTGTATATATAACCTCCTCCAAATAAACCAGAAGTCATCAATCATTTATTAAGCATCTATTACTTGGTAAGTACCGAAGATACAAAGAAAGGCAAAAGTAAAAACAAGCAGACAACACAATAAAAAAATTAGCTCCTAAACTTAAAGATCTCATAGTTAATGGGGAAGACAGCGTATGAACTACTATTAAAAATAAGGATTATATCGCATAAACTGAAGATAATTTATACATAGGAACTACTAGCATCAAGAGTAATGAGCAAAGAGCTCTGAGAGAAGACAGAATTTTAGCTGAAACCTGAATTAAGCTACAGAAATATATATATATATATATATATATATATATATATATATATATATATACACACACACACACACACACACACACACACACATATATATGGATGAGGAGAGAGAGAACTTCAGGCATGGGGTAAAAACAGTGAAAATTAATGGAGTTGGGATATGAGATATTCTATGTGAAGAACACCAGTTCCTAATAAAATATACATGCCTTAGGAATGGCGGAGATTGTACTTTTTCAGAGATCTCACTAATCTCACCACTCTCGGATACTGAATTGATATCTTCCTTTCTTGCTATTTCTATCTCTTTCTACCTCTTGGACCAGTAATCAAACTGTTTTGGCAAAGGGTGAAACACTCCATTGCTCCTTGACTCTTCTTAAAATCCTTATTGTTTTAACCTTCTCTCACCATCATTCAGTGTGTAAGATCTCTCTCCATAGCAGTGTTAGCTCTGAATAGGAAATCTGTCTCTTTTGATTGGATTAGCATATTGTATAGCATAGTACTTTGCACTTAATAAGTACTTTTAAAATTCATTTATTCCATAATTAGTGTTTGTGTCCTTGGGTCTATCATACTATCTTATACTTTGTAGGTATTTAATGTGTCCATTCATTTTTGTTGAGTTGAGGGGAAACAGAAGTTGGATGACTATGCAAGTTGGGTATTTGGTTGAATGGAGTTAATTAAGGAAATGTTCCAAAGCTTATTGAGTTTGAATTGCAATTTCAAAAAAGAAAATGTGTATTGAATATGCTTAAAAGAAAGAGCTTCTTTTTTGTTACTGATTGTTCAAAGACTTGCAAATAGGAAAGATATTTGATGACAGAAAGGTAACAACATAAGAAAGCAAACTCATTTGGAAAAATAACTGAGGGTACACTTGGAGATAAGTATACATGGGATGCCATCAGCTAGCATAGATTTTTGAAGACAAAGTCAAGTATTTGTGTAAATAGAAAAAATTCAAAACCATGGAAAATCTCCAAACTTTGAGATGATATGGATAAAATATAGTTATATAAAGTTATGTTAGCTGTCAAATATATTAGATATTATTATTAGCAAAGTGAGATTTTTATATTCTGGGCATAATATAAACACATCCTATGCAAAGTATTTTACACTAGCAAATGAAAAGAATAATAAAATCTTATTGATCATGTAGAGAAATTATTTTGAAACGGTATGGAAGAAATGAAAAGATAAATAACAAGGGTTGTCCTGAAACTGAAGATATTATTGAAAGAATGGGGAAGTAGGAAAACCTATGCTAAAAAGAAAAGTAAACCACTATAGACTATGTTTAGAGATCACTTTTTAAAAAGGTGACCTTTGAGTTCTTTTCTAACTTGCCATATGATCATATGAAATTTGAAAATGAAGAGATAGAAATAGAGGATGAAAGTGATTACATAAATCTAGGAGCTACTTCCTTACTGTCACAAAAATCATTACTTTGAGGAATATTTCTGAGACATTGAAAGCAGGGGAGAAAAAGAAAAGTACCCAAGAAATGGAACGATAAACAAGACCTGAATTGCTACCGTGGCATTAAGGTGATTATCAGCAAGTTTTTGGATAACATGGATTTGGTCCATCACTATTAAAATTTAAAATGGATTTCTAGATTTCTAGAAAAAAAAATTAACTCAAAGCAGCATAATTCAAATTTCCTAATCATATAACTTTTAGAAAATATTTTTAAATGTTTTACATTTTATTTTAGAATAGATTTGCTTTAAGAGTATAAATTGAACCATGACATGATTTGATTTTTCCCCTTATATCTATTTGACCCTTTATCCGTGTGTTATGAGCGATATAGTGACATATAATGTCAATAGCACACTGGAATTTTGCATTCAAAAACCAAAGCAATTCTCTCTTTCTTTAGGAATTGTGTTTTGATTGTGTCTTCTCCATACTACTACCATCCCCCAATTGTGATATTATTGAAATAACATTTTATATTAATATAATCTGTATTATAAATTATTTGTATAATTTATTATATAATGTAGAATATATATATATATAAATATGAATTACCTAAATACATTTGTATTATAAATGAATATAATTTGTATTAATATAAGTCAAATGATGACTCACTTGCATTTCAACCTCAAAAATGTCATTCAGAAGCTGTTACCTTGAATGACATGACATTTATCTATGCATGTACATCTATAAACATTTCCATCAAAAGCTTTGCTTCCTCTGTGGTGGGTGTCCTAATTGACAGTGTAATGTAACTAGAATCAGTATCATATCTTAAATTCTTCTTTGTTTATTCACCAATTAGGTAAGGTGAAAAGATAAACTTATTCAGGAACAGAGCTTTAGGGTCAGTGTACAAAACCAGCATTTAAGTCATTAAAACTCTTCAACAGATTTATCAAGTGGTCTTCTGGCCTTTGATTGAGGACCTCCAGTGGGAGGGAAGCCACCACCTCCAGAGGCAATCCATCTCTCTTTTAGAAAGCTATAATTATCAGAAACATTTTTTTTTAATCAGTTCTTAATTTGTCTCTTTGTAACTTCCTCCCATTGGTTCTAGTCCAGCCATTTAGGGTTTACATTTCCTTTAAGTTCTTGGTCTCCTACTGGGGGAGGAAACTCCTTCTACCTATGCAAGTTAGTACCTTACCGAGCAAGCATTCACAAAGTGGTCAGAAAAAGTAATAGGATAGTGTTGACACTATTAAGAGTCTTTCTTAAGAACTTTACATTTTCCCAATGGATAGAGTACCAGCCCTGAAATCAGGAGGAACTGAGTTCAAATTTGGCTCAGGCACTTAACACTTTCTGGCTGTATGACCTTGGGCCTTAACCTTGATTGCCTCAGCCAAAAAAAAAAAAAAAAAGAAAAGAAAGAAAGAAAAGAAAAGAAAAAGAAATAAAAAGAAAAAAAGAAAAGAACTTTAAATTTGAATTTATGAAATGGGAGACACTGGCAAAAATGTATGGTATGCCCTCATCAAAGAAGGCATCTTGCTCTATGAGCAAACAATTCACTTAGCTCAAAAAGAAATAGGAGATAAACAAAGATAGAGAATCCATCCCAAATGTTCATAGCAACTATTTGTGTCCTATCTGTGCCAGAACATTCCAAGTTCATTTTGGTTTGATCAGCCACAGTCAGACACACTAATTAGACTCTAACATAGGGATATCATTTGGGTCCTCTTCAAGAACTACATTTGGGGAGTAGTGCACATTCTACAGATTCTAAAAGATTTATTCAGGCAAAAGTGTATGATTCTAACTCCCTTTCCCAGAGTACATGTAAATAAGGCTGAAATAGACAATATGAGGATAGACATTTTTGGACTCATTTTTATAGCACTATTCAAGAAATACTCTGATATTTTATGTATAGAAATAATCTTATAATTTAGTCCTGGAAGGTGACCTGGGATATATTTTCTTTGTAATTCATATAAAATCACAATACTTCAGTTCTCAAGGTTAACTTGGGATTCATCAGGAATCACAACATCAATATTAACATCAATATTAACTCCCAGTACCTTTTAAAATCATGTACCCCCAATTTATACTTAATAAATATGCCAGGGTTTATTTGTGGGAAAACAATGGTATTTATTGATGACATAAATGCTGAGACCATCTCAGCTCTGACTTGCATAGCACTAAGAGATCATGGCAATTGGCAATAAGGGAAACTATGGTTGACTATTTACATCCACTGATGTTCTCAAGGTCATTGATGGTGCTATGACCTGTCTTGAAAGTTTTCTTGCAGAAGTCACAGTATCAGTTATGAATGAGAAGCTGTACATATTGTATCTCAAGATAGACTTGAAAACAACATTATTTTGTGCTTTAAAACATTTGGCTTGTCTCACTCAGTTCATTCTTTAAGAGAGGATGGTAGCTGTATCCCTAGCAGGATGACTAATTATCTTTACATGCATTTATCATTAAATAAACTTCACACATGACAGCGAGATTGTTTATTTAAGCAGCATAATACTGGGGATAGTAGATAGGGCTTCAGCACAGGATCACATTGCCAGAATGGCCCTGTTTATTAAGCTATGATAACGCTAATGTTCCTCTTTGATGTATAGCGGGTGCGACTTCAGCTGAACTTGTAGAGAGCCTTAAGGATGTTTCATTGAACATTTAGTATGGCAGTGAGCCAGAATACATTTAGCCCCAGCCCAGATGACAGGTTGGTAATGAGGTAGTGATTGATGACCACTGCTTCCTTATGAAAACCTGCTTGATACGCTGGGGGGGGAATGCATTGCCAGCTCTTTTCACTTCCTTCCCTCTTGTATTAGTTTTTCTTACTGTGGAAGAAGTTACATGGGTCTGTGGTTACACACTCTTGGTATCACTCTTAGATTACAATCAAGCAGAGGTATGAAATTTTAACATAAGAGCCCAATGGCCATATTGATTTCTGATTCCAATATCAAATTCAAAAGGGAATGACGGTAGAGAAATGTCATCATTATTTTTCAATCAAGAATAACCATAACTGTATTATCCAGATTATCATGAGGTTGGAATGAAAAAATGGAGATGAAACATTTTGCAAATTATATAGATTTTTTTTCATTAATAATTAGCTTTATACTCGGCGTAGAGTAGGCACTCAAAATACTTTTCACATTGAACTGAACTATATATTTTTATAGATAAATCATTTCTCTTCCTATTCTATTGTTCACCTATGAATTAATGTTTTTGTTGTACTGATAAAATAGAGGACTTTTCCAAATAATAATATATAAAGTTGTAGTTTAAATTTTCAAGTCATCTTATTTTCTGTGTCATAGAGGCAAGTCAGGTAGAACAATAGATATAGTTTCAAACCTGGTCAGGAAGACCTGAATTCAAACACTTATGCTGTGTTACTTTAGCCAAGTCACTTAATCTATATTTTCATTTGCTTTTTCAACTGCAAAAAGGGGTTAAGAACAGTATTTATTGGTGCAGCTAGAAGGCACAGTGGATAGAGCACCAGCCCTGAAGTCGGAGGACCTGAGTTCAAATCCAGCCTTAGGCAGTTGGGACTTGTGGCTTGTGTGACCCTGGGCAAGTCACTTAACCCCAATTGCCTTAGGGGGAAAAAAGAACTGTATTTATCTCCCAATATTGTTGTGAAGATCAAATGAGATAATAATTATCAAGTGCTTAGGCACAGTGCCTGGAACATAGTAGGTGCATAATAAATGCTTATTACCATTCTTTCCTGCCCCTTAGTAACATTAAAGGTGTTAATGAGATTAGCATATAAAACTGGTTTTGGAGGTAAGGAGAATTGGATTAAAAAGCTTCCTCAGAGTCATACTCATTTAACCTCAGTCTCTACTAACCCTTGGGATTCCTAATCTGCAGCTGTGAAAGGAGTTTCTATAATCCCATAATGAGAGCTCTTACACTGATAAAAATCTAGGTTATAGTTCCAGACCAAATAAATTAAAATTCTTTGACTATTAAACTTTAAAAAAAAAAATTCACAATTCAGACTTCAAATAAAATATTTTTTTTTATTGAACACTTTATTTCATGTTTCCTCCCTTTAGAATTGCCTATATACTAATTTTTGTCAGCATAAATCATCCTTGGACTGTTTTCACCCCAGCTCTTATGAGTACTAAATGCCACCTGCTATAGCGGCTGCTTTGGTTGCCTATTGACCTGGGACAGGGTGGAACAAAGCCCTGGATTGACAATTTACATGTAATAAATCCTGCCTGTCCAGATGCCAGTGGCAAATAAAGCTTATTAAGAGTGACAGAAAAAGTTAGACAATGGGATTTAAGAATAGTTGATTTTTCTTTTCAAATTAATCAGTGCAAAGAGAATTAATGCCTGATCTACCTTGCAATGATCTTTCTCTTCTGGGTTGGTCTGGGAGTCCAAAAGGATATATTTATACAATGATCTTAATTCCTACATTCAAGTAATGACAGTTTGGAATGACTGATAGCCCTGATGGGAACCAAATTGGTGGCAGTGACTGAAAAATGAGAATTAGTAAACTTTCTGCCAGGAGCTCACTGCCTCCCCCTTTATTTTTTAGTTAGAAAGGCAGGAAGTAGGAGATGGGGAGATCAACTTCCTCCAGTCTTCCAAAGGTTTAATTTATGGGAGATCCTAGATGAAATAAATCCAAGTAACTGATATATTAAACTCCCAATTATTTGACTTATCTGTTGCAACTTTTGGTAATGTAGCTTGTGAGAGGTCCTAAGAAACACTGGAAAGTTTTAGTACTAAGTCTTTGTCTTACTCATCCCAAATAGTAAACAAAATCAAAGCTGCACCAAAATGGAAGACTTATCCCTTCCTATTATAGGACTTATCTTTTATTAATAAGTTTGCTTAACACTATTATCACCAAGTCGTGCTTTCTTACTAGAGATAAGGAAACTTGTTATTTGCTTGAGAAAAAAAAAAAAAAAAAAAAGAAGTTTCTGGTAGCAAAGACTTGACCTGAAATGAATTATTTACAGTTTTTGAAGAAAGACTTGTTAGTCAATGTTGCAGCTGAGGAGTAAGCCAACACTTCTTCCAAAGCAGCTTGAAGCCAACAAAACTCTGAGCTCTGAGGTCCTCAACAAGCAACCGTTCAGAGACTTGTTAACGTCAAGCCCCTTGTGAGACACTGTGGGCAGAATGTTCAGGGGAAAGAAAAAGAAACCAAAGGGATGGGGACAGAGAAAATAGGAAGGAAGGAGGGGGGAAATAGAATGACAGAGAAGTAATATAGTAAGAGTTTGAAGAGACACAAAGGGAGAGGGACCAAAATGGAAAGTGCAAGAATTGAAAAGAATTGTTGAAAAGAACAACAAAAAAAAGTATAATAAACTACTACCATTAGCTGTAACAAAGTCCAAAGATATTTAGAAAGGAAAGTAAAGGGAAAGAGAATAATGGACTGCACAAAGAAGGGGAGAAGTGAAATAAATCTTAAAGAGTTGGGAAAAAGCAGAAATTGTAAAATAAATTTCACATTTTTGGGTTGATTTATCTTATCAAGAAATACAGAGATCAAGTAAAGAGAAAAGCTTCTAGAAGCAGCAAAAAACAGTAGATAGATTGCTGGACTTGGAGACAGGAAATTTTGGATTCAAATTCTGCCTCAGACACTTTAGTAAATCTGGGAAAATCACTTAACTAGTCTTGTACTATAAAATAAGGGAATTATGCCTTCTGAATCTATGATACTATGAATGATGAGGGGATTAAAAAAAAAAGCAAGGTAATGATGGGCTGTATTACCATCATTTAGGTGCTAATCAAATGGCATAAGTTTGTTTTTAAATGGAATGTAGCTGATGATTCATCAGAAATAACGTAGGAGACTCTGCTTATATTAGCCTCAGTTTTTTTTCTTTGCAATTTGTAAGAAAAATCTATCCTATGAATCATAGTCTATGATCTATCAGTCATTCACTACTATTGGAATGTGTCCTAGGACCCTGGATAAACGTCTACTTTGAAGTTTTATTTTCATGATTGGTGGCTGCCTGACAGACAGATGCACTTTAAAAATTCAATCACACCATCACTCTTTAGAACTCTCCTCCTCACCAGCAATCCCATTCCCATAAAGTTATTTCACTATTCTGCTTTTTAAATTTTCTTTATATATTTGTCCAAATGTGTTGGAATGTAAGCGCCTTGAGAGTAGGTATTATCTTACTTGCTTATAATATGGCTAGAATGTTTGTAGAAGGTGCTCTTGATCCAGATACATTTTGGAAAACATCACTTATCAGAAGAAAATCAATAACATTTAATAAATATTTGCTATGAGTCCAGCATTGAGCTAAATTTTAGGGATACAAAAAAAAAAAAAGAAGAAGAAGAAGAAGAAGAAGAGAGAGAGTCCCAGTGCTTGAGGAACTCACAATCTAATGGAGGGGACAGCATGTATATAACAGATCTAACAAGCTATATATAGGATACATTGGGGAAAAAATCAAAAGGGAAGGCATTAGGATTAGGAGTCATCCAGAAAAAGCTTCCTATAGAAAGTGGGAACTTAGCTGGAACATGAAAAAGGCATAGAGCCAGGAGGGAGATAAAAAGGGAGAGAGCATACCAGACATGGGGAATAGCCCACAAAGATGCCTGGGCTCAGAAGATGGGGCATCTTATTCAGTGGAACAGAGTACATGGGCCTGGAGGGCAGAATGGTTTGGATGCCAAAAAGAGCATTTTATATTTAATTCTAAAAGTGAAAGAGAGCCACTGGAGTTATTGGGAGGAGAACTGGAATGACACTTGTCAGTTCTGTGCTTAAAGAGTATTAATTTAGTTATTAAGTGGAAGATTGTGTAGAAGGTAGAGAGACATTAGCAGGCAAAGCAACCAGCCAGTTATTGGAATATTTCAGCTGTGAGAAGATGTGTGCTTGAACTGGGTGGTATCAGTGTTTGAAGGGAGAAAGGAACCTTAAGATATAAAATCAATAGCTTTTGGCAACAGATTGAATACTGGGTAAGATGGCCTACTTTGTGAGTATATTTGGCTGAAAGGATATGATATCTTCAACAGTAAGAGTCTGCAAAGAGAGAAGATTTGAGAGGAAAGATAAGTACAGTTTGGGGCATATTGAGTTTAAAAATTTTTTATCAGACATCCAATTCAAGATGTAGATGCATCAAGATGTAGATGGATAAAATGTATTAGTGAATCATAAGCATAGAGATGATAATTATATCCACAGGAGCTGATAATATCCACAATGAAATTGTTTCAGAGAGACAAAAGAAGAGGGACCAAGACAAAGCCTTATGGAATATCCACATGATCTCAATGAATAAATAACATGTTCTTTCTAATTCTGAAATTCAGTAATCACTGTCATGTATGTGTGTGTGTGTGTGTGTGTGTGTGTACTTTTAAGCAATTATAATACCAATATTAGCAAGACAACCTACAACATAACAACACAACTTCTTTCAAGTTGTTATCATTTATGTATGTGTAATCATTTTTTGCAAACTTTAAACTATGCTTGAGTTTTTGTTCATATGATTATGACTTGCAAAGGGGAAGGTCTAGATCTGTAGTTTCAAGGAACAGGCAATTTTTGTTGATTAAACAATCTCTACCAGTAAAGCAGATCATCAGTTGCTTTGCAACTTTTTGACAAACTATAGTCATCTTGTGTCATGAGCCCAGTTCTTCTAAATCAGTTCTTCTTAAACTTTTTCCACTTTTGACCCCTTTTCACCCAAGAAATTTTTATGTGATGCTGAGTATATAGATATATAAATATACAAATTAGATATTTACTGAGAATAAATCATAATTTCATGACCCCCACATTGTTATGAGACTCCAAATGGAGATGTTTAAGAAACTTTGTACTAGACATAAGAGCATGCTGCATTCCTCCTCATCATTATCATTAATTATTCTTTAATTGATGCACACATAATGTTATCCTGTTGACCAATTTTGAGAAAAATGAACAGCTCAATAGATTAAAGAAAATGGGGAGGAGAACAGAAGATGACTAATTTGGCAGAACATAACTTTTTCATTTCCAAAGAAATAGATAATATGATTAAAATTGCTAGCATTTCCCAAGGGGATTATCTTAATTTAAAACATTTTACACTTTTTCTTCAAGAAATAAACCAAGAAGTTAAAAGTATTTGGCTTCAAATCCTGAATCTGAGACATGAGGGCTGGATAATATTCGGGAAGTCCCTTCACTTCTCTTGTTTGTCATGGAGTGGTTCATGACCCTCTGGAGATTCTTGACATGCTTTCAAAGGCAAAACTATCTTACAATCATACTAAGATGTTATTTGTGTTGCACTCAGAAACAAAGCTCTTTAAGGTCCTCCTTACTCTTTTTTTAAGAATGTAAGAGGGTCTTAATATCAAAAAGTTTGAAAATCTCTTTTCTAGACAACTTTCTAATATCTCTAAGTTGTAGAAAAGATGCCTATATGCCTCTGTAGAATGAATTTTCTCATTTGGAAATTCCCTATGCCAGTAAAGTTACAAGTCCAGCCCCATCTTTTATCGTTAGTAGTAGAGTTAATCCAAAATAATTCTATACTATTTATATATTCTAATAGTGATGGACAAATAAAAGATGCAGATGCCATTAAGACACTTCTTAGTTCTATGTTGATACATGATTGTTCTAGTTATAGGTGATAAGATTTAGCCAGCTTTTCTTTTTACCATTTTATTTTGTGTATAAAAGAATGCTTGCAAATTGGAGTAGGATTTGACTATCATTTAAAAAATTATATTTCATGATGATGGAAATTTTGAAGTCTGTTTTCTTTATTGGCAAGATTTCTAAGTGGTACAAAAATATCATAATTACCTATCATCTGATAGAATTGTTTCTAAATGTTGCTAGGACCAGAGACATAGTTTATTAGAAGACATGTGCTTAACCTTGTTTTTTTGTTGCCTAGTTATGTACTAATACAGGACTACACAATTTAACTTCAAACTTTGCTTTCTTTACTCATCCATATACATCATGGGAGATGGAATGGATGGAAGAAAAACATAGCTGCAGGTGGCAGTACAAATTTCTGCCATCATTTTTTCTTCTCATCACCTCCTCTTGTAACATAAGAGCATGAAAATTTCCTGCTTCAGGAAGGTGATCTGATCTATCATGTCCTATCATTTCATCTGTCCAATTTTATTTTTTCATGTTTATCAAAGACAATTATGTCTACATAACAATTTGTTGAATATTCTTTGTATGTTCTAACTAGCCTATGCAGTTGACTTTTACTTAGTATATTATATGATCTACTGAGATTTTATTTTGTCTTTTTCTATCTTCCAGTTTTAGAGTCACCCTGCCTGAATTATCACTTACTTCTATGTTTGGAATAACTTTAAATTGTTTGATATATTCCCCTTCACAAATCCCTTTAAAATATATTTTCTTGTTTAATTTTCATCATGATAAAGTTTTTCTGATTTGCTCCCTAAAATATACATCCAAAATAACAAATTTTCTCCATTCTATTGTATATCTGTGCCTAGTTAGGTAAAGTGGACATAAATCTTAAACTGAAAAGAAAATCATTTAATAACAGCTAGCCAGTGTTCATTTTTTCGTATAATTCCTTTTTTCTTCAGAAACTGGGATTTTTTTGGTGTTGTTATTGTTATTTTGTTTTTTGTGTTAGGATATTAGTAATAAGATTTCAAACTCCATAGCTTCAGAATGATTAGAAACAGATATTTCTCTAGCTCTTTACAAGCTTCCATGCTAACATGCTGCCATGTAAACACATGCAGTATAGACATGCTAATTCAGACAAGCTTGTGAAACATTCAGAAAAAATTGATTGTAAGGCAAGAGTACAAGATAATGAATGCACATTTACATAATTTATCATTTAGGGAGTTTGTGGTGTTTCCATTGTGGAATGTGTGACTGCATTACAGAAATTTTTGGTTGGTATACAGAAAAGAGGAAAATTAGCACCTCATTTTCACTTAGGAAAGATTTATGGAGGAGGCGGGAAGTACTGTTCTTATTTCTTTTTTGATTCTCAGATGAACTAACCACATCCACAGGAGAAAAATGTTTCCAGATTAAATTGTTTGAAAGTAAAATTTATTTTGCTCAATACTTACAGAATTAATACTTTGAGTATTAGTAAATTCTTGTTATTTTTATGATTCTTTTAAGAATTTTTCTTCATATATTTGTTCAAAAGCTTAAGACCATGAAAAGCTTAAATATCATTTGTGAAAGCTTGATTAGTCAAGTTGTCCCAGAGATTAAAATAAGACTAAAAATTGTTAGTAGTGAATGAACATATCACTGACAATATCTCATGTCCAAACCAGATTCTCTTTTTAAAATTTGTTCCAATATTTTTATGACACCAATATTTTATTTCCCTAATCTGAACTTTTTAAAATCATCTTTGACTCATTTCTGGTCTTCACACTCTTGGCATGAACTTAGTTCTTTAAAAAAAAAAAAAAAGGCTTCATATTCCACAAGTTCCTTTCTAGTCCTTTGTTTCATATCTTTTCCTAACTCAGGCTTTACTGAAAGAGACATACCTATCTTTATAGCAAATAGCCCATAAACTCATGGCTCTTTTCACTCTGATCTCCTACCCACTCAGCCTTTTTTGTCCTTGTTTATATATTGACTTCACCTGCACAAAATCCTTCAATAGATTACTATTTTATACCACATCCAGATGAAAATGATCAATCTGGTATTCAGAAACTCTAAAATATATTTCTAGCTTATTTACCTCTATTAAAATTGTTGTATTTTTTTAATCAGCAAAGATCTTTTTGTGAACAAAAGAAAACTCAAACCCATCACTAATATATGTATATATAATATGCATATATATGTATATGTATGTATACTGACTTTGTCACCTCTCTATCAGGAAGTGTGGTCCTCTTGAAACCTACTTATAGGAGTATAATAGAATAGTATTTTGTCACATTTATATATCATAACTCATTCCTTCATTCCCAGATTTATGGTTCCCTCATAAGGTTTACATTATTTTTCCTCAAAAAAAAACTATAAATATTTTTTTATATCTTTAGAGTTTATTTTGTTTAGGATTCACTTCTCTCCCAATTTAACCTTCTAATTCCTCCTCATCCTCCTCCCCTTACCTCCTATTTCCCCAGTGAATAAAATATATTTCTGTACTCAATTATTCATGTATTCTTACATTTTTGACAAATTCATATGAAAATTAGGTTTAAGTGCCAGCCACTCCTCACCTTCTTATTTCTATAGATGTCTACTTATACACTCTGATTATGTGAGATAATTTCCCTAAAACTTCCTTTCCTTCCCCTCACTCTTCTTCTATACTCCTTGATCCTATGGTAAAATACTTCCATTTGCTGACTGTAGACTGTTCTGATGAAATAATCTCTCATTCTGAAAGTCAAAAAGCAATCTGGAATGATTGTACAATACCTTTATGTTACACCAAATTATTACTCAAGACAAATTATAGCTCTTCAGTAATGGTTTGTCAATGAAAATGACAGAACTTTGTATTGTTATGCTAGGAAACATGATATCTCGAACTGTATATCTTTCAGAACTTTGCTGATTCGTGTACTGTACACTATGGAAGATCATTAAACAGGCATTTATTTTGGGATATGGGAAGATTTCTTAAATTCTTATAGAGATATGCTAATATGTGAAATGGGCAAAAAATTTAAAAGATAACATTCATTTTAATTATCCACTTTATAAAAGTTTTCAAGATTGTCTTAATGCCATGGGCATAACCTTTTGAACAGTGTATCATTGCACAAATAAATCCAGTACTGGATTTATCTAATAAAGGAAGTATTAAAAAAAATCATTCCTGAGGTTTGTCAAATTGAACTCCCCCGATGAACCATGATGGAAATAAGATTCAAAAGGAACGTATGAATCATCTCTTCATAATTGAATGTAAACAGTTTATCCTTGTTCAGTCCTGTGAACATTTATGCTGAGATTTGGACAGAATTAGTGGTTTTTTGAAGAGGAGGAAGGAAGTATAACATCTTAGGACATGGGACCTGCTGGCTTCTATCTGTTTAAAAATAAAGAAGCTAGAGATCAAATGTCATCATATCAGAATAAGTTGAGAACTTAAGTTCTTGTCTGACTTTGCTATCTCACGGTCTACTCAAGCCAGATTTTACTTTCATTGATAAAAAGAAACAAAAAGTTTTACTTTTGGAAGTTCACACCAGTTAAAGGTGAAATATCTGACATAAAGATAAATAAAAATAATATATAATAGAAAGATTATATGTTGGGTCATACTGATTTAGATGGATATGTTCAACATAAATAGAGGAAGGATGACAAGGACCATGACTAGTGCTTTTAAACTCACTATGATATTAGGATAAGGTGAATATGGATGTTTTCACCAAATATTTTAAAAAGGATCCCAAATAAAATTTGACTGAACAAATGAAATTCTCTTACACAATGGGTATTAAAGTTATATATTTCATTCCCCAAGAAGTGGTCCTGCCAGGATATAAAAATAAATTGGAAAAAAATATTTGGGAAAAAATATAAACAACTAAGTCATAAATAACTGCCAAGAGAATTTGGGACATATTTGTTCTCTTAAATTTGATTTCAGGAAGAAAAATCATGCCCTCCCATAGTTAGTCCTTTGGGGCTCCTGTTGGCAATGAAACTTGGGACTGGATGGAACCTATGTTTAACCCAATAAGGCATTTCCTGGAATCCTAATTTCCTTCACTTATATCAGTGTTCAGAGTTTGGGATTTTGCCAATCTATAAAATTAAATAAAATTAATGGTTCAAAAAATGTTCCCTGTAAGCTTTCAGCTTTCTATGTTTTGATTCAGCCATGTTAATCACAGATGTTTGAATTTGATTTAACATTCCCCAAATCTATTTTCCAACATAAGGAAAACCTGTCAAACAGGCTAGACACAAATGCCACTGGCAGTACTTAAAAAGATTTTAAGCCCAGAAAATAATGTTGCCAGACTCTAAATATCCTTTTTTAAAAATCACCTCCAGATTTCCTAGAAACTAAATTAAATTAGAGAGATTATTTGTCTGGTATGAAAGAGGGGAAAAACAGAAAGATTAGTTAACTATAACCACTAAAAGCTATATGGAACTTAGCTAATAAAATTGCTGCTATATTGGTTGGGATGAAAAATAAACCTGCTGTTAGTTTCTTCTGTATTTTTAAATGAAGTCAAGGGGAATGGATTTTTTTCTCAATAGCTACTTCATAAAAAGAAAACCTCCATAAACAAATTATACTTTTAAACCGCTAACATTATATTATGAACTAAACAAACAAAAAGCACCCCATTACACTTTGCTGCATTTAATAAAGCTCAATCATACAAACAGGTCAAAGTCCCACATAATTATTAATTCTATATCAATTTTAATAAAAATAAGAAATAAAAATGTATTATCGCAGAAAGAAAACTAGAGTGTGAGATGGGTGTCCTGATAGTTTTCTTCTGTTAGATTTATGAATAAGAGAAGAATTTAGAACCAAAGAAAATTTGGAGAGCAATACAAAATATAAAATAAATAATTTTGATTGTATGAGTTTAAAAAGTTTTTGCACAAACAAAACCAATGCAACCAAAATGATAAAGAAAGCAGAAAACTGGGGAGAAATTTTTACATGATAAAATGCTTCATTTCTCAAATATATAGAAAACTGAGTCAAATTTATTCCCTCATTCCCTCATTGATTCCCTCATTGATAATTAGTCAAAGGATTTGAACAGGCATTTTTCAGACCAAGAAGTCAAAACTATCCTTAGTCATATGAAGAAATAGTGTAAATCACTTTTGATTTGGGAAATTCAAATTAAAATAATTCTCAGATACCAATCATCTCACAGCTATAGGATTGGCTAATATGACCAAAAAAAAAAAAATAAGGAAAATACGGGATATTAGAGGGGATGTGGGGAAACTGGAAAGGCACTTTTGGTGGAATAGTGAACTGATACAACCATTCTGGAGAGCAATTTGGAACTATACTTAAAGGATTATTATAGCTGTGCATTCCCTTTGGCCCAACGACGCCAATGTTAGATGGTTTATATCTCAAAGACATAAAAAATCAAAAAGGACCTATTTGTATAAAAAATATTTATAACAACTCTTTTTGTGGTGGCTAAGATGTGGAAATCAAAGGAATCCCCTTCCATTGGGGAACAGCTAAATAAGCAAAGGTATATGATTTAATGGAATACTATTGTGTTATAAGAAATAAAAAGTAGAATGATTTCTGTAAAACCTGAAAAGATTTACATGAATTAATACGTAGTGAAACAAGCAGAACCAGGATAATGTTGTATACAGTAATAGTAACATTGTTTGATGAAGAATTGCAAATGACTTAGCTATTCTCAGTGATAAAAGATAGAAACCAATCCCAGAGGATTAATGATAAATCATACTTTCTACCTCCAAATTGAATACACACTCAAGCATCCTATTTTTTACTCTTTTATTTATTTATTTATTTATTTATTTTTACTTTTAGTCAAGTCTTATGCAAAGTTACAAATATGGAAACATTTTACATAATTACACATGTACAAACTGTATCTGATTGTTTGCCATCTCATGAAGGGTAAGGGTAGAAAGGAAGGAAAGAATAGAATCTGGAACTCAAAACTTTAAAAATGTTTGAAATTTAGAAACATCAAATAAAAAGCATTCAATAAACTAGTCAATAAATATTTAGAAGTACCTACTCAGGCATTGTGTTAAATATCTGTGAAATGTCAGTTACTATCTTCAATCTTGGAGAAGCTTGGATGAATCAAAAGGCTACCTAATTCATGCATTTTTGCTGGCTATGCTCTATATTTTGAATTTTATGTTGTCTAAGCCCTACCTCTGGATTTTCTGGTCTTATTTAAGATAAAAGCTAAACTCCTAGTTGTAGAAGAGGCTTTTGTGAATATCTTATAATGTTAGTACCTTCTGTCTAATTACCTCCAGTATATTCTATCTATATCTAGTTTGTATAGCATTATTTGTAGGTTATTTCTGTTATTGTTTTGTAAGTTCCTTGAAAGGAAAGATCTTTTTTTTTTCTTCAATAATTATTAACATAGTATCTGGTACATCGTAGGTGATTAATAAGTTCATTAGGACATTTTGGCATAAATATGTTGTACAATGGAAAAATTGTAAGATTTAGTGTATTCATTCTGTTCCACTTTGAGATTTCTCATTACGAAAGGGGGAAATTTTGTTTTTATTATTTTACTTCATAGTTGAGAAATTTGAAGAAGTATTTAAATTTCACTTTTTATTAGTTTGGGCAGAAAAATTATAAGAATTTTTCTTAACTGTTTTTATGATTCTTTAATCCTAGGGCTTAAGCAATTAAATCTGATAAATGCTTATACATCTTTATTAATGAATGTGCCTTGTGGATTTATAACATCTGTATATCAGGGAATTTTTATTTAACCCAATATCCAAGTTGTTTGTATGAATAATTAACTGGACAAATAAGCAAATATCCAAAGGCCTTATACTATCCCTTTCTGAAAGGGAATGAGTTTTTATACATAAAAATGTTTTGAGCAATATTTCTTGCTTAATTTGAATATTTTAAGTCTCATTTTCCTAAAATTCTATTTTACAATATTTTAATTATCAATATTTAATACATTGTGAGTTAAATTCATTTCAACAATCTTTTTAAAAGAGCTAATATTTATTTATAAAATACTATATTGATTAACTTAGATGCAATTTGGAAATTCCCACTGTTTTATATTGTTTCAAAGTTGGGGAGGATGCTTCTTTGTATATGTATCTGTACATGCTTTATATATGTGTATATATAGGTATATATATTTATCTATATACATAAAAACCATGAGCATATACATGTACATATGTACATATTCATGCTCTCTATGTTTTCCTCATCCTTTTTCTTCTTTCCTTCTTTCCTTCCTTCCTTCTTTCCTTCCTTCCTTCCTTCTTTCCTTCCTTCCTTCCTTCCTTCCTTCCTTCCTTCCTTCGGTCCCTCCTTCCTTTCTCTTTTCTTTCTTTCTTTCTTTCTTTCTTTCTTTCTTTCTTTCTTTCTTTCTTTCTTTCTTTCTTTCCTTTCTTTCTCTTGCTCTCTCTATTTCTATTTATTTGTAAAAAGGCACTAGAATTGTGTTTATGGGTAAAGAACTCCCACTAAAGAAGCTTCCTTCATAAAATACATGTCCATTTTCCTATAACTTCCTTTAAATTTAAATTTCATAGTTCTTTTTCTGGATGCAGATGGCATTTTATGTTCAAAGTTTATTGGGATTTCTTTGAATCATTGAGCCATTGAGGAGAACCAAATCTTTCATAGTAGATCATCATACATTCTTGTACAGAGTATTCCTGGTTCTCCTTGTTTCACTCAGCATCAGTCCATGTAAATCTTTCCAGGCTTCTCTAAAATCAGCTTGTTCATGATTTTTATAGATCAATAATATTCCATTACCTTCATATACCACAGTTTATTCAACCATTCCCAATTTATGAGAATCTACTCATTTTCCACTTCTTTGTTAACACAAAAGGAGTTACTACAAGTATTTTTTAACATGTGGCTCCTTTTCCCTCCTTTTTAATTTTTTCAATAGGAATTATTGGTGTATTTTGTCAAAAGCTTTTTCTGCATCTGTTGAGATTATCATATAATTTCTGTTGGTTTTGTTATTGATATGGTTGATAATGGTAATAATTTTCCTTATATTGAACCAACCTTGTATTACTGGTATAAATCCCACTTGGTCATATTGTATTATTCTGATGATAAGTTTCTATAATCTCTTTGCTAATATTTTATGCAAATTGTGCATGTATATTCATTAGGGGAATTGGTCTGTAATTTTCTTGCTCTGTTTTGACTCTTCCTGGTTTAGATATCAATACCATGTTTGTGTCATAGAAAGAATCTGGCCCAAGTCCTTCTTTACCTATTTTTCCAAATAACTTTAATAATATTGGAACTAATTGTTCTATATATGATTAGTAGAACTTATTTGCCCTGGAGATTGTTTCTTAGGGAGTTCATTAATAATTTGTTCAGTTTCTTTTGCATATATTTTTCTTTTTTCTAATATTTAAATAATTTATTTCATCTTCTGCTGATCTGGGCAATTTATATTTTTATAAGTATTCATCCATTTTTTGGAAGATTGTTGAATTTGATGCCATGGAGTTGGGCAAAATAGCTCCTAATTACTGCTTTGATTTCTTTGTCATTGATAAGTTCACCATTTTCATTTTTGATTTTGGTGATTTTTTTTCTTTCCTTTTTAAAATAAAATTAAGCAAATGTTTATCTATTTTGTTAGTTTTTTCATAAAACCAATTCTTAGTTTTATTAATTAAATAATAATAAATCTATTAATAGAATGAAAAACTATTTAATTGTTTTTTTAGTTTCATTTTTTATTAATCTCTTCTTTGAATTTCAGGATTTCTAATTTGATATTTAATTGGGGAATTTTAATTTGTTTTTTTTTTAGCTTTTTTTTTGTATGCCCAATTCATAGATCTCTTTCTCTATTTTTATGCATGTACCTGTTTAGAATTATAAAGTTTCTCCTAAGAACTGCTTTGGTTGCATCCCATAGGTTTTGTTATGTTGTTTCATTATTGTCCTTTTCTTAGTTGAAATTCTGTATTGTTTCTGTAAGTTATTGTTTGATTCACTCATTTTGTTATGCTGGCCCACTCATCTGCTCTTCTACTGAGCTAGGACTGAGTCTAGGTGCTGATTTGCTATAATTAAGACCCTCTTACTGGCTTTCCCAGAACCTCTCTGAGCTGGGTTAAACATCCTTTTCACCCCACTGAGACTAACCTTTCTTCAAGTTTTTCCAACTTATCTTGAACTGGAAGGTGGTTTCATTCTGTCAAACTGTTCAGAGACTTGGTTTCATGTGGTTTTCGATGAAAACTGGGAGAGTTTGAACTGCTTGTTATTTCCATTTATATTATTGTAATCTTTGCTTTCTTGGAGCTGTATAAATTAATTTTTATTAGTTACAGTAGAAAGAGTTCTGGCTTGGAGTCAAAGGACTTGTGTAAAAATCCTAGTTCTGCCATTTATTTCTTGTTTTACCTCACCTCACTTTACCTCAAATTTTCTAGACAGCAATTTCATCATTTATAGAATGAAATGATCGGACTAGATGGCCTAAAAGGACCTTTTTAGTTCTAAATCTTTCATCCTAAGGCTTCTGATACTTCTCTGTATTCATCATATTCTTTGATTTTTTTATATCCCAGTAATACTTCATTTTATTGGTTTACTAGAACATGTTTAGCCTTTCCTAAATCTTGACTCTTTTTTTCTCATTCTTTGCTACTACAAAAAAATATAAATATTTTGTTGATATGCGGCCCTTCTTCTTGTCACTGAATTCCTTGAGCTATATACCTAGATATGAAAGTGGGTCATAGTGGATAAACAATTTAGTTACTTATATTCATATAATTACAGCTTTGCTTTACATAATGGTCTTAATTCCAAGTTCAGCTAGCAATATAGTAGAATGCATGTTTTTCCACAGTACTTTCAATATTTACTATTCCTGTCTTTTGTCATTTTTACAATTTGTTGAATGTGAATTAAAACTAAAGATTTTTTTGAATTACATTGTTCCTAAAATTAATTATTTGGGGCATCTTCATTCAATTTTTTACATTTGCAGAATTCTTTTTTATATACTTTAACTACTTCAAAGAGTGATTGCTTCTTAATCATATGTGGCCTATATGTCTTAGATGTTTATTGGATATACCGAAACAAAAAATCATTTCCCTAATCATCTGTTTCTTTTCTAATGCCAGCTGTATTTATTTAGTTCCCATAAGAGCTTATTATTTTAATACAATTAAAATTATCTATTTTGTTTTTTTAAATTATTTCTGTCCTTTAAAAATTTAGCTCATACTCATACTTTTGAAAAGTACATTATTGACTTCTCTAAACTTATCAATGGTAACATGCTTTCTATTAAGATCATGTATAAAATTTTTAATTTTATTATGATAAATGGCATTAATTGTTGTTCAAAACTTAATTTCACCAGAATGCTTTTCATTTTCCTTAGCAATTCTTGTCAAATAAGTGTTTCTTTTCTGAATAATTTCTTTTTTCAGGTTTATCAAGCTCTATGCTTATAAGTTCAGTTCGTTATGAATTTTCTTGTTTATTGATTTGTTTTTCTATTTTTAACCAGTGCCAAAAATTTTGAAAAGTACTGCTTTATAATATAGTTTATCATAAGATAGGATTTTTTTTCTTTTCACATCAAATTTTCCATTATTTATTTTAATATTCTAAAACTTTTCTTCCTCTAAGTGAATTTTATTATTTTTCTAGCTCTGTAAAGTATCTCTTTGTCAGATTAAATGGTATAATTAAAGTATAAGTTAACTTTGATAGTACTTAATTTTTTATGATATTGACAGCTTAGTAATGAGTACTGAATGTTCTTACAGCTATTTAATTCGTTCAGATGAACACTTTTTTTGCATTTAATCTGTAAATATATTGCTGGCATTGCTACATTGACTCAGATATTTTGCATATTTTTAGCTATTTTAAATGTGATCTCCCTTTCTATTATTGCCTCCTGCTTTTTATTCCTATGTAAATATGTTGTTCATTTATTTTGTTATATTATGGAGACTACAATTTTACTGAAGATATTAGAAAAGATCAGAAGTGTCAATTGATCCAAAGATTTGCTTGATCCTTTGAGGCATTTTCAAGTTTTAGAGTTTCTATTTTTCATTGACTCAAATACTATATTTGTTGATTCTCTGGAATTTTCTAAATTCACACCATCAACTTTTGAGAAATAGGTTTTTTTTTTCTTACCTTGATTCCATAGGTGGAATAGTTGATAAAGTATCTGGTTGGAGTCAGGAAAATCTGGTTTCAGATGTAGCCTCAGATACTTCCTAAATGTGAGCATCAATTTCCTCAACTTTAAAATGTAGATAATGATAGCACCTACTTTCTAGAGCATTTGTAAAGATCAAATGAGCCAGTATTTATAAAGTTGTTTTTGATAAATACTTGTTTTCTTCCTTCCCCTTTGCCTATATTCATGCATTTTTTTCTTTTGCATTATACAGGTTTCTGACATTTCCTGAACTATAATGAATAATAATGAGCTAAGCTGTTATCATTTCTTTGCAGCTATATCTATTACAAAAAACTTCTAGTGTTCATTGTTAATAATGCCAGTTGTTTTTAGGTAGATATTTTTCTATCATATATATCAATTTCACTGTGTATCTCTCAATATAATAGTATATTTTAGGATTGTTACTTACTTTTGTTTTTATGTGATCATTTAAAAATTTTTCCACCTTAATTTTGAGCTCCCTGCCTCCCACTAGACTCTTTGTTTTAGATCTGGCTAGATTGTACTCAGTGATTATTCTTTTGAAAATTCCTATAGAATTTTTTTCCCCACAAGGGTTTTCTTTTTAAGATTTTTGAATCATTATTCTGTAATGATGTTAGCTTATGATTCTCTTTCTTTACTTTATTCCTTTCTAGTTTAGTATATTTGTTTCATTTTAAACAAATTGACGTTTTCTGTCCTGGTTTTTGAGAATGATGGAGACATTTGAGAGTATTCTCTTATAAATTCACCTATAACAGAGTCCTTTTTCTTTTTCCCCAAACATTCCCCCAACTTTGATAATTTTTATTCGATTTATTTTGTTTTGTTTGTATATTGTTTGAATTTTTTCTGATATTGAATTAGTATGGTCTCTTTTTCATATTCTGAAAATGTGGATATTTTATATTTCATAGGAGAATGTTTTTAACTGTGTGATTATAATTTCTTTGCTTTGTTTTAAATTCACGCACTGCATAACAAGTTTGTTTCACATTCTCATTTATATTCTATGTATGTCTTCTTTAGTTTTGTAATCAATAGATTTGGAAGATTTGTATTCTTAATCATTCATGCCAATATCATTTGTTTTATTGGATTGTTCAACACATCAAAAATTGAAATGATGAAACTTCTGTTTCCTTTTTTTTATTTTTTGTCTCTAGTCTTTTAAAAATAATTAGTAGTTCCTATCCTTTATGTCAATATTTTGTTGTTTGGGCAGTGAGCAATTTGGTGAATTGCCCAGTGTCATAGATTTAATACCTATTAAAAATGAGATTTATATTGACTTCAAGGTCCTTTTTCTAGTTCTTCTGCTTTGCAATTTCTGTTGCTGTTGGTTAGTTGTTTTGTTTTGTTTTCCTAGCAGCTTTGATGTTACTTCTTTATGCTGAATTGGAGGTAGCAGGCAGAGCTGTTAATAACTTTTACTGACTCCTATGCTTGTGTAGGCTGGATTCCTCCTTCCCTTGAGATTTTTTTCCCCTCAAGATATTCCTTTGGCCTTTTTTTAAAAACCAGGCCATGGAAAATAAGTGGAAGGAAAATGGTGAAGCTAGTTCATCTGTTAGTTGTTTCCCCAGTCACTGCTGACTCATTGCCTGGTCAACTTTTTGTAAATATTCTCTCTTTGCCTGGGGATTCTATTTTTAAAAAGAGTCAATATTTCTATTCTATTGTCCCAAGTCTCCAAAAACATAGAATATTCTTTTAAATTACTGCAACTTCAAATTTGCCTTTCAACTGCTCAGACCAGATATATTCCCATCTCCAAATTTAATTGTCCAGTATAAATCCAGATTTAACAATAAGTGTTTAACTAAGTTCTAAGTACATAACACTATTGATCAAAATTTCTGGCAAAAAAAAAAATAAACAATGAAAGATAGGTAGGTTTTTAAGAAATAGGCTGAAGTCAGAGTTGGGAGAGAAAGAATCAGGATATTACTCTTTTCAGAGACAGTTGTCTAGGGGAAAAAAAAATGAAGTGTCATGGGCCCTAAGTCCAATCTGTTTCATCAGTGTATTGTTATTCCTTTACTCCTGTATGATTTGGATACTGGATCGGTTTTAGGAGCCCAAGCATCCAATCTTTATGGCTGTAGTTACCTTTTCTTGCTGCCAAATATTGAATCCCCCACACCTTTCAATTTTGGCTTTCTCTTGTCAGTTGTATAAGTTGTATGTTTTTGATTTTTTTTTTTGCTTCCATAACTTCTTACCATAACCTTTCAGATAGCCACACAAACCCTTCTTCAAATGGTTCTTGAGTAAGGTCAAAAATCTTCCAAGGAAGGGATAAGAAGGAAGATACTAAGATGTCTTGATCTGCTTCAAATAACGAAGACATCACTGCATCATTTATTACATTATACATAGATGACAGTCACTGAGACTTGGTGGATAGAAATAAATCGTTGGAGTCAGGAAAATCTGGGTTCAATTTCTGTTTCTGAGAGATATTAGTTGTATCATGAGGAAATCTTTTAATTCTTTGGGGGAGCAACTAAATTATTGAAATCATAAATCTATTAACATATCAACATATATACTCATCTAATGAAAATATTATTTTCCCTTGCAAGGAAGTATTTTAGACTATATTCCTTCATTTATTCACAACAGAAAGTATTCTTTGATTCTTCAAGGTTAAAGTTTGCATGTAGATTGTGCTATATTAAAAGTAGACATGGATGACTAATTCTAAATAAATATGTATACTATGCTGTGATTGATTCACTTTCTTCTTTTTATTCTTATAAATGCTAATTTTAATTTACCTGTAAGTGATCTGAATTATGATGTTTTTTCCTGAATCCAAAAGGCAACCATTAAGTTTGTCAGCTCTGTATGCTTTAAAATATGAAATAATTCAAACTATCAAACAAAAATCCTTAAAAGAAAGAAACACTAATGGTTACTTCACTGAGTATCTTGAGTACTTCAGCTAAGTGGATTTCGTAGAAAATAAATTTAAGTGGTGTTTACGATCCAGAGTGGGGAAAAAACACAAGGTCTGTACCTATGATTTGTCTTGGGATTTATAAAGACACTTTTCACATAATCATTACAACCAAAATTAAATATATAATTTGCCACTTAATAAATGATATGTGTTTTATAACTTCATTAATGATGCTACCTTCCTTAATTGTTGTGGACCAAAAGGTTGTCAGCAAGGTGTATATTAACTGTGGAGATAATAATGTTTTTATATGTTAATAATTTTAAAATGAATAACACATATACTGTTTTCTAGCTACAGAGGGGGAATCATTTACATATTTAAAGGTTTATTTTAGCATTAACCCCTTCATTTGAGGAGAGTGTACAACCTTGTACAAAGTATTAATTCTTTTTACATTAGTGCTAATAATATGGATTTGGGGACCCACTGGTGTGAGAAGATTAAAAGCCACAGCTTAGGCAAGCATCACCATTTCAGAGATTAATCCTCATTAGAGTGACGTGGTGGGAACATGTAACTTGATTTTCTATTGATTAGATGCCTCTTGTTTTTGTTATCACATGAAATTTCACAGAGAAGGTATCATGTGATGTAGAGTTTTGAGTTTAAAACTAAGGTCACATTAAATGAGTCTAATAACCAGCAGATCACTTAATATCAAGGCATATTAAAATACAAAATCTGAAAGAATAAGTGAATGCCCAAATATTGTCTTTAAACAAATATAAAGCAAGTGCTTCAGTGAATCATCCAATTGTCAACTGATACTTGAGCATCAGCTGCTTAGCCAGGGTTAATTGGAATTGTCCTCCCATTTAGTTTCTGTTTGGGAAAATTGTGTACTCATCTAGATATTAGATATTATGTGAATACATATTCAAAAGAGAGACAGACAGATAAAGGGACTGACAGACAGAGAGACAAAGGGAAGTGAGAAATTTAGAGAGGTGATCTCCGAGTCTCTTTTCCTCACTATAACCAAACATGTCAGCAGCATATGGGTGATTTCCTAGATTTTTATGCCTCCCACTCTCTTGTATTAATTTTAATTTTTATAACTTTCCCCCTTTCTATTTTCAGGCAGGTTTATCATACACACACATAACTTACTGTTTATACTCTGCTATAATCAAGAAAAACTACTTTACTTGCTAGTTCTTTTCTTAAAAGGAGGACAGATATATACTATTCAAAGAAATCTGTTCTTGAGTTGGGGGTCTAAATTATATTTTAAATTTATCATAGTACCTCATAACATATGAAGGTATATGTTTGGACTTCTCTCACATAGAAGTAACTCTTAATGTGCTGACCATTCTATAGAGAAAATCACAAATTAAAAGAATAGTTCATATTCTATAATTGATTACAAAGTTTTAGTTATTTATTTCAGTCCTTAAAGGGTTGGCCATTTCCTCCACTGGTATAGATTGCAACCTATCTGTAATGTCGTACTTGATACTTGAAAGTTGCTATGGCATGAACATTCATCATTATCTGACCACCTTAATGAAGGGAGCCTCCAAATTTAGCCAGACCAATCGCATTGAGTTCATCACTGGGTCCATACTTGTTGCTTTTTCAATTTGTTAGGAATTTTTTTTTCTAAACCTGTATAACACAAGTTTTATTGATGAGCTTGCTGTGTTTACATTCATATCTACTCTTGTTACCAGCACAAATAAAATCCTAAAATTTGAACTAATATAAGATTTAAAAATATATTTTTCCTGAATCTTTAAGAATCTATCCATTTATGAATCCATTGCTATAGATAATACATAGATATTTCTATGTATAGACACTATACACACACAATACATACATACACACACATACTCGTAGTAATGTGGTAAATTTGTTATTCTTCAGATTTTGCTTTGAATATTACACTGTCATTTTAAAAGAATAATTATATTCCTAATATGTTAATATGACACAATTTTTTGAGAGAGTGAAAGGCTGACCTGAAAAAAAAGAAAATTGAGAAGTAATTTTAAATCTGAACTATTTGAAAGTCACAATGAAAAGAGAGATCATATTTCAAGAAATTATGAAATAAAACTGCCAAGACATATTAGAGCAAGATAACATTATGAAAATAGAGTCTCTGCAGTGAATATATGTTTGTGTGCATGCAAGTGTGGGTATGTAATGAAAACTTCAGGAATGTCACAGCTTCTTGGTTAAAAAAAAAGCAACAGGCAACTACAAAGAAAGATCAAAAACAAAGAAATCACAGTCAGGAGCACACAAGAGTTACCAAGTACCAGTCTAAAGATGATCATGGAATATACTATTCCAAGCATCAAATGCTTAGACTTACATCCAAATGTAATTTTCCAAATAAAATAAATGCAACCCTACGTGTGTGTGTGTGTGTGTGTGTGTGTGTGTGAAGAACTTTATTGAAGTAGAGAATTTTCAAGCACTCCTGATAACAAGACCAGAGCTAAGTAAAAACACTGAAATATCCACACAAAACAATCAAGAGAAACATTAAAAAGGTAAATGCAAGAGAGCAAATGGGAATGTATTTTTGGATGATTTTTATTTTTTCCATTTTATGAAAGAGAAAGAAAATAGATGTCCACTCAAAATCCTAATGACATCAGGGGTCATAGAAGGCATAAAAAACACTTTATTATTAAAACAATAATTTTAAGAATTAAAATTCTTTTAATTAAAATTAAAAGAAAAATAATGAAGGGGAAAAATAAAGGATATATTAGGAAGAAGTAATGATTGATAATAGATAGATTTCTATTTCATTTAAATCTAACCTTTTTCAAGGTTTTAGACTAGGCATCTAAAACTTTAGAAGCTTTTGCATATGACAAATTAATTTCTTGTCTCTCTTTGTCATGCATTGATGCTATTCTCCCCTTCTGCTACATTTTCGTTGGTCTGGATTCCTTTAAGATTCAGCAAAGATTCTACTACCTGATTCAGGTCTTCTCTAGTCTACTTGTGGGTAGGTTTACCTTAAATCTCCACATTAACCTTAAATTTCTAGATGTATCAGTGTATGTGTGTATATGTACACACACATTGAATATATGTATGCATGTGTTTGTGTGCATTTACATATCTTTACATGTAGTTCTCTTTTAGAATGTAAGCTTCTTGAGGGCAGAGGCAATTTTCCCCCCTTTCATTCATGTTTATCTCTTAGCTTACTACCTAGAATATAGCAACCATTTAACAAATATTTACTGACTAACTGACATTCTACATCAAAGGATTGTTTGGGGACTAAGAGCTGTGACTTTTCTCAGGTGTATGATTTACTCTATTCATGTGCTTCACTAATTGATTTCTGTAAGTTTGTGACTACTTCCCTTCTATGGTCTTTGATTTATGGATGCACTATAATGATTTAATTATTCTTGTTGATAAATGTCATTTTATGATTATTATTGTTCTTGCTTATTGTTATCATTAATGCAGTGAAGTGATATAATGCATATGGAGTTCCTGATTTGAATTCAGGAAAATTTGAGTTTAAAATGCTACCTTAGACACAATGTGATACTGGGCAAATCATTTAACCAATTTCAATCTCTGTTTTCTAATTTATAAAATGGGGCTAATAATTGGATCCTGAGTTAATGTGAATATGACATGATAATCTTAAACCATTATAAAAATGCTAGTTATTATTCATTTTGCTTTCTTATTTAATAAATGTTTCATGATTAAAAATTAATGATGCCCAAAGAATTTAGGACAAAACTATTGGTGGTTATATCTATCTATCTATATATATATAGATAGATAGATAGATAGATATACACACACAAAAACTCAGGAAAATAAGCAAATATCCATTGATTAGAAGTGACTAGAGAAATTGTAGTAAAAAAAATGCAACAGAATATTGATGTTCAATGAGAAAAGACAAGTATGATGAATACAGTGAATGCATAATAATGAGCAGATGCAAGGTGAAGAAATCATAGGGAATCAATATTCATGATTACAGGCAATGCAAATGGAAGCACTGCCACATTATATGAAATGGGAAAAAATATTACAAAATTAAAAACACAAACTTGACCCAAAGAAAAGATGAGATAAGACATCCCCTATTCCAATTCTTTTTCAGAAGTAGAAATGAGGGAAAGTCAGTGGCCGTAAAATGTCAAATAAATTTTTATATTTTTTCAATGTCTTCATCAGTTTTACTAAAATTTTGTCTTTTTTTCCATTAAACATTTTTTCACAAGAGATGGCTCTTTGGGAATGGAAGGGAAAGGTGTGTATGTATGTGTGTGTGTGTGTGTGTGTGTGTGTGTTATATATATATGTATATATATAAATAAAATCATTTCATCATTCATAAAACATTTATTTAAATTCTTATGTACCAGATATTATACTCAGTAATGGAAATGTGAAGCTCAAAACAAAACAGACCCTTAACTTAAAATATTTAAACATCTATCTTTGTGTGAATACTATTTGAGATTTCTTCCAGTACTGTTTAACTCTGAAACCTGAAATAAGTTGATCTTACCCTTATAATGCAAAAAGAAAAAAAAATAAAAGAATTTGCTCTATAGATTTTTAGTATTTACTGAGGAGACAGTACAATTCATGTTTTATTTTCTAATCGCAGAGTCATATGTTGTTTTCTAACTAGGTAGAATCAGCTCCTTCTGTTCAGTTATTACTTACAGCACAAGAATATCATGAATATCTCCTCTTTAAAAAATAACAAGAAGGTAGACTGTTATGAACTGATACTCTTTCTCCCTTCTCAAACCAAAGTCATTTTGGAGTATGAACAAAATAACGTTTAAAACTAGTGGTAGAAGCTCTTTAAAATGTTAGCAAATGCTGAATTGTTTTAATTGCTTAAAGAGGCAGATTTGTACATGATGTCTTTTACCCCTAAATGTGCTATTTCCTTCAAAGGCATTTTTAATTCCATCTTAAGGACTGTGGGCCTAAAAGAAATCACTTTGTAACACATATTGCAGTAGGTGGGTAGCGTTTTCACTGAGACAGCTTTGCTTTGTAACCCAATGCACATATATTTTTCAGTATTTAGTTCTGTCAATAGAGGATCCAGGAAGCAGGGAGGGTAATGAGAAGGAATGATCGTTTAGATGTATTCTTTCCTAGAATGCCAGTTGAATTAAATCTTTCATTCCCACTGCAGACATACAAATCTATAACATCCTTTCAAGATGAATCCAGAAACAGGAGTCTGCATTCTTTTATTCTTGGTCAGGAGATTAAAATTGATCATAGGCGACACAAGGGAGTAGGCTGTACTATCACAGCTCAATGTAGTTAACGAGGAGAGTGCCTGTCTTCTGTTCTACTTAACCGGGCACTTACAGGTTACAAATATTATTGATTGCACAGGGTCATTGGAAGCTGTAGGGAGGCTGTGGGACCTGACAATATTTTGCAATTTTTTAAGGGACAAGAGCAATGAGTCCTTGTAGCAATTGGGACAGGTGCAGTTTGAATCTGACAAATGGAGATTTATATATTTTTTTTGTGAGCTGGCAGAGGCCTTCATGTAGAGATAATGGATGAGAATTGGAGAGTTGTTTTATCATAGGTCAAATGATGTTCAATGAAAGGAAGAAAATAAGACTTTAATTATTGCCCTTTCATCCCAATGAATTGATGATAGATTTTGCGTTGTATATCTATGGCTTAATAAATGGAAAATGCTTAGATATTTTTTAAACCAGGCTTTGTTTCAGTTTGAAGTCAGTTTATCCAGAGTGATTACGGAGAGCAGTCTAGGTTGAAGGAAGAATATATGACTACTTATCTCCAAATATTTAAGACTTATTTTTTATCTTTCTTCTGCATAAGATCGCTACATTAAAATTGTAAAGATTTGAAGCAAGATAAAAGAATAGTATATGTTTAATTTTCAGAGAGCTATATGACATACTGATCTGCTGAATTTATTTTTCTAGATTCCCAGATTATATCATACTGGTTATACGAATTTGATAATGCTAACCTTCTTTGATACTGTCAATTCAATTCAACTCAATTTATTAAATATTTGTAAAGATCTTTCATGTTCAAGGAACCATACAGAATACACACATACACACACACACATACACACATGCATACACACCCAAATAGTTGTGGCAGATATTCCTTGGGATTTACAAGGTAATATAAGAATGTGTCATTCATACATACAGACTTATAATACATGGATTAATGTACTCTAATGCAAGGAAAAGTTCAGAGAAAGTGCTATGAAAATTTGAGGAGGGGAAGGACTGGGAATATCAGAAAATACTTTAATAAGAACAATAGCATGAATTTGCAAACAGCTGTTAAGTAAAACGAGGGGCTTAAAGAAATAAAGATAGTAGAGGCTAATGTCAATTCTAGATATGTAGATGTTGTAAGAATATATATTGAGATAGAATCAGGCAAGCGCAAATGAAAAGAAAAGATGATCCAAATTTATATGTAACTGAAAGGAAATAGAGTAAAGATAAAGTTAAAAAGAAGTCAGAGATGCGTTTTAGTATAGAAAGTCTGAGTATATTTTGCTGAAAAAAGGTCATACATTTTAATTTCAGTTCCCTAATTTATAAGGTGTTAATTATAAGCAACAAAAATAATCTGCCTAAGCCTCAGTTTTCACATCTGTAAAACTGTGTGGTAATACAAGACTATGGGATAAAAACAAACAGAAACTAGGATAAATCCTTAAAAATAAAAAAACTCAATTGTGTGGGAGAGATATATCTCAAGAGAAAAATGAATAGGTTTTTGTGGAGTAGAAAAGGAAAAAATGTTCCCTGACTGGTTTAAGGATTAAATATGATAATTGTTTTACAAAATTTAAATCTCTATATGAATATACTTAAAATGACAAAAAATTTATTTCATTGAGAAAAATTCCTATTCAAAATCTTTACAAAGAAGTTCTCAATTTGTACTGAAACAGTTTTTGGATTAAAAAATTGGTATTTCTGAAATAAAGAACTTGACATCTAATGTCCTTTAAATATTAATATTTTATAAAATTGAGTGTCTTAGGAAAAGTTAAATATTTTGAGTTTTTAAAATGGTATAAATAACATATGAAGTGAGCACAGTTTTATGTTTATATATTTTTGAAATTTTAGACTATAACCTCATAAATTATTGAGATAGGCTATAATTATTATTAGATTGGTTAATAGACCAGAAAAGAAAAATGAGAAATGTGGCTCAGATTGTGGGGGAAAAAAATGAGACATTAATGCATTGTTGGTGGGATTGTGAACTGATTCACCCAAATTTGGAAGTATGAATTGGATTATGCCCAAAGGGCTATAAAACCAAGTGTACCTTTGAATACCCATGCATCCCAAAAACATTTTTAAAAGGAAAATCTACTATATATATATAGCACCTCTTTTCTAAGGGCAAAGTATTGGAAACAATGGAGATACCCATCAATTAGGGAATGGCTGAACAAATTGTGGTGTGTGATTATGATGAAATACTATTGTGCTATAAGAAATGATGAGTAGGGTACTCAGAAAAATCTGGAGCTCGTGCAAAGTAAATGTACTATACACAAAGTAACAGCAATATTGTAAGATGGTCAACTATGAATGACTTGTCTGGTCTCAGCAATATAATAATCCAAGGTCTCTAAATGTTATTTATATCTTGATAAAAAAACTCATTGTGTCTGAAAACAGACTGAATCATAAAAAAGGAAAAAAAATAGAATACAGAAATTTTTAGGGATTTAGATAAATGGAATGACACATGCAAAAAGTGGCAAAAGATATAATTATAAATTCTATGCTTATTGGCTGTGTGATCTGACCAATTCACTTAACCTCTCTCTGCCCCAGTTTCCATATGATTAAATTGGGGATTATAATACTACATTTTCTTCATATCTCATAAAAGAAAAATCAGAGAATAATACTCATATCTCTGTAGTGTGCAAGCCAATTTATTAATAGTAGAAAAGAAAATGGAAAAATAATTCTAACTTTTAAAGAAGTAATGCAAAAATGAGTTTCATTCACTGTAATAGATGTTATACACCATGATTTTTAAAGCTTATAATGTTCAAAGGGTAGGAAATAAAACAACCATAATATAAAGCAATACATGGAATAGAGCTATAAAAGAAAAGTGATGATATATTAAAACACGAATCAAGAAATAACTGGATACCACAACTTTTTATAGGCCTGACATTCTAACATGAAGGTCTTAGAGATACATTAGATTGAAGTTCTTAGAGGGCTCTGTGCTACTGTTCATGTTTAAATGGTGTTAGTGGGTACAAAATCATATTCTCCTCCTCCACCCCAGCCCCATTCTTTAGCCCCAGGTTTTCAATATTTCCAGTTTTCTGAACAAATGTTTCCTTGACTGGCACTAGTTCCTACTGTGTATATTTATATGAACATGTATTTTCCTGCATAGTAGAATCTGGCCCAAGATAGACAGGTGTCTTCCCAAAAAGTTTAGGGAAATTTGAACCAGAATTCTTAAGTTGATTCAAATGTATTAATTTTATAATTTGTATTCATTGAATCACAGAACCATATGATCATAGATTTACAGCTGGAAAATAACCTTTAACATCATCCAATCCAATCGTTCCTTTCACTGTTCAATCTTGCAGTCATGTCTGATTCTTTTTGACCCTTTGGGCCACAGAATACCAGACCCTCCTGTTCTCCACTACCTCAGGAAATCTGTTAGAAGCTCATGTTCATTGTTCCCATGATGCTCTCTGTACATCTCATCCTCTGCCATCCCCTTTTCCTTTTGCCTTCCATCTTTCCCAACATCAAGGTCCAATGAGTTTCTTATTATGTGGTCAAAGTACTGAAGCTTCCATAATTTATTTTCTTGATTTTATAGGCAAATAACATAATATCCAGAGTCTAGAGAATTTAAGTCACATATTTGCCCATAGTCACATATTGTTTTAGAGGAGGGATTCTAACTTCTGTTCTTCCTAATGCTAAGTCCATCATGCTATCCAATATAATATGCTGCCTTGCCTACATCTTATATTCAGTTTAATGATTCAATTTTACATATTCATTTAGGGCCTATTATGTATAAGACAATTTGTTAAAGAATAGGGATACAAAGAGAAACAGAAAATAATCACGACTTTCAGAGAGTTTACATTATACTGTAATCATATTTCCATTATGCAGTCAGTGCAGTCTTTTGTGATTTTGGGGAGTTTTCCCCTCCTCCTTTTTCTTTTTGTATTACCTTCAGAATATTATAAATACAGTCTTTGTCAAATATTCTTAAGGAAATGTCTTTTTTAGCAAACTTTCTACTATTTTTTCAAATATTTTAATTTACATTTCATTTTTTGAATTTTCTAATTTTCAGTATAATTAATTGAAGTTGTTAGCCTATCCAACCTCAAGATAACCATCCAGGTTTTGCTCAGTACCTTAATCTACTAGTTCCTACTCTTTTCTTCCATATATTATTCCCATTTCTGCCAGTAATCCCTTTTAGGGGAATGTCTTTGGTTTGATCAGTTTGTGATTGCTTTTGGAGGTCAAAAATTCTCTTTCAGACTAAAACATAGTATGTGGGTGGACTCTTTCTCTGAATTTTTAAATCTGTTTGAAATGGGGGTAGAAATTCAAAACACTTTACTTTTGCAAATGTTTTAAGAAAGGCGTAAGTGAACCTAATAAAAGCGCACACGTCTAAGATATGCACTCCTGAAGGTTGTTTTTAACCAAAAAATATTCTAGATGCTAAGGTATATCAATCTTGCATTATGCTTTCAGAATTTAATTAATGTGGAATAGCCATTATTGACTGACTTTTGCTTGTTGAGAAAGCCCATTAGTGTTAATATATTTTCCATTCTCACCAATTCCTAGGGAGCTACATTCTTTTTTTCTTTTTTCTTGTTGCTGCTGTATTTTTCTGCCTCTTATAAACATATCTTCTCCATTTTTATTATTACTTCTCATGTTACACAGTGCTCAGCAGTCTATAATTTATTTCTACCCAAGAATGCAAGTGCCTTACATTTGTTCCAATTTAGAGGAATTCTCCTATTCTCATTATAATACTATATATTTTTTGCTTTATCTTATTATTTCAGCAAGCTACATTTCAGTTGCCCACATCTAACTTTTAACCTATGATTACATCCTTTGGACTACATTTGACATCAAGAAAGATGAATTTTGGAATTGAAAAGGCTTTTTGGAAAACTGATTTCTCCAGGTTGCATAGCATATGACCTCAGGGATTTACTTGAAAAAAATCCAGCCCCATTACTTTGCTAATTCATTTGGATGTTTATAGAATATACTGATTTGTATTCAGGTTCTAATATAGCGGCCTGCTTTGGGAGAAACTGGGTTTCAGTTAGAATTCTTGCTGTGTCTGGGTATCACAGTTTTAGAAATAGTGGTAAGTTTTAGATATTTCAGATTTCAGGGCTTCCTTAGAAGGTGAAGGGCTTTGAATATTTGCCATGTGAGTACAAGGTAAAGTAAGCAAGCATTTTTCATGTTGAAAATAGGAGACTAAAAGGGGATGTGATAGCCATGTTGACATATACCAACCTATCACCTGTAAGAGGAGAAGATATGCTTTCTGAAGAGGAAATTAGTAGTAGTGGGTGCAAGTTGACAAGTTTTAAGTTCAAGGTAAAGGGAAATACCATAACAATACCAGAATGTCCAAGTTGTAATAGATCAGCTACCTCAATAGGTGATGATTTGCCCATCCTTGGAGTTCTTCAAGCCAAAACTTGGTGAACATTTGTTGATTATTTTATAGTGGAGATTTCTCTGATATGGATTATCCCAGATAACCAGTAATGTCCCTTCAAACACTAAAATTCTGTAATCTTGGTCAAAAAACAGAAGAGGTTCAAATAGATGTCCAAATTCAAAAGCTAAACAAGGAAAAAAAAAATTTGTTGTTTTACACTTGCTTTGATTTTCAGAATAATTTTGGCAAACATATCTAATCCACGCCAATATTAAACATAATTACTTCTAATAATTAAGGAAATTTCAGAAAACTTTAAGTGAAGATAAAATTACTTAAAATGAGGATCTTTATATCTGTAAAACAGGCTCCATTGAATATTAAGTGGATAGACGGGGTGTCATTAGGATTGTTGACTTGTGCTTCATACCATTGAGGGAGCATTTATTCATCTTTTAGGACTTAGCTTCTGACGAACCTGAGAATATTCACCATGAGGTCAAAGAATATAGATTTTTGCTTTAAATAAAATGGATGATTAGGTTCATCATAGATGTATACATGAGCTAATGTCTGGTAGTCAGTCCAAATAGAGTCAAAGAGCTTTTGCATTAGTTTATCATAGTTATTGACCATTTAACTTAGCCTATGTCTTCCAAAGATGAAGTTCATTTTTTTCTCACGACTCAGCCTTAGTAATAAACCTGATAATCAAGCTGTCTGTAGAGAAACTAATATGGATTTCTGAGAATATGTGCATTTTTCAAATTTGTATTTCAGAAGTTGCTTATCTTATCACAATAATGGCATTTTCTATACTCCCTGAAGTATTCTTTCATTTGAATTTTTCGTTCCTACCTCAGGAACACCAAAATCAATTAAACAAACACTCCATGTAGATTGTGAAGCTCAAAATCTGTGTTTCTTTTCCTCAATAGTTTACTATCCTCATACAATTCAGGAAATCATAATTTTGTAAAAAAAAAAAAAAAAAAAAGTCATAAAATCTCTTCTTTTTCAGAAGTGACACATGAAATTT